>NC_044040.1:109715718-110074278 GCF_901765095.1 Microcaecilia unicolor
CGACTTATGCAGGGGCATCAACACCTCCTGCTGGTCACACCTCTCTCTATACAGCCTAACAACCTTCTAGCTACAGCCACCGCCTTGTCACACTGTTTCGTCGCCCTCAGATCCTCACCCCAAGATCCCTCTCCCCGTCCGTACCTATCAGATTCTCCCCGTCTAACACATACATTTCCCGAGGATTTCTATTCCCTAAGTGCATCACTTTGCATTTCTTCGCATTGAATTTTAATTGCCAAACCTTAGACCATTCTTCTAGCTTCCTCAGATCCTTTTTCATGTTTTCCACTCCCTCCCGGGTGTGCACTCTGTTACAGATCTTAGTATCATCCGCAAATAGGCAAACTTTACCTTCTAACCCTTCGGCAATGTCACTCACAAATATATTGAACAGAATCGGTCCCAGCACCGATCCCTGAGGCACACCACTACTCACCTTTCCCTCCTCCGAGCGAATTCCATTCACCACCACCCTCTGGCGTCTGTCCGTCAACCAGTTCCTAATCCAGTTCACCACTTCGGGTCCTATCTTCAGCCCATCCAGTTTATTTAAGAGCCTCCTGTGGGGAACCGTGTCAAAAGCTTTGCTGAAATCTAAGTAGATTACGTCCATAGCTCGTCCCTGATTCAATTCTCCTGTCACCCAATCAAAGAACTCAATGAGATTCGTTTGGCACGATTTCCCTGTGGTAAAACCATGTTGTCTCGGATCTTGCAACTTATTGGCTTCCAGGAAATTCACTATCCTTTCCTTCAGCATCGCTTCCATTACTTTTCCAATAACCGAAGTGAGGCTTACCAGCCTGTAGTTTCCAGCTTCTTCCCTATCACCACTCTTGTGAAGAGGGACCACCTCCGCCATTCTCCAATCCCTCAGAACCTCTCCCATCTGCAAGGATATGTTAAACAAATCTTTAAGAGGACCCGCCAGAACCTCTCTGAGCTCCCTCAATATCCTGGGGTGAATCCCATCCGGTCCCATGGCTTTATCCACCTTTAGCTTTTCAAGCTGTTCATACACACTCTCTTCCGTGAACGGTGCTCTATCCACTTCAATCTCATTTGTACTTTTTTCAGTCCATCGCGGTCCTTCTCCAGGATTTTCTTCTGTGAAAACAGAACAAAAGTATCTATTTAGCAAATTTGCTTTTTCTTCATCATTATCCACATAGCGGTTCGCAGTATCTTTTAGTCTCACAATTCCCTTTTTAGTCATTCTCCTTTCACTTATATACCTGAAGAAAATTTTGTCACCCCTCCTTACATTTCTAGCCATTTGTTCTTCCGCTTGCGCTTTTGCTAGACGTATCTCTCTCTTGGCTTCTTTCAGTTTCATCCTGTATTCCTCCTTGTGTTCCTTTTCTTTAGTTTTTGTGTATTTCTGGAACGCCAACTCTTTAGCCTTTATTTTCTCAACCACTTGCTTGGAGAACCATATCGGTTTCCTTTTTCTCTTGCTTTTATTTACTTTCCTTACATAAAGGTTCGTGGCCCTATTTATAGCTTCTTTCAGGCTGGACCACTGTCCTTCCACTTCTCGTATTTCCTCCCAGCCCATCATCTCCTTCCTCAGGTATTCCCCAATTTTACTAAAGTCAGCACGCTTGAAATCCAGAACTTTGAGTTTTGAGTGGCCGCTCTCCACTTTAGCTGTAATATCAAACCAAACCGTTTGATGGTCACTGCTGCTGGGGGATTGTTAGCGAAATTAGCCTATTTCCAACTTTCCCACTATATACATGGGCTCCCCACCGCAAGTTTATTACCAGATTTTGGGAAGGATATTAGGGAATTTTTGACTGGGGATGCAGCAGGACAAATTTCGGTGTCATGGTTTCACAGGGCACTAGAGGCAAAACAACCCAATAGAGATGTTATGAAGGTCGCTGAAAGATGGAGGTGGGAGGTCAAATAGCAGAAGGGAAGATTTTAGCAGCGCTCCAGGGAGGGGCAAGGGTGGTACATAGTGCTGAACTACAGGAATGCCACTTTCGAACCATACACAGGGCATATTTTTCAGCTAAGCAGGCGTGGTATGCAGGAGTGGTAGAAACAAGTGAGTGTCCCAAATGTGCTGAAGCAAATGCATCCTTTAGCCACGGTTTGTGGCAATGTAGAGAGATACAGGGGTTCTGGTCAGCTCTCTTCCGGTTTTTGAGTTGGGTTCTTGGATATCAGGTAGACCTGTCCTTTGAGGGGGTGATATTGAGCTCCATGAAGACATGGAATAAAGGAACTTTTGAAGAAAAGATGTTCCTTAGCAACTCTGTATTTTGGGGAAAAAATGTATTCTTAATCACTGGACAGCAGATAAGAGCCCCTCATATTGGTATTGAAGAAATAGGCTCCACGAGCTTATGTTATGGGAACTACAGGATGCCCGCAACACACTGAAGAGGAGACAGAGATTTATAAAAATTTGGGGAGCGTATATACTCAAAATATCCCCACGAGCGCGGAGTCAAGTTTTGAATATTTTGGGTTAGTCGATATGCATGGAATGAGTATGATAGAAAGCACGAGGCAGAATCAATGTGTCGGACATTACTGCAGGATGGTTGAGTTTCATGGTGGAGGGGGGGAGAGATAACAATAAAAGTTTTGAGGTTATTATTATTACTGTTTT
This sequence comes from Microcaecilia unicolor, assembly GCF_901765095.1. Lineage (NCBI taxonomy): Eukaryota > Metazoa > Chordata > Amphibia > Gymnophiona > Siphonopidae > Microcaecilia > Microcaecilia unicolor. Next base: position 109,718,348 of record NC_044040.1, read on the forward strand.
CAATGATAAAGGCTTTGGAATCACATGAGGTTTGATGGATATATTGCAGATTAGTAATATGTGTACCTTTTAACAATTGTATTGGATAGAGAAGGGGGAGAAGGGGTGGGGCCTTTGGGGGAAGGGAAGAGGGGAGGAAAGTTCAAATAGTGGAGGAGTGGCCTAGTGGTTAGGGTGGTGGACTTTGGTCCTGGGGAACTGAGGAACTGAGTTTGGTTCCTGCTTCAGGCACAGGCAGCTCCTTGTGACTCTGGGCAAGTCACTTAACCCTCCATTGCCCCATGTAAGCCACATTGAGCCTGCCATGAGTGGGAAAGCGCGGGGTACAAATGTAAGAAAAAAAAATGTATTGGACAATGAATAGTTATAGTTGAAATGTTATAGCATGGTCTGTTGATGCTTTGGAATTTGAGCTATGTAAGTTTGTAATGCAATAACAGTGGATTAAAGATAATAGAGGGAAGGAATGGGAGGGGGATAAAACGACAAAAGCTTGATGACGGAAGACAGCAAATTATCTTAGTTGTTCACTTAATTATGACTGAGTTTTTATACATTCAAAAGGTGGAATGTGTTTATTATTCTGAAGGTTCATCAATAAAAACGTTGAAACATAAGAAGATAAAACAAACATCATGGCACAGGAGAATGACAACAAGACAAAGAATTCCCTCAGCAACGGGAGCTAACAAAGTGAAAAGAAAGGGAGGGGGGAGGTTACTATGGACTGATTTCTAGCTGGTTCCCACTGAAGTCTTCCACTCCATCACAACCCAAGCCCTGCAATTAACACTTACATTTCTGTTGCCACTTTCACGGAGATGGGGGGGAGAGAGATCCCAATATGGTGTTTTCAGACATGCAGGCTGCTGTTTATCATAGCAGCTAATAGTCTCTTTATGTAATGCAATGTTTTACGTGCATACTTCATTACAAAAATGTAATAAAATAAGATCCAACAGTGAATGGCAGATGTTCCTTGGGGGGGGGGGGGGGGGGGGGGATAACCTTTTTGACGAAAAAGTAGAGGATGTGGTCAATCAGATCAAAAAGCACCATGATGCTATAGATTCTCTCTCCCGCCGGGTGTCTTCTGCTACCACCTCTTCATCCAGGAGTTTTTTTGGAGGGAAGAGGAGTGCTCCATATTCCTATAACAGGCGTAGGTACACTCCTGCTTCTCGGCAGCCTACCCAGGCTTAGTCCCAGCATGCTCGTTCTCATCAACAGCGTGCGCCTGAGGCCTCTTCGGCTCCCCAGCAAAAGCAAGGGACGGGCTTTTAGTTTAATTTCTTTTCGATACAAATATAAACAAGAGCTCACAACATAGCAACAAAGTATGGCAATACTGGCGCTCACATTTAAGAAGTAGCTATCTATATCTAGGTTCAGATTAAGTGAAGAAAAGAGAGATACGGACTTTTGACTGGCTCAAGTGCAGCATAGCCACAGTGAAAGTGTCTGTTTCGGACAACTTACTGGTTGGGGGGGAGGTTAATATCTTTTCACCAAAGGTGGCCTCTTCTAACCTTCGACCGGTGGGTTCTTCAAATAGTTCGGTTAGGATACACTCTCAGTCTGGAATGCAAGCCTCCAAATTGCCCACCGAGAGTTCATTCTTACAGCTCCCAGCACAAGCAGGTACTTGCAGAGGAACTCTCCGCCCTTCTAAAGGCCAATGCGGTCGAACCCATTCCACCAGGGGAAGAAGGGCTGGGATTCTATTCCAGGTACTTCCTTGTGCAAAAGAAAACAGGGGGGATGCGTCCCATCCTAAACCTAAGGGCCCTGAACAAATTCCTAGTTCGAGAAAAGTTCAGGATGGTTTCCCTCGGCACCCTTCTTCCCATGATTTCAGGAAAACAATTGGCTATGCTCTCTGGACTTAAAGGATGCCTATACCCACATCTCAATACTCCTAGCTCACAGGAAGTATCTTCAATTTTGGTTGGAAATTCAGCACTTTCAGTACTGTGTACTGCCCTTTGGCCTCGCGTCTGCGCCCATGGTTTTCACAAAGTGTCTGGTTGTTGTCGCAGCATCGCTACGCAGACTGGGAGTGCATGTATTCCCTTATCTCGACGATTGGCTGGTGAAGAGCACCATGGAGGCAGGCGCTTTACAGTCCATGCGGATGACTGTTCGAGTGCTAGAGCTGCTGGGGTTCGTGATCAATTATCCCAAGTCTCATCTCGTCCCGGTACAAAAATTAGAGTTCATTGGAGCTCTGTTGCACACATGAATGTCTCTAGCTTATCTTCCCCAGGAAAAGGCAGACAATCTTCTGGCCCTCGTGTCCATGGCTCAAGCGTCTCAACAGATCACAGCTCTGCAGATGTTGAGAATCTTAGGACACATGGCCTCCACAGTTCATGTAACTCCCATGGCACGCCTACATTTGAGATCAGCTCAATGGACCCTAGCTTCCCAGTGGTGCCAGGCCACAGGCGATCTAGAGAATGTGATCCATCTCTCCACCAATTTTTGCCGTTCCCTTCAGTGGTGGACCATTCAATCCAATTTGACCTTGGGACGTCCATTCCAAATTCCTCACCCACAAAATGTGTTGACGACAGATGCATCCCTCCTAGGGTGGGGAGCTCATGTAGATGGGCTTCACACTCGAGCTTGGTCTTTTCCAGAAGGGGGTCTTCAGATCAATCTCCTGGAATTACGAGCGATCTGGAACGCTCTTAAGGCTTTCAGAGATCATAAGTACATAAGTAATGCCACACTGGGAAAAGACCAAGGGTCCATTGAGCCCAGCATGCTATCCACGACAGCGGCCAATCCAATCATTCTGATTGAGACAGGTTGCTATGTATTACACCAACAAGCAGGGGGTCACCGGATCTCGCCCTCTGTGTCAGGAAGCCATCCGGATGTGTCTTTGGGTGCACCATCACTGCATGTTTCTCCAGGCCACGTATCTGGCAGGCGTAAACAACAGTCTGGCCGACAGGTTGAGCAGGATAATGCAACCTCACGAGTGGGTACTAAACTTAGGCGTTGTCCACAAGATCTTCACCCCTTTTTGCTACTCAGATCAATCACAAAGGCCCTCAATTCTGTTCCAGACTTCAGGCCCACGACAGACTAGCGTCAGATGCCTTTCTCCTGCATTGTGGGACAGGCCTTCTGTATGCGTATCCTCCCATACCTCTAGTAGGGAAGACTTTGCTGAAACTCAAGCAAGACTGAAGAACAATGATCCTGATTGCTCCCTTGTGGCCTTGTCAGATCTGGTTCCCTCTTCTTCTGGAGTTGTCCTCCGTAGAACCGTGGAGATTGGAGAGTTTTCCGACTCTCATCACCCAGAACAAGGGGTCGCTTCTACATCCCAACCTCCAGTCTCTGGCTTTCATGGCCTGGATGCCTCTTTAGGTCTTTGAGGGTGTCTCCTGAGTCTTGCTTACTTCCAAGAAAGATTCCACGAAAAATTCTTTCAAATGGAGGAGGTTTGCCGTTTGGTGTGACAGCAAGGCCCTAGATTCTCGCTCTTGTCCTACACAGACCCTGCTTCAATACCTTCTACACTTATCAGAGTCTGGTCTCAAGACCAACTCCATAAGAGTTCACCTTAGTGCAATTAGTGCTTATTATCAACATGTAGAGGTTAAGCCTATCTCTGGACAGCCTTTAGTTGTTCGTTTCATGAGAGGTTTGCTTTTGTCAAAGCCCCCTGTCAAACCTCCACCAGTGTCATGGGATCTCAACGTCGTTCTCACTCAGCTGATGAAAGCTCCTTCCTGCTATCTGAAGTACTTGACCTGGAAGGTCATTTTCTTGGTGGCTGTTACTTCGGTTCATAGAGTCAGTGAGCTCCAAGCCCTGGTAGTGCATGCACCTTATATCAAGTTTCATCATAACAGAGTAGTCCTCTGCACGCACCCTAACTTCTTGCCGAAGGTGGTGTCAGAGTTCCATCTGAACCAGTCAATTGTCTTGCCAACATTTTTCCCCCGTCCACATACCCGCCCTGGTGAAGGCAAGTTGCACACCTTGGACTGTAAGAGAGCATTGGCCTTTTACGTGGCGCGGACAAAGCCCTATAGACAGTCCGTCCAGTTGTTTGTTTGTTTTGATCTCAGCAGGAGGGGAGTCGCCATCGGAAAATGCACAATCTCTAATTGGCTAGCGAATTGCATATCTTTTTCTTATGCTCAAGCTGGGCTGACTCTAGAGGGCCATTTCATGGCTCATAATGTCAGAGCCATGGCTGCGTCAGTGGCTCACTTGAAGTCAGTTTCTAATTGAAGAGATTTGCAAGGCTGCAATGTGATCATCAGTCCACACATTCACATCTCACTACTGCCTTCAGCAGGATACCCGGCGTGACAGTCGGTTTGGGCAGTCGGTGCTGTAGAATCTGTTCAGGGTTTAGAATCCAGCTCCACCCTCCTAGGCCCATTTTTGTTCTGTTCCAGGCTGCACTCTCACTTAGTTGTGTTTCTTTTCAGGTAAATCTATGTTATGTCCTTGCTGTTGTGAGGCCCAATTGACATTTTTTCATTGTTTTGAGTGAGCCTGGGTGCTAGGGATACCCCAGTCGTGAGAACAAGCAGCCTACTTGTCCTCGGAGAAAGTGAGGATACATACCTGTAGCAGCAGGTATTCTCCGAGGACAGCAGGCTGATTGTTCTCACAAACCCACCCTCCTCCCCTTTGGAGTTGTTCTCTGTCTTGCTTTTTATTCAACTGAGGGGCTTTACATTTGATACAAGCCGCAATATTCTGAGCTGTTTGAAGTTTTTTGTTGATAGACTTTTAGGCCTGAGTAAACATCATTACAGCATCTACCCTCAATTCATGTCCTCTAGTTTTACTTCTTCCCCATCTCTGGAAAAGATATGTTTGGATACTAATACCTTTCAAAGTATTTAAACATCTGTACCATATCTTCCTTATCCCTACTTTCCTGTAAGGTATTCATATTCAGGTCTTCAAGTCTCTTCTCATATGTCTTTTGGCACAAAGCCCATACCATTTCCATTGCCTTCCTCTAAACTGCTTCAAGTCTTTTTATGTCCTTAGCAAGATATAGCCTCCAACCTGAACACAATTCTCCAAGAGGGGCCTCGCCAATGACTTATACAGGGGCATTAACACATGGTCACATTTTGCTGCCTTGAGATCCTCAGACACTGTCACCCCAGGGTCCGTCTCCCTATCCATGTATATCAGTTTCTTGCCCCCTGGCATATACAGCTCCTTTGGATTTCTACTTGCCAAGTTCATCATTCTGCAACGCTTTGCATTAAATTTCAACTGCCAAACATTAGACCATTCTTCTAATTTTTGTAGTTCACGTCTCATTTTGTCAACTCACTCTGAGGTATCCACTCTCTTGAAAATCTTTGTGTCATCTACAAAAAGGCAAACTATTCCTTTTAACCCTTTGGCAATGTCACTGACAAAATATATTGAATAGAATTGGCCCCAATACCAATCCTTGAGGCACTCTGTTACTCACCTTTCTTTCCTCAGATGCAATTACATTTACCACTACCCTCTGCCATGTTAGTGAACCAATTTCTGATCCAGTTCACCACTTTGGGTCCTAATTTCAGCCCACTAAATTTATTCTTGAGCCTCATATGAGGAACCGTCTCAAAGGCTTTGCTCAGATCCAGTAGACTATATCTAGTGCATATACTCAATCCAGTCCTCTGGTTACTCAGTCAGAGAAATCAATCAGATTCACAGTTTTCCTTTGGTTAAAACCATGTTGTCTCGGATCATGCAATCAATTGGATTCCAGGACGTTCGCTGTCCTTTATTTCTGCAGAGCCTCCATAACCTTTCCAACCAACAAAGTGAAGCTTACCAGCCTGTAGTTTCCCACTTCTTCTCTGTAACAACTTTTGTGAAAAGGAACCACATTCGCTGTTCTCTAGTCCTGTGGAACCTCTCCCTTCTCCAAGGATTTATTAATAAATCATTAAGAGTACCCACTAGAACTCCTCTGAGCTTTCTCAGTATCCTGGAGTCTTATAACTTGTCTACTTTCAGTTTTTCAAATTGTTCAAAAACACATTTATATTATTTTCTTCCCCACTGCTGTTTTGCTTTTGCTTTTACTTTTACTGGGGTGACTACATAAAAGGACCTGCCTTCATGTGTAACCCTCACCTTTTAATTTAAATGCCTTGAAATGTATTGTCTGAGTTTCTCACAAAGGATTCTTTTTCCTGACACTGTCAGATGTTGCCTTTTATTTTCCCATATATTACCCCATCCTCCTATGTATGTAAAACCTTCTTGATATTCCAGATTAAGCAAGTGTCTCCATTCTACCTGGTAAGTAAGCCTTGCAGTTCTTTTGCTTTAATCCCAGAGTATTAATAGAGTTGAAAAATGAACGTGTGGAGCTACTGTTAGTAATATGCAATTTATCCCTAATATCAGGTGTGGTACCGGAAGATTGGCCAATGTAACGCCGATTTTTAAAAAGGGTTCCAGAGGAGATCCGGGAAATTATAGACTGGTGGGTCTGACGTCGGTGCCGGGAAAAATGGTGGAGGCTATTATTAAGAATAAAATTACAGAGCACATACAAAAGCATGGGCTACTGAGACAAAGTCAGCACGGATTTAGTGAAGGAAAGGATAGTGAATTTCCTGGAAGCAAATAAGTTGCAAGATCCAAGACAACATGGTTTTACCAAAGGGAAATCGTGCCAAACGAATCTCATTGAATTCTTTGACTGGGTGACCGGAGAATTAATTCAAGGACGTGCTATGGATGTAATCTACTTAGATTTCAGCAAAGCTTTTGACACGGTTCCCCAAAGGAGGCTCTTAAGAAAAGACGTTTTAATACCCCTGTATAAGACGTTGGTGAGGCCCCACCTAGAGTATTGTGTTCAGTTTTGGAGGCCGTATCTAGTGAAGGATGTGAAAAAAATGGAAGGGGTGCAAAGAAAAGCTACGAGAATGGTATGGAATTTGCGTTACAAGACGTATGAGGAGAGACTTGCTGACCTGAACATGTATACCCTGGAGGAAAGGAGAAACGGGTGATATGTTCTCCGAGGACAAGCAGGCTGCTTGTTCTCACTACTGGGTTGACGTCCACGGCAGCCCCCTCCAACCGGAAGAAAACTTCGCGGGAGGTCCCGCACGCAGGGCATGCCCACCGCGCATACGCGGCCGTCTTCCCGTCCGTGTGTGACCGTTCCCACTCAGTTTTTTCCTTTCCGCACTGGAGAGAGACGTGTTCACGTCCCTTTCTTAGTCAGCCCCTGAAACTGGATTGCGGCCTAGCCCGCGGTTTTTCTTTATTAGTGTATGCATTTGCGTTATTTTTTTCTTTAAAATAAAAACCCGAAAAAGAGTTTTCCTTGTTGTTCCTGGTCGCGAGGGCGCGTCGTCGCGGCCGCAGTCATTTCTTTCTTTTTCAGGTGTGCTTTTCACCACCACCATCGACGATTTTGACTTCGCCGACGCGATTTTTCCGTCGATGTCCTTGAAGGTCCCGAGCAGATTCAAGAAGTGTGGTCGGTGCGGCCGGCAGATCTCGCAGACCGATACGCTTGGTGTCTCCAGTGCCTCGGCCCGGAACATAATTCCAAGACGTGCACCTTGTGTCTCGGTTTAAGGAAGCGGACGCAGGTGGCGAGGCAAATTCTGTGGGACCATCTTTTTGGAACCTTCGCCGGCCCTTCAACGTCGACCTCGACGGCATCGGTGTCGACGGCCGGGTCTTCGGTGCTGGTACTGATGTCGACGGCATCGGCGCCGACTGTGGCATCGACCCCAGGAGCACAGGTACCTTTGGCCCGCCGGCGACAGCGGTGGTGAGCGGCTGAGCGGGCAGTCTGCCCCGGCCACTCCCGCTGCTCAGAGCCATCGGGACCAAACCCTGTCGGATCCGATACCTCGAGGCAGGGGGGGCTCCACCTCCTCCTCATCCCTTCCGCGGAGTGCCGATGACGGGCATCGAAAGAAAGCCAAGAAGCACCATCATCGGTCGCCCACAACGCATGGGACTGGCAGCTCCGGGACATCGAGGGACGACTCGACACCCAGGAAGCGGCAGTGCCGGGAGGAGCGTTCCCCCTCGGTCGAAGAGGTGTCGCTGCGCCGGTCCGCGGGTATCTTGGTACCGTCTCCTGGACCCGAGCAGCTTCCAGCACCCACACCGGCCCCCCTGCCTTTCCCAACAGCGGGCCTCGACAAGTGCCTCCTAGCCATCCTTCCCGGGATCCTGGAAGGGCTAATGCACCAAGCTCTACCGGCACCGGGGGTGCTTGCGGCACCGGTGTCGATCGCCACTCAGGTGGAGTCGACGTTGATACAGGGAGCTTCGTCCCCGCCGGCGCGGGAGTCCACCGCTCGATGCCATCATCGAGGACGTGGTTCCTCGCAGTCGAGACGGGCCCGGTTGCGGTCTGAGCTGAGAGAGCTCATGTCCGACACCGAGGAAGAGGAGGCCTCGTGGGGGGAGGAGGAGGACCCCAGATATTTCTCCTCAGAAGAATCTGTGGGCCTTCCCTCCGACCCCACTTCTTTACCAGAGAGGAAGCTCTCGCCTCCTGAGAGCCTCTCCTTTGCCTCTTTTGTCAGGGCTATGTCTATCAGCATTCCCTTCCCCGTGATTACTGTGGATGAGCCGAGGGCGGACATGCTCGAAGTCCTCGACTATCCATCACCACCTAGAGAGTCTTCCACACTGCCGTTGCACAGTGTCCTTAAGGAGACACTGCTTCGGAACTGGTTGAAGCCACTATCTAATCCCACCATCCCCAAGAAAGCGGAGTCCCAATACAGAATCCACTCAGACCCAGAGTTGATGCGGCCTCAATTGCCTCATGACTCGGCGGTCGTGGACTCTGCTCTCAAGAGAGCATGGAGTTCGAGGGATACCGCCTCGGCGCCCCCTGGGCGAGAGTGTCGCACTCTGGACTCGTTTGGGAGGAAGGCCTACCAATCTTCCATGCTCGTGACCCGCATCCAATCATACCAGCTGTACACGAGCATCCACATGCGGAATAATGTGCGGCAACTGGCAGACCTGGTCGACAAGCTCCCTCCGGAGCAGTCCAGGCCATTTCAGGAGGTGGTCAGGCAGCTGAAGGTGTGCAGAAAGTTATTGTCCAGGGGTATCTCGAGCTGCGGCCCAAGGTATAGTGATGCGCAGACTCTCCTGGCTGTGTGTCTCTGACCTGGACAACCGTACCTAGCAGCGGCTGGCGGATGTCCCTTGCTGGAGGGATAACATTTTCGGCGAGAAGGTTGAGCAGTTGGTGGACCAACTACACCAGCGAAAAACCGCTCTCGACAAGCTCTCCCACCGGGCGCCTTCAGCATCCACCTCAGCAGGTGGACGTTTTTCCCGGGCCCGGCAGGCTGCACCCTACACCTACAACAAGCATAGGTACACCCAGCTGGCCCGAAGGCCTCCTCAGGCACAGGGACAGTCCCAGCGCGCTCGTTCCCGTCAACAGCGTGCGCCTAAGCAGCCCCCTGCACCTCCACAGCAAAAGCAGGGGACGGGCTTTTGACTGGATCCATGGGAACATAGCCGCCATCAAAGTATCCGTGCCGGACGGCCTGCCGGTCCGGGGGAGGTTGAAAGTTTTTCACCAAAGGTGGCCTCTTATAACCTCTGACCAGTGGGTTCTCCAAATAGTGCGGTGTGGTTACACCCTGAATTTGGTCTCCACTCCTCCAAATTGCCCACCCGGAGCCCAATCCTTCAGCTCCCATCACAAGCAGGTACTTGCAGAGGAACTTGCCGCCCTTCTCAGCGCCAATGCGGTCGAGCCCGGGCAGGAAGGGCAGGGATTCTATTCCAGGTACTTCCTTGTGGAAAAGAAAATGGGGGATGCGCCCCATCCTAGACCTGAGAGGCCTGAACAAGTATCTGGTCCGAGAAAAGTTCAGGATGCTTTCCTTGGGCACCCTTCTCCCCATGATTCAGAAAGACGATTGGCTTTGTTCCCTGGATTTAAAGGATGCTTATACTCACATCCCGATACTGCCAGCCCACAGACAGTATTTCCGATTCTGTCTGGGGACACGTCACTTTCAGTATTGTGTGCTACCCTTTGGGCTCGCCTCTGCACCATGGGTGTTCACGAAGTGTCTCGTGGTGGTTGCGGCGTACCTACGCAAGCTGGGGGTGCACGTGTTCCCGTATCTCGACGATTGGCTGGTGAAGAGCACCTCAGAGGCAGGAGCTCTTCGGTCCATGCAGTGTACTATTCACCTTCTGGAGCTGCTGGGGTTTGTGATAAATTACCCGAAGTCCCATCTCCAGCCAGTTCAATCTCTGGCATTCATAGGAGCTCTGCTGAATTCACAGACGGCTCAGGCCTATCTTCCCGAGGCGAGGGCTCAGAATCTCCTGTCCCTCGCTTCCCAGACCAGAGCGTCTCAGCAGATCACAGCTCGGCAGATGTTGAGACTCCTGGGCCATATGGCCTCTACGGTCCATGTGACTCCCATGGCTCGTCTTCACATGAGATCTGCTCAATGGACCCTAGCTTCCCAGTGGTGCCAAGCCACCGGGAATCTAGAAGATGTCATCTGCCTGGCCATCAGTTGCCGCGCTTCGCTGCACTGGTGGACAAATCGGACCAATTTGACCCTGGGACGTCCATTCCAAATTCCACAGCTCACGAAGGTGCTGACGACGGATGCATCTCGCCTGGGGTGGGGAGCTCATGTCGATGGGCTCCACACCCAGGGGGTGTGGTCCCCCCAGGAACAAGATCTTCAGATCAACCTCCTGGAACTCCGAGCGGTCTGGAACGCACTGAAGCCCTTCAGGGATCGCCTGTCCTACCAAATCATCCAAATTCGGACAGACAATCAGGTTGCAGTGTATTACATCAACAAGCAGGGGGGCACCGGATCTCGCCCTCTGTGTCAGGAAGCCGTCAGGATGTGGTGTTGGGCCTGCCAGTTTGGCATGCTTCTCCAAGCCACATATCTGGCAGGCATAAACAACAGTCTGGCCGACAGGCTGAGCAGAGTCATGCAACCACACGAGTGGTCGCTCCATTCCAGAGTGGTACGCAAGATCTTCCGAGAGTGGGGCACTCCCTCGGTGGACCTTTTCGCCTCTCAGACCAATCACAAGATGCCTCTGTTCTGTTCCAGACTACAGGCACACGGCAGACTAGTGTCGGATGCCTTTCTCCTCCATTGGGGGACCGGCCTCCTGTATGCTTATCCTCCCATACCTTTGGTGGGATAGACCTTACTGAAGCTCAAGCAAGACCACGGCACCATGATTCTGATAGCGCCTTTTTGGCCCCATCAGATCTGGTTCCCTCTTCTTCTGGAGTTGTTCTCCAAAGAACCGTGGAGATTGGAGTGTTTTCCGACTCTCATTTCGCAGAATGAAGGAGCGCTTCAGCACCCCAACCTTCAGTCTCTGGCTCTCACGGCCTGGATGTTGAGGGCGTAGACTTTGCTTCGTTGGGTCTGTCTGAGGGAGTCTCCCATGTCTTGCTTGCTTCTCGAAAGGATTCCACTAAAAAGAGTTACTTTTTCAAGTGGAGGAGGTTTGTCGTTTGGTGTGAGAGCAAGGCCCTAGAACCTCGTTCTTGTCCTGCACAGAACCTGCTTGAATACCTTCTGCACTTATCAGGGTGTGGTCTGAAGACCAACTCAGTAAGGAATCACCTTAGTGCAATTAGTGCTTACCATTATCGTGTAGAGGGTAAAGCCATCTCTGGAGAACCTTTAGTCGTTCGATTCATGAGAGGCTTGCTTTTGTCAAAGACCCCTGTCAAGCCTCCTGCAGTGTCATGGGATCTCAACGTCGTCCTCACCCAGCTGATGAAACCTCCTTTTGAGCCACTGAATTCATTTTCTTGGTGGCAGTTACTTTAGCTTGTAGAGTCAGTGAGCTTCAAGCCCTGGTAGCTCATGCTCCTTATACTAAATTTCATCATAACAGAGTAGTACTCCGTACTCACCCTAAGTTCCTGCCAAAGGTTGTGTCGGAGTTCCATCTTAACCAGTCATTTGTCTTGCCAACATTCTTTCCCAGACCGCATACCCGCCCTGCTGAACATCAGTTGCACACATTAGACTGCAAGCGAGCATTGGCCTTCTATCTGGAGCGGACACAGCCCCACAGACAGTCCGCCCAATTGTTTATTTCTTTCGACCCCAATAGGAAGGGGGTCGCTGTCAGGAAATGCACCATCTCCAATTGGCTAGCAGATTGCATTTCCTTCACTTACGCCCAGGCTGGGCTGACTCTTTAGGGTCATGGTCAAGGCTCATAGTGTTAGAGCCATGGCAGCGTCAGTGGCCCACTTGAAGTCAGCTACTATCGAAGAGATTTGCAAGGCTGCGGCGTGGTCATCTGTCCACACATTCACATCGCATTACTGCCTCCAGCAGGATACCCGACGCGACAGTCGGTTTGGGCAGTCGGTGCTGCAGAATCTGTTTGGGGTTTGAATCCAACTCCACCCTCCAGGACCCGATTTATTCTGTTCAGGCTGCACTCTCAGTTAGTTGTTCTTCGTAGGTCAATTTCTGTTATGCCCTCGCCGTTGCGAGGTTCAATTGACCTGGGTTCCTGTTTTGAGTGAGCCTGAGAGCTAGGGATACCCCAGTAGTGAGAACAAGCAGCCTGCTTGTCCTCGGAGAAAGCAAATGATACATACCTGTAGCAGGTGTTCTCCGAGGACAGCAGGCTGATTGTTCTCACCTACCCTCCCTCCTCCCCTTTGGAGTTGCGTTTTCCTCATTCTTTTGCTTGCCATTCAACTGAGCGGGAACGGTCGCGCATGGGCGGGAAGACGGCCGCGTATGCACGGTGGGCGTGCCCTGCGTGCGGGACCTCCCGCGAAGTTTTCTTCCGTTTGGAGGGGGCTGCCGTGGACGTCAACCCAGTAGTGAGAACAATCAGCCTGCTGTCCTTGGAGAACACCTGCTTCAGGTATGTATCATTCGCTATACAGACATTCAAATGTTTGAAAGGTATTAATCTGCAAACGAACCTTTTCCGGAGAGGGGAAGGCGGTAGAACTAGAGGACATGAAATGAGATTGAAGGGGGGCAGACTCAAGAAAAATGTCAGGAAGTATTTTTTTCACAGAGAGAGTGGTGGATGCTTGGAATGCCTTACCTTGATTTGTACGTGTCTTTTTCAGGGCACAGACCGTATAAGTCTGCCCAGCACTATCCCCACCTCCAAACCACAAGCCCCGCCACCCACCACCGGCTCTGGCACAGACCGTATAAGTCTGCCCAGCATTATCCCCGCCTCCAAAACACCAGCAATACACAGGCGCTAGCCACAGCTTAAGCAGTTTAAGTTAGACCCATTAAAAAAGCAGTCCTAGATGAAATCACTTAGCTATATACATAGCCAGCTGGTGGAAGTAGCCCACATTATAAATTTATGTATTTTATTTATTTGTTGCATTTGTAACCCAAATTTTCCCACCTATTTGCAGGCTCAATGTGAAAAAATATCAGAAACAGTCAAGAAATCATTTTATCATCTGCAAAAATTGCGTTCTATTAGAAACTCTATTGATAAAACTTCACTGTGTACCTTAGCACATACATGTATTACAACACATCTGGATTATTGTAATATCGTCAATGCAGGTCTTACTAAGATTAATGTAAAACGAGTGCACAGAATACTGCAGCTCGTATTATCTGTAGAGCATCAAAATATGATAGGATTACACTTCTTTTATACCATCTTCACTGGCTCCCAGTTGAAGCCAGAATAAAATTTAAAATTCTTACTGTGGCTTTTAAAGCCCTACATTTACTGACTCCTCAATGTTTAGCCAACGTTATTTTACCATATTCACCTACACGAACTCTCCAATCACTTACCGATAACAGACTAATAATTCCATCACCACAAAAGGCTAGATGGGAATCTACTAGAAATTCATCTTTTTTCTTTCTAGCTCCCTCTCTTTGGAATTGACTGCCTAAAACTATTAGATTGGAAGAATCATGTGTTAAGTTTTGCAAACTTCTAAAAACACATCTATTTCAGAATACATTTGAAAGTAATCTGGGATGAAAAAGGGGAACATGGGCAGAATGAATATGCAGTAACAAATCATATGTTTTGCTTATATAAACTTGTAATGAATGGATTGTCCATTGATGTTTTTACTTTTTAGAATGGATGTTTTTACTTTTTAGAATGGGTGTTTTTAGCTTGCTGTGCTTTCCTGTCAAACAAATGGACTTCTTATATGTTATTTTAAATTTTAATATTTTATTGTTTAAGATGTAAACCGTTCTGGTTTGTGTATGCAATAAGAAACGGTATAGAAAATAAATAAACGATAAACGATTGCAGTGTTTTGAATGACCATTGAATTCAATGGGGATATCCTGAAAATCCTGACTGGCTGGGTGTGCTCTGAGGGCTGGGTTGAAAACCTCTGAAATAAGGGATAAGCAGGAATGGGTGATGATAAGCATTAGCTTTACTATGGTGAACTATAACAAAGTTGGTTTTCAAAACTGATTCAGAAATATCTAGAAGCTAAACAAGTAGTTTTTGTATAGGGAGGAGAAAGGATGAAAGGTTTCTCCATCGCACTAGATGACAAACTCTTCCATTTGAAAACAATAAGACTGCCCTAAGATGATGTTGAAAACCCTATCAGACGGGTTCATTGTAGTTTATAGTTTATTAAGATTTGCTATACTGCTAATTCTAACTAGCAGGTCTTAGCAGTTTACAATAATTAGTAATTAAAACAAAGTAAGTTAAAAGGAAAAGAGCTATAATATGAATATGAAAGATTAAACATCCTAGTAAAAAAACAGGATTACTACAAAAGTATAGAACAGGAGGAAATAAGCAAACAAAACAGTATTCACAAGTATCTAAAAACAATTAATTGCAGTCACAGAGCTCAATTCTCAAAGGGAACACAATAAACAGATTCATAGGCCTGTGAAAAAAGCCAAGCCTTCAGCACAGGTTTAAAAGCTTTAAAGGAAGATTCTGCACAGATATGGAGAGGGAACGAATTCCAGAAAAAAGAGGCAGCGAAAAAGAAGGCACGGTTTCTAGTAGATTTTAATCGGGCAAACTTAGGTTGTGGCAGGACGAGGCGGTGATCATTAAGGGAACACAGCAGGCAGAAGGCAGACAGGAGAATAAAGAATAATGATTGAATTCACATTCAGGGTATGAGGGAGAGGGACCTGATGATGGAATACAACAGTGTGCCTTGATCTGCATGATCAGCATCATAGGCGGTCGGTGGCCCAACTGTTTGGGGAGGCTAAAGGGGACGGGATTAGGGGCGGGGCCAGGGGTGGAGCTTACATCCATAATTGTCTGACAACACAGAAAAAAAAATAAGTAAAAATAAAATAGTTACAATTAATACCTTTTATTAAATTTAGATATTAGATATGTATCATATGTCAAAGAGTAAAGTGGTTGTTCAAAGCATATACTAACCACAATAACAACCTTTTTTTTTTTTTACATCCACTTCTGTAGGCTATTACGATAGTGTACAGCGTGGATTGGATGATATTTTAGATAAAATGAAGAAAATGTAGCGTAATGTAGGCATTGATTAGTAATACCGCACTCTTGCTACTCATTATAATTCTAAATGACATAAGAGGAGAACTTGTTTATCTAAAACTCTATAAACTTATACAAAAGGTAATTTGTTTTGTAACAGGTTCTTGTTGTGTCTTGCAAGGCGCAACTGTTAAAGACGCTTGCTCACTTTCCATATAGAAATATTTAAATTTAATACTTAAAGCCATAAATCAAAACATTGTATAGTGCCAGTAGCTGAAAATTTGTTACTATAATATTTCAAAAGCTACCACTGAACAAAGATTAATTTATTTTCTACACAGTAAAACTTGTAGGCGAACCCTTTCACATGCAGCGTGATTCACTAAAACTCGTTTGTGAAGTACTGGGAGCAGAGAATGGAAATTCACCTCATCAGCTTTCCAGAAAGCCTTGTTTGAATCTTTTTAACTGATTCCTAAATTGTAGAACAATAAAATCCTGCCAGAAAACATTTTCTTTTAAATACACATGTAAATAAAAATGTAAAACAGTCATATTTACAGCAATTTGTTTAACCATTGCATTTGTACGTCTGGATTTCTTGTCAGCATGGTTCCACTTTAGAGCTAGCATCAAGGCTAAAGCAACTACATTTTGTTTTGGCATGTGGAGTACTTATGCAATTTGCAGCAGTTTAAGCATTGCCACTGCACATTAACAGCTCTGACTGCTTTGCAGCAGGTCTGCAGTTACCTCCAAGTCTGATGAACTCTTTGGCTCTGATTTCTTGAATCCTGCCTCAGTAGCCATAGTCTCGTGCAGGCCACAGGGTCTGAAAGTGCTGAAAAGAAAGCAGATCGGCATAGGCGCCCCATATAAGAAGCTTTGACCGCTTTCCTCGCCTTTTCTGCTGCCGCGCCCCCCCCCCCCCCCCCCCCCCCCCCCGCTGAGCCTGCCCTCAGCTCCCCGACCTTTCCATTCCTGCAGTGGCCTACCAGCATTTAAACCTTTTAAGTTGCAGCGATGGCTCACCTCCGCTCCAGCCTTTCCCTTCTCACTTCTTGCTCAGTGTCCCGCCCTCGCGGAAACAGGAAATACCTCATAAGAGGAAGGCGGGACACTGAGCGAGAAGGGAAAGGCTGGAGCGGCAGTGAGCCGTCAGTGCAACTTAAAAGGTTTAAACGCCGGGCGGCCACTACAGGAATGGAAAGGTCGGGGAGCTGAGGGCAGGCTCAGTGGGGGGTGGGCGGCGGTGGAAAATGTGAGGAAAGGTCACAGCTTGGCTTGGCTGGGCAGACTGGATGGACCGTGCTGGTTTTTATCTGCTGACATTTATTATGTCTCCTCTGTCCACTCTGCCCCATATGTATTCCTCTCTTGATCCTATCAGGCTTAGCAGTATATCAAATTTTTAATAAACTAAACTAGTTCATAATCTTTCCAACTACACATAACTGGCAAAGAATGGGCAGGATGCATAGAAATTTTTGCAGAACATATAAGGGATGGAAAATTCATTACCTTATGAAACCAGGAAAGCCAAATCTCACTCAAAAACTTAAGAGAAAAACCAAGACTTCAGAATCAACTTACAGTGATGGAAATAAGTATTTGATCCCTTGCTGATTTTGTAAGTTTGCCCACTGACAAAGACATGAGCAGCCCATAATTGAAGGGTAGGTTATTGGTAACAGTGAGAGATAGCACATCACAAATTAAATCCGGAAAATCACATTGTGGAAAGTATATGAATTTATTTGCATTCTGCAGAGGGAAATAAGTATTTAATCCCTCTGGCAAACAAGACCTAATACTTGGTGGCAAAACCCTTGTTGGCAAGCACAGCGGTCAGACGTCTTCTGTAGTTGATGATGAGGTTTGCACACATGTCAGGAGGAATTTTGGTCCACTCCTCTTTGCAGATCATCTCTAAATCATTAAGAGTTCTGGGCTGTCGCTTGGCAACTCGCATCTTCAGCTCCCTCCATAAGTTTTCAATGGGATTAAGGTCTGGTGACTGGCTAGGCCACTCCATGACCCTAATGTGCTTCTTCCTGAGCCACTCCTTTGTTGCCTTGGCTGTATGTTTTGGGTCATTGTCGTGCTGGAAGACCCAGCCACGACCCATTTTAAGGCCCTGGCGGAGGGAAGGAGGTTGTCACTCAGAATTGTACGGTACATGGCCCCATCCATTCTCCCATTGATGCGGTGAAGTAGTCCTGTGCCCTTAGCAGAGAAACACCCCCAAAACATAACATTTCCACCTCCATGCTTGACAGTGGGGACGGTGTTCTTTGGGTCATAGGCAGCATTTCTCACGGCGAGTTGAGTTCATGCCAAAGAGCTCAATTTTTGTCTCATCTGACCACAGCACCTTCTCCCAATCACTCTCGGCATCATCCAGGTGTTCACTGGCAAACTTCAGACGGGCCGTCACATGTGCCTTCCGGAGCAGGGGGACCTTGCGGGCACTGCAGGATTGCAATCCGTTATGTCGTAATGTGTTACCAATGGTTTTCGTGGTGACAGTGGTCCCAGCTGCCTTGAGATCATTGACAAGTTCCCCCCTTGTAGTTGTAGGCTGATTTCTAACCTTCCTCATGATCAAGGATACCCCACGAGGTGAGATTTTGCGTGGAGCCCCAGATCTTTGTCGATTGACAGTCATTTTGTACTTCTTCCATTTTCTTACTATGGCACCAACAGTTGTCTCCTTCTCGCCCAGCGTCTTACTGATGGTTTTGTAGCCCATTCCAGCCTTGTGCAGGTGTATGATCTTGTCCCTGACATCCTTAGACAGCTCCTTGCTCTTGGCCATTTTGTAGAGGTTAGAGTCTGACTGATTCACTGAGTCTGTGGACAGGTGTCTTTCATACAGGTGACCATTGCCGACAGCTGTCTGTCATGCAGGTAACGAGTTGATTTGGAGCATGTACCTGGTCTGTAGGGGCCAGATCTCTTACTGGTTGGTGGGGGATCAAATACTTATTTCCCTCTGCAGAATGCAAATAAATTCATATACGTTCCACAATGTGATTTTCCGGATTTAATTTGTGATGTGCTATCTCTCACTTTTACCAATAACCTACCCTTCAATTATGGGCTGCTCATGTCTTTGTCAGTGGGCAAACTTACAAAATCAGCAAGGGATCAAATACTTATTTCCACCACTGTAAGCTACTATTAAGATCCAAGCACAAATGTTGGAGAAATTGGTTCCAAATTACAAGAGGTAAACATTGAAAAGTAGAGGACTATGATGAGTCCAACCTAATAGACGATACAGAAGAAACAACCAACAAATTAGTTTTTAAAGAATGAACGGTACAAGTTGTGAAGTATTGAATGAGTAAAGAAGACAAGTAAACAGGTTGACTTGTGAAGAATATTTTATGAGTAATAATAAAATCTTAGACTGTATACGACGAGAAATAGGAAGCCAATGTTGAATGCACAACAATGCATTAAATGATCAGATTTTTTGTACAAAAAATAAGTTTTACTGCCATATTGTGCATGATTTTAAGTTTCCTAAAAGAATAAAGAGGGACATCCAAACTAGGTTAGTTAATAATGTCTTGTGTCTTCTCGTCCATTGAGGACTTTAATGAATGGATGCACCTAAGAATACAGAAAGATCTCTGTAGAACCCTTGATATATACTGACTAGAAGTTAAAGAACTATCAATTAAAATACCTAATGACAGTAAATATTTTTTAAAGGGGTTGCAACTGAATTAATAACTGGCTGAAATGGACAAGAATGGTAATGACCTGAAAAAACATAATGCTTCAGATTTTGAAAGGTAAAAATAATAGCTTCTGCTGAGCTATCCAAGAAGAAAATAGTCCAACAGATGGTTTTGGAAGATAGAGTTCCTGGAGCTAAAAAGGTATTAAATAATGTAGGTGACAAAATAAAGCTTTGAAGAACTTCACACTCCAACGGAACACTGTTTGATACCATATTATTCAAAGACACCTGAAATGTATGATAGGAAATATAAGAATGGAACTAATTTAAGGCTGTGCCAGTCATTCCAGTGTCCTGAATATGAGATGTCAGAAGAGTATGATCAGTGGTATCAATTCTGAATCCAAATCTAATTATGTAAGCAGCACCTGTGTCCGTATGACAGACAATATCATTCAAAAAAAAGAGGAGCAATGTGATCAATAGGACTCTTCCAAAGATCCCAGGAGGTGTAATGATGTAGTAAAAGTCTTTAATACTAAAATAAAACTCAACGTGGCACCGTGTTTCAACAAATTGCCTGCATCAGGAGTCTATGAATGATGATAAGTAATGAAAATGTAAAAAAAAAAAAAAAAGGGGAGGATAACGCTGAATTGAGTCTTTAAAAAGACTAATGATACTGATACATTTGTTGAAGTTCGTAGCGGCAGCTGAAGGTGCAGTGAGAAAGATGATGTCATCCAAGAACACTGAGAAATTGCCAGAATGGGAAATGAGGATTGAGGAGAAGATGGCATTTACTGACTATTAAACAAGGTCTTATAGACCGCTATTATGAGGGCTTGAAATTATTGGGGGAGCAGGTATCCTTTTGATCATACAGTAGGTAAATGGAGGGCAGACATAGTTGGGGATTAAGATTCAGAAGATATTTTGGCGGGGGTTAGAGGAGGGAAGAAATTGGTGGTAAATAGTCAACTCCGAGAATTACATTGTAAAGTTTAACATAGAATGTACAATCATCCCAGCAGAGCCCAGAAAATGGAACTACCTACTGATGGTGTTTGTAAGAAATGCAGGGACTTAGAAGATACATGGATACCCCCACCACCACCAAGTTATTCAGCCAGTGTGACGGGCAGCATTTTGTTTTTTTTTGGGGGGGGGGGGGTTTGTGAGTGGCCTAGTGGTTAGGGTGGTGGACTTTGGTCCTGGGGAAATGAGGAACTGAGTTCAATTCCCGGCACAGGCAGCTCCTTGTGACTCTGGGCAAGTCACTTAACCCTCCATTGCCTGCCGCATTGAGCCTACCATGAGTGGGAAAGCGCGGGGTACAAATGTAATAAAAAAAAATTTATTTAGATTTTGCTCACACCTTTTTCAGTAGTAGCTCAAGGTGAGTTACATTCAGGTACTCTTTATTTCTCTGTCCCAGGAGGGCTCACAATCTAAGTGTGTACTTGAGGCAATGGAGGCTTAAATGATCACAAGGAGCAGCAGTGGGATTTGAACCGGCCACCTCTGGATTGCAAGACCGGTGCTCTAACAACTTGGCCACTCCTCCACTCCACTAACTAAATTAGCCCCCAGTATTCAGTGCCTGGCCATGTCCAGGCACAGCACTGAATATTGGGGCTAAATGTGGGCAGGCTAGGTGCCGGAGCTTATGCAGGCCCAGGCTCACATAAGAGAGTTATGAGGGCCACAGCTGAATATCGGGCTGGGACCTGCATAACTTTTTTTAATTAGGCCGCTGAGCGATTTCGGTGCCAGCATTGAATATTATCGGCACCCGCATAACCATAGGTTCCTCCCTAACATCACCCCCAACTTGCCCATTTTTTTTTCTTTTTTTACTGGCAGTCAGAGGCAATATTTAGCGATACTGCCTGGTTTAGTACTGCTGAATATCAGTGATTAGCAGCAACAGGGGATTTAAGTTGGCAGGAGCTTCTCCTACTTGTTTAAATCGCTTGAATATCTGCTTGTTGTGTATGAGCTTGTCCAAAGATCCAAGAATTTTGGACCCAGGTATGATATATGTTGGGTGTCATTCTACCTAGGAGTGCCAAGATGAATCTGTTAGATCGAATGGATGAGTTGCATGAGGGAATGAAGGCAGGCAAGATTCTCCATGCCTAGCCTCCAAGGGGTCCCGCTGCTGCCAAGATTTCCAGTGGCATTGGCAGGCAGAAGGCTCAGGCAGGCTGCCACTGCATTTGTCTCCTGCTACTACTACTAATTTATTTGTTACATTTGTATCCCACATTTTCCCACCTATTTGTATGCTCAATGTGGCTTATATAGTACCGGAGAGGCGTTTGCAGACTCCGGTGAGAACAAATAGAAAGTGGTGGTGTTGTATGATAAAGTTCATGTGGCATGGCCACATTAGGGAGACGTGCATCGGAAGAGTTGAGTTTTGCCCATTACATACTTTAGTTTTGTTGTAGGGATCGAGCATTTAAGTTGAATCGGTAGGGTATGCCTTTTTGAACAGGTTAGTTTTTATTTATTTCCGGAAGTTTAGGTGGTCGTACGTGATTTTGGTAGTGCGTTCCACAATTGTGTGCTTATGTAGGAAAAGCTGGATGCGTAAGTTGATTTGTATTTAAGTCCTTTGCAGCTTGGGTAGTGCAGATTTAGTTATGATTTTGTTGATTCTGATGTGTTTCTAGTTGGTAGGTCGATCAAGTCTGTCATGTATCCCGGGGTGTATCCCGGGGCTTCACCGTAGATAATTTTGTGGACCAGGGTGCAGATTTTGAAGGCAATGCGTTCTTTGATTGGGAGCCAGTGTAGTTTTTCACGGAGGGGTTTTGCGCTTTCAAATCGCGTTTTTCCGAATATAAGCCTAGCTGCCGTGTTTTGAGCGGTCTGGAGTTTCTTTAAGGTTTGTTCTTTGCATCCTGCGTAAATTCCATTGCAGTGGTCTACGTGGCTTAGCACCATTGATTGTATCAGGTTGCGGAATGTTTCCCTCGGGAAGAATTGTTTCAAGCATTTAAGTTTCCACATGGAGTGAAACATTTTCTTTGTTGTGGATGCTGCTTGCCTCTCTAGTGTTAAGTTGCAATCTATTGTAACTCCGAGGATTTTCAGGCTGTCTGATATAGGGAGGGTGTAGTCTGGGGTGTTGATGCTTGTGGGGTTGTCCGTGCTGTGTTGGGATGAGAGGATGAGACAGTGAGTTTTTTCTTTATTGAGTTTTAGTTGAAATGCGTTTGCCCATGAATCCAAGACGTTCAAGCTGAGATTGATTTCGTTGGTGATTTCTGTCAGATTGGTGTTGTACGGAATGTGTATTAGGACATCGTCTGCATATATGGAAGGGTTAAGGCCTTGGTTGGATAAGGGCTTGACTAGTAGGGTCCATCATTAGGTTGAAGAGTATCGGTGATAGCGATGATCCTTGCGGTACTCCACAGTCTGCTTTCCTCGGTGGTGATATGCTTGAGTTTGATTTTACTTGGTATGTTCTTCTGGTTAGGAAGCCCATGGTCCAGCTAAGTATGTATCTACCAATCCCAAATTTGTCTAGTAATCTTATTAATATGTTATGGTTTACCATCTGGAATGCACTGGACATATCGAATTGGAGGAGAAGGATGTTTTTGCCTATTGCTATTTCCTGTTTGAATTTGGATAGGAGTGTAATTAGTACTGTCTCAGTACTATGGAGGGGGCGAAACCCTGACTGTGATTTGTGAAGTATTGAGTATTTGTTTATGTAGTTTGTAAGTTGTTTGGTTACCATGCTTACCATCAGTTTGACTGCCATCGGGATCGATGCTACTGGACGGTAGTGATTTCATTTGCTTTTTTCTTGGTATCTTTTGGTATCGGGGTGAGAAGAATATTGCCATTTTTCTTAGGGAACAGACCTTGCTGAAGCATGTAATTTAGGTGGGATGTGAGGTCTCCTATGAAGTGGTTAGGGGCAGATTTCAATAGGTAGCTGGGACAGATGTCTAGTTTACAGTGTGTGTTGGAGAACCTGCTGATCACCTGGGTAACTGTTTCGATGGTAAGGGGGGTGAAATTTAACCAGGTCCGGTCAACCGGGTATTCTCCAGTGGTTGGGTCCAGCTCGTTAAGGACGTTTTCAGTGTCAGTGGTGTTCTGAAATAGCGTGTTGCGTAAGTTTACAATTTTTTCGTTGAAATACTTAGCAAGTTCATCTGCAGTTGGGGTGTCTGTATTCATTGTAGTGACCATGTTGGTGTCTAGGAGCTTGTTTGCCAGTTGGTATAGTTCTCTTTGTGTCTTTGTAATCTGTCCCTATTTTATTTATTTGTTTGTTTGTTACATTTGTATCCCACATTTTCCCACCTATTTGCAGGCTCAATGTGGCTTACATAGTACCATAAAGGCGTTCGCCAATTCCAGTATGAACAAATACAGTAATGTGGTAGAATAAGGTTCGTGTGTACAGACACATTAGGAAATCATAGAGAGGAGGAGTAGTTATATGTCCATTAATTAAGATCCTGAAATGACTACATCATAACAACATTGTAAGCCACATTGAGCCTTAAAAAAGGTGGGATAATGTGGGGTACAAATGAAATAAATAAATTATGAGCTTTAGTTTCGTTGTGTTGCAGGATACAGGCATTTAAGTTGGGTCGGTGGAGTATGCCTTTTTGAACAGGTTAGTTTTTAATGATTTCTGGAAGTTTAGGTGATCATAAGTTGTTTTCACGGCTTTTGGTAATGCGTTCCATAGTTGTGTGCTTATGTAGGAAAAGCTGGATGCATAGGTTGATTTGTATTTGAGTCCTTTGCAGCTTGGGTAGTAGATATTTAGGTATGTTTGTGTTGATCCTGTTGTGTTTCTGGTTGGTAGGTCTATGAGGTCTGTCATGTATCCCAGGGCTTTGCCATAGATAATTTTATTTACCAGGGTGCAGATTTTGAAAGCAATACGTTCAGTTT
The DNA here is from genome assembly GCF_901765095.1 of Microcaecilia unicolor. Classification (NCBI taxonomy): domain Eukaryota; kingdom Metazoa; phylum Chordata; class Amphibia; order Gymnophiona; family Siphonopidae; genus Microcaecilia; species Microcaecilia unicolor. The sequence goes on from NC_044040.1 coordinate 109,742,487, forward strand.
TTCTCGGAGGGGTTTGGCGCTTTCGAATCGCGTTTTTCCAAATATAAGCCTGGCTGCCGTGTTTTGAGCAGTCTGAAGTTTCTTTATAATTTGTTCTTTGCATCCCGCATAAATTCTGTTGCAGTAGTCTACATGGCTTAGTACCATTGATTGTATTAGGTTGCGAAATGTTTCCCTTGGGAAGAATGGTTTCACGTGTTTGAGTTTCCACATTGAGTGGAACATTTTCTTTGTTGTAGATTTCACTTGGTTCTCCGGTGTGAGGTTACGGTCGATTGTAACTCCAAGAATTTTCAGGCTGTCTGAGATAGGGAGGGTATAATCTGGGGTGTTTATGTTTGTGGGTTTGTTCGTATTGTATTGGGATGAGAGGATGAGACTGTGTGATTTTTCTGTGTTGAGTTTTAGTTGAAATACATTTACCCATGAGTCCATGATATTCAAGCTGAGCTTGATTTCGTTGGTGATTTCTGTCAGATCACGTTTGTAAGGAATATATATTGTGACATTGTCTCCATAGGTGAAAGGGTTAAGGCCTTGGTTGGATAAGGATTTGGCTAGTGGGGTCATCATTAGGTTGAAAAGAATCGGTGATAGCGGTGATCCTTGAGGTACTCTGTATTCTGCTTTCCACAGTGGTGATATATTTGAGCTTGATTTCACTTGATATGTTTTAGTGGTTAGGAAGCCCTTGATCCAACTAAGTATGTGTTCACCAATCCCGAAGTAATCAAAGAGTCTTCGTAGTATTTTATGGTTTACCATGTCGAACGCACTGGACATGTCGAATTGGAGGAGAAGTATGCTTTTGCCTGTTGCTATTTCCTGCTTGAATTTGGCTAAGAGGGTAATTAGTACTGTTTTATTGCGTATTTGTATTTTCTTTGTATTTATTTCCATTTGTCTTATGTTCGTTCTTTTGTTTTTCTCCATGCTCGTTCGAGTTTCCTGGTGTATGTTTTTAGCTTTTTCAATTCATCATTGAACCATGGTATCAATTTGTGCCTGCGTGAGGTTCTAGTTCATAACGGTGCTATTTTGTCTAGTATGCTTTTGCATCTTTTATTCCATTATATGAGGTAGTAAATGGAGTCTGTTTGTGTTGACCATTCGTTGTATATCATTTGCCAGAATGTTTCCGTGTCTACTTGACTTCTCGTGCTGTATGATGTGTGGTAACTGGAGAATTGAATCATCGACGTGCTATAGACGTAATCTACTTAGATTTTAGCAAAGCTTTTGACACGGTTCCTCACAGGAGGCTCTTAAATAAACTAGATGGGCTGAAGATAGGTCCCGAAGTGGTGAACTGGATTAGGAACTGGTTGACGGACAGACGACAGAGGGTGGTGGTAAGTTCGCTCGGAGGAGGGAAAGGTGAGTAGCGGAGTGCCTCAGGGATCGGTGCTGGGGCCGATTCTGTTCAATATATTTGTGAGTGACATTGCCGAAGGGTTAGAAGGTAAAGTTTGCCTATTTGCGGATGATACTAAGATTTGCAACAGAGTGGACGCCCGGGAGGGCGTGGAAAGCATCAAAAGGGATCTGAGGAAGCTAGAAGAATGGTCTGATGTTTGGCAATTAAAATTCAGTGCGAAGAAATGCAAAGTGATGCATTTAGGGAGTAGAAACCCACGAGAGACGTATGTGTTAGGCGGGGAGAGTCTGATAGGTACTGAGGGGGAGAGGGATCTTGGGGTGATAGTATCCGAGGATCTGAAGGCGACGAAACAGTGTGACAGGGCGGTGGCCGTAGCGAGAAGGTTGTTAGGCTGTATAGAGAGAGGTGTGATCAGCAGAAGAAAGGAAGTGTTGATGCCCCTGTACAAGTCGTTGGTGAGGCCCCACCTGGAGTATTGTGTTCAGTTTTGGAGGCCGTACCTTGCGAAGGAAGTTAAAAAAATGGAAGCGGTGCAAAGAAAAGCTACGAGAATGGTATGGGATTTGCGTTCCAAGACGTATGACCAAAGACTTGCTGACCTGAACATGTATACCCTGGAGGAAAGGAGGAACAGGGGTGATATGATACAGACGTTCAAATACTTGAAAGGTATTAATCCGCAAAAAAATCTTTTCCAGAGATGGGAAGGCGGTAGAACGAGAGGACATGAAATGAGATTGAAGGGGGGGCAGACTCAAAAAAGATGTCAGGAAGTATTTTTTCACAGAGAGGGTGGTGGATGCTTGGAATGCCCTCCCGCGGGAGGTGGTGGAGATGAAAACGGTAACGGAATTCAAACATGCGTGGGATATGCATAAAGGAATCCTGTGCAGCAGGAATGGATCCTCAGAAGCTTAGCTGAAATTGGGTGGCGGAGCAGGTGGGGGGAAGAGGGGTTGGTGGTTGGGAGGCTAGGATAGGGGAGGGCAGACTTATACGGTCTGTACCAGAGCCGGTGATGGGAGACGGGACTGGTGGTTGGGAGGCGGGAAATACTGCTGGGCAGACTTATACGGTCTGTGCCCTGAAAAAGACAGGTACAAATTCAAGATATGAGTTTATCTTGGGCAGACTAGATGGACCATGCAGGTCTTTTTCTGCCGTCATCTACTATGTTACTATGTTACTATGTGTGTTCTTGTGTTCGTTGTGAACCCTTCCTCCGCCACTGTAGGGACAGGTTTAGTTTGTAATGGTCGGACCATGGTGTTTCTGTCCATTTGATATCAGTTATTGTTAAGTTTTAGTCTGTTGAAAGCTTGTGTGAGATTAGATTGAGTGTGTGCCCTTTTTCATGGGTTGCTTGCATTTGTGGCCATTTGAGATCCCATAAGCGGAGGAATTCCTTACATTCTCGTGCGTTGATTGAGTTTTGGTCTTCTAGGTGAAGGTTGATGTCTCATAATAATAGTATATTGGAGTTGGTTACACGTGTGCTTGAGATGGTCCATGAAGCTGGTCTGGCCTTCGTTCCAGTTGCCTGGAGGTCTGTAAAACAGGACACAGTTCAGGTGATCGTGTAGGGTTTTGTTGTGGATTCTGATTGAGGCAATTTCTAGTTGAGGTGTTATGGACTCGGCAGTGGGTTTGGTGGTAAAATGGGATCGATAGATTAGTGCTATGCTTCTGCCTCTTTTTTCTTTCCTGGTCCAGTGTGTGATTTTGTATCCTGGGGGGCATACGTCTAGGATTATAGGGTTCTTTGGTCATGGATCCAGGTTTCGTTGATGAAGAGTAGGTCAAGGTTTTCTGACATGATCTAGTCTGTTAGTATTGCTGTTTTATTTACAGCGGATCTGGAGTTGATGTAGCCCACTTGGATTGTTTGGAATGGATTTTCTGTGTTTGGTGATTTGTGGACTTTTAATAGTTGACGTTTATTTGTTGAGGTGGTTTTGTTTGGGCCCCTCTTTCCATTCTATTGTGATTGACCGGATGTTAGTGTTCTTCTTTTGTTCAAGTTGCTATCAGTTTGATGAGGTGGGTGTATCTGATTAGTCTTTGATGGTTGTGTAGTATAGGTATGATATTATTTTCTGCAAGTGGGGTGGTCAGTGTTAGGTGGATCAGTGCTAAGGAGTAGATTATTAGGAATAGTTTGGGGGTATTCATTTTAGTTTCTGTTCCCTGTGGCTATTACTAAGACCGTGTTCTGATGATTGGATGTGTGTTAGGACTTTGTTATTAGGTGTGGAATTACGTGGTCTGATCTTGTGTGTAAATTTAGCTGGCCTTTCATCTGCAGAGATTGGTATTGGGTCTGGTTGCAGTGATAAGTTGATGAGCTGGGGGGAGAGTAGCTCTGAATCAGGGTCCTCCTTTGATCTGTCTCACAGCAACTAATGCTTCACACCTTCCTAGCCCAGGGATGTTCTGGCTCCTGTTTCTAGTTTTTTTTGGAGATAGAGGGGAGGGAGGGAGGGAATTACAGAGTACTTTCAAGGTAGTTTGCAGGGAGGTGTCACATATGTAGCTGGTTGTCTTTGATTGTTGGCCAGTTGGCTCAGTGGGAGAGGTTGTTCATAGTCAGGGGAGGGTACTTAACTTAATTGCTCTTTGGATTGTGTTAGGCAAGGAATAATGGCACTTGAATACTGGGTTTAGGCTTCGCAGGATCTTTCATAGGGTCAAGTACATTTTAGTAGTCTTGCTTCTCCAGCTAAAATTAGTTCACTTAAAGTTCACTTGCGTGCAGACCAGTTAATATCAGGCTGATTCAATCAAGCCACAAGATCACTTTACCTTTCAGTTTGCCCAACTCGCTAAAATCCGCACTCCTCATAAGCCCATCAACCCCGGCCTGATCATATGCCGTGCAGAGGCTCCTTTAGAGGCACACTGAAAGTGTCCTCTGCACTCCCAGCAACCCTTTAGTCTCCACTTTGGTTTTTATTGTGAGGCCCTTCAGACCTTGTCAGCTGTAAAGTCTCAGCATTTTGAGAACACAATAGGCAATCTACTCACAGTCTGACGTTCAGAAACACTACCCAGGGCATAGAGAATCCTCAGTCCCGAGAGCTGTGTCCATGATTGGAGGTAGGAACCAGGGGAAAGGTAGTAGTCTCGACCGCCGTTGTAGCTCTGCTCCGAGCCCCTCGGAGCCTGTCTCCGGGCTGTTTCCGCCTCGCTGTTCTCTTTTTCCCACGATCCGCTGGGGATCCCAAGGCACAGGGACTCCGGCTGCTCCCGGTGTGGACACGGGCCGCTCTCAACGCAGCCGTCTTGAGCAACGTGGAACTGTGGGGCGGGCCGCATGCCGGCAGGTTGTCGCGTTGGGGCTGCTTTGCTCGTCTGCCCTCCCAGCTCTGGTGTCTCGTGCGCCATGTTCCTCTTTCTCCACCCTTTCCTGCAGCCAAGTGCGGCTGGCCGTCGACACACTCCCCGCTGCGCTACGTGCTCTGGGGTGCTGCCACAGAGCCAACGCCAGGGGGGTGGGCGCCGATGTCCTGCGCTGCAACCCTGATGCTGGGTGGAAGATGCGGCCGGTCTTCAGCGCCGACCTATCCTGGAGGATGCTAGCGGGGTGTCCTTCTGCATTACACAGGCGAGATCGTCCGGGGTGCGGATGGGAGCTGGGGTCCGACCAGGGCAGCGCCTCGGATGAGGTAGGAGACTGCTATCGGCTCTCAGCACCGATCTACTCGGGGAAGGGGCCCACGAGGTACACGGGAGATGCACGGGTTAACGGCGCCCTCCGCTTCAGCTCCCAAGGTGGGCGTCCATTCGGATCGACAGCAGCTGGTTGTCAGGCTACCGATCTCCAGATCCATGTGCGGATCGAATGGCCGAACGGTCCCGTTCTTAGCCCTATCCAGATCGGGGTCCCTGGAGCAGCGGCTCCGTGACCCTCTAGTCAGCAGCCATCTTGTACTAATTTTTAGAGCACTACTAGATGTACGCAGGTACTTTCTCTGTCCCTGGAGGGCTCACAAGTTTTTGTACCTGGGGCAATGGAGGGGTTAAATGACTTGCCCAAGGTCACAGTGGGAATTGAACCCAGGTTGCCAGGATCAAAGCCTGCTGCACTAACCATTAGGCTACTTCCTCCTGCTTGTCTGTGTGCTGGCTGAGACCCGAGTTAGCACATTAATACATTAAGTCTTCTGTGCCGCTGCATTTCCTTCTTCCTGCCTCATCCCACCGCCTTCTGACTTCACGTACTTCCTGTTTCCTCCGTGGGACGGGATGCAACAGGAAAGGAAGGATCTTTGGCAGCAGAGGAGTTAACATGTTAACGCGTTAACTCTTACTTGAATCCCGGCCAGCCGGTGGCATACACGAGCACAGGAGGAGAGAAGACAGATGAGATGATCATTGACCGACCGAGGGAGCTGTGCAGACGCTGAGGATTAAGCAGCACTGCACTGAAGCAGCCATGATTGGAATTGAGGTGTAAGTGGGAGCCGGACTGAGTGCACACAGCGTTAGGAGCCAGGCCAACTCCAAAGCTCCTCAATGCAAACAGCATGATGTTTCCTTTCCATCTTGGGCTACAACAGGTCAGAGGCAGCAGCCAGTTCCATTATCGAGTTTGCCCCCAGAGCAAGACAAGCAAGATCTATTCTCTGAATTTAAAGGCAGCTCTAAGCAACTAATATAATTTGTAGGGGAGATCTCTGAATTTAAAGTAATATAATTTGTGGGCTGGGGAGGAGAGAAAGGAGAGGGGAGATGGGAGGGGCAGGTGGACAGCATGGAGAATTTCTGATTTTGGTTTTCATACAGTGCAAATGCAATTTTGTTTGGAGGAAATGGTATGGAATATAATATTTAAACCCCGTTCTTAATTAAACATGAAGCAGGAACTAGGAAATGCCATTGATTGGAGTCCTCATCAGTTTTGCTTGTTCAAAACTTAAACTCATGGTCATAGGTTTCAGGTATTACACCTTTGACCTTGAGTGTAAGCTTTGAACAAGCAATATTGATATGGATTCCAATCAGTGGTATTATATACTAACGTTATGCAATCTTGATGATCCAACAGGAAGTTCATCACCAGTGACCATTTTTTATTGTTTTTGTGACTTCCTCTTTTGCTGCTTTTTTATTGGTAATCAGTTTTTATAATGCAAACCTGTAGACTATTATTATGTTTTATCATGTGTAATGTGTAACTCTTAACCTTAGTGTGTGGACAATTGGTTGTAGAGGAGTGGAGTGGGGGAAGGGTGCCTCAGTTGGGATGTGGGGAGAATTCAGTTAAATAGCAGCTCTAAAAATAGTCCTGGAGTCCCAAATCCAGCCTTAGTGTTCAATAAGTGGTCGTCACGAGGCTTCAAAAAGCTACGTTAGGGAATTTCAACTGGGAAAAAAATGTGAAACTATGCACAGCTCTCAGTCTGCTGCCTTCTGTTTCTCTCCCAGTTTTGTAAAAAAAAAAAAAAAGTGGTCCTGTCAATATCAATGTGAGCTGCTATCATAAATCAGGATCTGAAAAACATTGAAAGAAGAAAAATAGATGAAAAAGCTGAAAAGGGCTAGCAGTCTCTTCAGAGCTTAGGACAGTGATGGCGAACCTTTCAGAGACCGAGTGCCCAAACAGCAACCCAAAATCGAATTATTTATCGCAAAGTGCCGGTACTCATTGTGGGTGGGGTTACCACATATGACTCCACCCCTATGATAGCCACACCCCCTACACTAGCCATGGCGCATATAAACAGACATCACTGAAAATATTATACTAGTATAGGAGGAAAAAAATAACATGATTTTTTTTCATTATAAATCATTTCTGTAAGCTGTTACAGCTCCAGTATACCCAGTGCAAAATAAGCCAGCAGATGTAAATTCTCAAATTGGACATATTCTAAACACTAAAATGAAAATAAAATGATTTTTTCCTACCTTTGTTGTCTGGTGATTTTGTTTTTCTATTCATACTAGCCGTTAAGCCCGTTAAAACGGGCGCGTATTGGAATGTTTTTTTTCCCAAGGCCCCCCTCCCGTTGCAGCTGCAAGGCCCCCTGCCATCCTCCTTCCCTGCCAGCTGCAAGACCCCCTCTGTCCCTCCATCCCAGCTCCAAGGCTCCAGTCCTCCCCCCTTCCCAGCTGCAAGGCCCCCTGCCCGCCCTCCCTCCCAGTTCCAAGGCCCCAGGCCCTCCCCCCCAGCTCCCAAGGCCCCTTTCCCTCCCAGTTCCAAGGCCCCCTGCTCTCCCTCACAACTGTAAGGGGCCCCATTCCCTCCCTCCCAGTTCCAAGGCCCCTTGCCCCCCCCCCCCCCCGTGCCTTCTTCCCAGCCAGCTGGAAGGCCCCCTTCAGTCCAGCCCTCCCAGCTCCAAGGCCCCCCCTCCTTCTGAGACCTCCCATGTCCCCTCCCCCCCCCAAGGTAGCCGCTACCGCCCCCCCCCCCCACCCCGGAGTCGCCCCCTCTCCCCCTTCACCCGGCCCGGGCCCTCTCTTCGTTATTCAACTTACAGCAGCGCCAAAACAGCAGCAAGCTGCAGCTCCCGTTGGCCTTCCTTCACTGCCTGTGCCTCGCCCTCGTGTGACGTCACGTCGGCGAGGGCGGGGCACAGGCAGGGAAGGAAGGCCGACGGGAGCTGAAGCTGAGCTGCTTGCTGCTGTTTCGGCGCTGCTGTAAGTTGAATAACGAAGAGAGGGCCCGGGCCGGGTGAAGGGGGGGTGGTGGCGACTCCGGGGGGGGGCGGGTAGCGGCTACCTTGGGGGGGGAGCGGTAGCGACGTCAGCGGTTCCCTCCCTCCCCTTCCGCGCAGTTTCCCTCTCTGTCCCGCCCCCTCGCCCCGTCATCACGTCTTGACGCGGGGGCGGGACAGAGAGGGAAGTCTCTACTGCGCATTTGCAAGTGAGTACGGTCACTTGCCTTTTATATGTTTGATTGGTCCAGTCTCTGATTCTGCTGCTATCTGTTCTCTTAACTCCGTTTCCAGGTCTTCCTTTCCATTTATTTGTTTACTTTCCTCCTTTCTTCTTCATTTCTTGCCCTCCATCCATGTCCAGCAACCCTCCTCTCCCCTCCAGCCACCCATGTCCAGCCACCCTCCTCTTCCCTCCAGCCACCCATGTCCAGCTGCCCTCCCTCCCTGCACCAGGCCGCCCTCCCTCCCAGCACCCAACATCAGGCCACCCAGCACCCAACATCAGGCCTCCCACCCACCCAGCAGAAGCACCCAGTAGCAGGCCTCCCTCCCACCCAGCACCAGGCCGCCCTCCCTCCCAGCAGGCAGGCAGGCAGCCTCCCTCCCTCCCAGCACCAGGCAGGCACCCTCCATCCCTCCCTCCCAGCACCAGGCAGGCAGCCTCCCTCTTTCCCTCCCTCCCAGCACCAGGCAGGCAGCCTCCCTCTTTCCCTCCCTCCCAGCACCAGGCAGGCAGGCACCCTCCCTCCCTCCCACCCAGCACCCAACATCAGGCCTCCCACCCACCCAGCAGAAGCACCCAGTAGCAGGCCTCCCTCCCACCCAGCACCAGGCCGCCCTCCCTCCCAGCAGGCAGGCAGGCAGCCTCCCTCCCTCCCAGCACCAGGCAGGCACCCTCCATCCCTCCCTCCCAGCACCAGGCAGGCAGGCACCCTCCCTCCCTCCCACCCAGCACCCAACATCAGGCCTCCCACCCACCCAGCAGAAGCACCCAGTAGCAGGCCTCCCTCCCAGCACCACCCAGCACCAGGCCTGCTGCCCTCCCTCCCAGCACCAGGCCGCCCTCCCTCCCAGCACCAGGCAGGCAGCCTCCCTCCCTCCCATCACCAGCCCTCCCTCCCACCCAGCACCCAACATCAGGCCACCCAGCACCAGGCCTGCCGGCCTCCCACCCAGCACCCAACATCAGGCCGCCCTCCTACCCAGCACCCAACATCAGGCCGCCCTCCCACCCAGCACCCAACATCAGGCCGCCCTCCCTCCCAGCACCCAGCACCAGGCAGGCAGCCTCCCTTCCTCCCACCACCAGCCCTCCCTCCCACCCAGCACCCAACATCAGGCCACCCAGCACCAGGCCTGCCGGCCTTCCTCCCAGCACCCAGCACCAGGCCTGCCGCCCTCCCACCCAGCACCCAACATCAGGCCACCCTCCCACCCAGCAGCACCCACCATCAGGCCGCCCTCCCACCCAGCAGCACCAAGCCTCCCACCGAGCACCAGGCCTGCCTCCCGCCCTCCCTCCAACCCAACAAGTATCAGCCCGCCCATCCTCCCTCCCTCCCTCCCAGCACCAGGAACCCCCCTCCTCCTGTGAAATTTTAAAAGCCTGCCGTTCCTCGGGGTTAAAGCAGCGTGCAGCGCCGGCAGCGAAGAAGCGCATGTTCTTCGCTCGGCGCGCCTTCGGCCTTCCCTTCAGTTTCTCAAGCTCTGGTCCCGCCCCCTCATAGGCGGGACCAGAGCTTGAGAAACCGAAGGGAAGGCCGAAGGCGCGCCGAGCGAAGAACACGCGCTTCTTCGCTGCCGGCGCTGCACGCTGCTTTAACCCCGAGGAACGGCAGGCTTTTAAAATTTCACAGGAGGGGGGTTCCTGGTGCTGGGAGGGAGGGAGGACGGGCGGGCGGCCTGATACTTGTTGGGTTTGAGGGAGGGCGGGAGGCGGCAAACTATTCGGAGGGAGGGAGCGTGGGCGGAACAGCGACAGGCGCGCGTGCCAAGGGAGAGGGCTCTGCGTGCCCTCTCTGGCACGCGTGCCATAGGTTTGCCACCATTGGCTTAGGATTTTCATTTACAACAAAGAAGATTCAAGACACTACATGCCAAATACATCAACAACAGTACCACTAAGAGAAGAAACAGAGACTCAAGTGTCATTTGAAGGTGAGTTACAAAGTCCGGCTGATGAGACAAGCTGCTGTTTCTCTGAATACGATCAGCATTGATACTAATATGTTTCATGCAGAAACTCTTGAAAAAGAAATTCCTACAAACCAGGAAATAGAAGAAGCAGTAGAGAGAGTCCGCAGCCTCACCTCCATATTTGTAAACTCCCTAGAAATTCAGAAAATTGGCAGTTCCCAATGTGAAGCTACAAAATGGAAAAATTATACCGAGGGACTGGTTAGTGTGGAGTCTAGCAAAACAGGCATTGTACAAGCATCTTCACCTTTTCTCAGCTTTCAGTCAAAATGTTCATCCCACACAGTCATCAATTTCTGGCTACCACAAAAGCCACAAATGGAAAGAGCTATATACAGAAAAGTTCAGAACACAAAAATAATGCTGAGTCATGTGGCACACGCTTGAATCTGGTCTGAAAACTGGTCGAAATGTCGAGTAACATTTGCTGAAAGGTACAGAGAGTAAAGCATATTTGTGGAAACGGATACTTCGGAGACTTCTTGATGTTACTTTTTTTTTTTTTTTAGCAGAGAGAGGTCTAGCATTTAGAGGAGACAGTAATGTGATTGGAGATTTAAATAATGGAAATTTTCTTGGCATTCTGTAGTTAAGTCACTATGATTCTCTTCTAGAGCATCACTTTAGGAAAGTGAGAGAATCACAACAAGAAGCTCAGATGCAAGTTCACTATCAGCAGACATAAAGAATGTGTTTATAGAGTGCTGTGCTGATCACGTTAGAAAAAGTTTTTAACAGAAAGATATTTGTCAAAATAGTATTCTGTCATTGTTGATGCCACTCTCAATTCCACTCACATAGAACAAACAAGTTTCATTTTAAGATATGTTCTTTTGAAGGAGGAAACTGGATTATATGAGATTGAAGAGATATTTCTTAAGTTTGGCAATGTCTTAACCAGTCTTTTTATTGCAGTTTACAATTAATTATTGAGGTTTTTGGAAAACAAAAAATTGCAATTTCTGAGTACCGGGGTCAGGGGTACAATGATGGTAGCAACATGAGTAGAGCTTACAAGTGTGCTAAAACTCACATATTATATATAAACCTAATGGAAGTCATAAATACATAAGTGTTGCCATACTGGGACAGACCAGAGGTCCATCAAGGCCAGTATCCTGTTTACAACAGTGGCCAAACCAGGTCACCAGTACCTGCCAAGATCCCAAAACAGTACAATCATAGGCGCCCCGGTATAAGAGGCTTGGAGAGGCTAAGCCTCCCCCCTGCTGCAGCAGAATGGATCAGCTGCTCTGAGGTGATTAAATTGTTGATTTACCTCCATCCTCACAGCAGGAGCTGCAGTGAAAGCCCTCTAGCAGTTGTAGAAATTGGTTTATGGTTTGTTTACCTTACTGCTGGGAAAGCAGGGGGGGTTGGCTGGAGGTGTCCTGGGTTGCCAGGGAGATATTTAACGAGTATGACTTCCTGACCTTCACTGAGGACAGATAGCAGCAGAATGGATACGGGGCCAGCATGATCAGAAAAAGTCACCAGACAACAAAGGTAGAAAAGATCATTTTATTTTCATTATAGTGTTTGGAATATGTCCACTTTGAGAATCAGGTGCTCAACATTAAAAGTTTATATTTATTTACTTATTTATGGCATTTTATCCCACATTAAACATGATGTTTTGTGGCTCTACATGAGAATTGTGATGATATGATCCTTTGTTTCATATTGTTGACAGTCTGCATTTTCCGTCTGGGTGGTATATTGGTGTATTAGGTTCTGTCCAGTGTAATATTTATGGTACAGTAAGGTTCTGAGTGTGTTTTTGAACAAAGTTGTGCATAGTGTTTTGCAGTTGAGCGATTGTGGTTAGAATATGCTTTGAGCAACCACTTTATTCTTTGACATATGATACATATCTAATATCTAAATTTAATAAAAGGTATTAATTGTGACTTATTTATTTATTTTTTCTGTGTGTTATCAGACAATTATGGATTTAAGCTCCACCCCTGGCCCCACCCCTAACCCCGCCCCCTTTAGCCTCCCCAAACAGTTGGGCCACCGACCGCCTATGAGTACAATACATTTTATGCTACTTATCCCAGAAATAAGCAGTAGATTTTCCTAAGTCCATTTTACTAATGGTTTATAGATTTTTCTTTTAGAAAGCTATCCAAACCTTTTTTTTAAACACCACTAAACTAACTTCTTTTACCACATTCTCTGGCAACGAATTCCAGAGGTTAAGTACACACTGAGTGAAGAAATATTTTCTCTGTTTCGTTTTAAATTTACTACTTTGTAGCTTCATTGCATGCCCCCTAGTCCTAGTATTTTTGGAAAGAGTAAACAAGTGATTCACATCTACCCGTTCCGCTCCACTCAGTATTTTATATACCTCTATCATATCTCCCCTTAGCCGTCTTTTCTCAAAGCTGAAGAGCCCAAGCTGTTTCAGCCTTTCCTCATAAGGAAGCCTCCCATCCCCTTTATCATTTTCGTCGCCCTTCTCTGTACTTTTTCTGTTAAATATTGTTTTCATTATTACTTATGTATTTGTTTATTAACCAAAACTCTTTCAATAAAATTTATGCAAAACAAACAAAAAAAAAAGAATAAATCAGTTGGCTGAGTTTTCACCTTGTGCATGCCACTGTCTAAATTTTTGTGGAGTCCATGCAGCAGAACAGTATTCAGGTTGTGACATTTTTCGGAGTTGTCAAAAAGTTATATTTCCTATTTGCCTCAAGTTCTCAAAGATGGGAAATAATTATGAAAACATCAAGGTTCATTGCATAGAATGTCAGATACCCATTGGTCTGCAAGGGTTGGAAGCATATGTCCTATAGCTGCAGATCTGCCAGGTATTTTGAAAGCACTTGAAGAATTAGAAAATCTAAACATTAGACCCGAAACGCCAGCTCTGGCGCCTATTTGTTTCTCAATGTGTTGCATTGAAAATGTGCGCCAGAGCCGGTGGAAGTCTGCTCTCGCTCCCCCCGTGCCGTCAACCTGGCTCCGCTTCTGCCGAAACCGTATTTGAAATTGACAGACTGCAGATGTATCTGAATGCATTTCAGTGTGTCCTTGTGTTCTCTCTCTGGCTTAAGATTTTGACAGAAATTACCAGAATAAAGTGTTGCAAGCAAGGAAATATTCGTTAGAAATTGAAATAAGAAACATTCAGAACTTACGTATCAAACTTATTAGAGAAATTGGAGTGCCATTTTGAAAGAAAGTAAACTGGTTGCTGAAAATGTGGGTTTCGACACAAAATTTCCACAAACTAGAATTAGGAAAAGAAAAAGAATGGCTAATGAACCAGGAAAATGAAAGTGATTGTGAAGAATGGTTCAAAAATAATTTATGTTTTGATTGTGTTATTGCAAGTGTAATGATGTGATATGAAGCATGTGTGAAACTTAATGAAAGATTCGGCTTCCTTTGGATGTATCTCCTCTTATCTGATGAAGAAATAGAAGGAAAAACATTTTGCTCCAAATACAGCATTGATGTTTCTTCTTCAGCATTAAATAACACATTTACAGACATGTCATGTATGTTGCAACATACGAAAAATTTTGCCTGTTTTTGTTATATGCCCTTTCATACTTTTAATTAAAAACAATATATTTAAAAGTAATTTACACAGCCAATATTGGAAATGACCCAATAGAGCCACTTGAACTATTGAAGAAGTTAGTGTTTGAATCTGTCCTTACTGTTTTCAGATGTCTGTTTTGCTTTACTCATATTTTGTACTCATTCAGCACCTTGAAAAGAGTAAAAAGTGTGCTTCGATCGGGACTTCCGGTGACGTCACTGACCTCGATGGAAGCCTGATCCTGCTGCTCCCGATCAGCCCAGCTAACATAGCAAACTTTAGCATAGAATACGATGAAATTTGCACCTCTCCTACTGATTAAAACTTACTTAAAGTCAAGGAAGGTGAGATGTCGCAAAAACTAAAGAGTTGGAGGCGAAAAGTGGAGCGCGCAGCAGTCAGCGCACATCCAAAACACCATCGCGCCATGTTTCCCCACACCTTGAGGAGGCCTCAGACTTTGAGTCGGGGAGATAGGAGGAAGAAACTGGCACTATTAGAAAATCACAGTCAGCGTGCCTGCTCATTGATCTCCGAAAAGATTTAGCCTGTATGAAGGCGGATATAGTAGAACGAATTGATAATTTGCAAGGTGAGCTAAAGGACGTGGGTACCCGTATTGAAGATCTAGAAATGCGAGTGGAAGAACACGTGGAAGTCATGCAACAATTGCGCCAGCGAGGAGGAGGATTTGGAACGCGGATGAATGAACTGCAATATAAACTTGACGATCTTGAAAACCGCAGTAGACATAAAAATTTGCGTTTTCGGGGTGTGCCTGGGGGGGGGGGGGCCCAGGAAGAGGTCCTGAAAATTATACAAGAGATTTGTGGGCAACTGCTAGCGGCACAATCGGAGACCCCCGTGCCAGAAATTGAGCGAGCGCACAGGGCCTTGGGCACCCCCCAGAACAACAGACCGAGGGATATAGTTGTTCGGTTTTGGAAATTCTCTGATAGAGAAAATTTACTTACTCAAGCGCGCCAGCAAAAAGAACTGATATATAACGAAACACAGATAACTGTATATCAAGACCTGTCTGCTCACACGTTGCAATGGCGTAGAGAGATGAAACCGGTACTGGAAGCTCTGAACAAACACAATATTAAATACCGATGGGCTTTTCCATTTGCATTATGCTTTGCTGTATCAGGCAAAGCACATCGGATGTGTACTGTAGCGGAGGCAAAGCAATTACTCCACTTAGCAGGTCTGATGGAAACGGAGCCTGATGAAATTGCGGTAGCAAACAAGGCTCGCGATAAAGTTCACCAATGGAAACAAGATTTTAACAAAGCGAAGAAGCCACGTGTGGCGGCAACAAGACCTGCAACCTGAATTGGGACAGTTTCAAAGCTATGCCTTTTGAGATGGTAACACAATCAGAGAAGTGAGAGGAGAGATATATCTATATTGAATTGAAGGGTCGATATTCTGGGTGGGATGGGAGGCCAGGATAAAAGGTCGAAGGTGAGGTGGTTGATCTTGTTGGGAGTACAGTGTGGTTGAGAGGAAGAGGTTTTTCTCTCTCTTCCACATGGAAAATACTGTTTGGGTGGGGGGAGGGGATGGGAATTGTACTTCTCTTTTGTATTTGTTTGAAGGGAAACTTCTATTGAAAGTGATGCTATATATTTTAGTCTATGCCTTTTTCTACCTCTGGAAGATAGATGATGTCTGATTTAAAGATACTTACTTGGAATGTTAAGGGTCTAAATGCTCCCAGAAAAAGGCAACTGATATACCAAGAGATAGCTAGATTGCGTCCACAGGTGGTAATGTTACAAGAAACACATCTGAAACGTGCACATGAACATCTGTTTCGCCCTACCTCCTACTCAAAAATTTACTTTGCTTCTGATACTGCAAATAGTAAGAAGCAAGGAGTGGCACTACTTTTTCATGATAGTATACCACTACAGGTTCAGCAAATCAAGAGAGACCCAGCTGGATGTTTCCTTTTGATTCGTGGAATCTAGGGAGTACACCTGGGGATCCATTTATGGGCCAAATACGGGACAAGCCTCTTTCTTCAAAACACTGAAGAGGAATGTAAGATCTTTAGAGGGAGGCCAGCTTATTTTAGGATGTGATTTTAATGCCACCATAAACCCGGATTTAGATCATTCGGGGTTGGTCTCCCGAGCAGATAGAATGCTAGCTGAGCAGCTGGCCTCCTGTGTAGAAGAGATGGGGCTTTTTGATGCCTGGCGAGATGGACATCCCCTTGATCAGGATTACTCCTTCTACTCCTCAGTGCATGCTTCCTACTCTCGTATCGATTTCCTTTTTATAGATAAATTATTGGGGGGCCAAGTGAGGGATACGCAAATAGGCAGTATTACTGTTTCAGATCATGCCCCATGTATGGTACTGCTATCCCTCACTAAGGAAGATGTCTTACATAAACGGTGGACCTTAAATAATACTATGCTTAGAGATGAACAAATCTGTAAAGATTATGTGATAATACTCAAAGAATATTTAAGCTTTAATTTGCAAACTGGGCAACACAATAATAATGGGGGATTTCAATTACCCGCATATAGACTGGGTTAATGTAACATCTGTACACGCAAGGGACATAAGATTTCTTGATGAAATCAAGGACAGCTTCATGGAACAGCTAGTTCAGGAGCCGACAAGAGAAGGAAAAATACTAGACTTAGTCCTTAGTGGTGCTCATGATCTAGTGCAGGGGGTAACGATACGAGGGCCGCTTGATAACAGTGATCATAATATGATCGGTTTTGATATTGGCATTGAAGGAAGTGAAACTAGGAAATCAAGTACGCTAGCGTTTAACTATAGAAAAGGTGATTACGACAAAATGAGAAAAATGGTGAAAAAAAGACTGAAAGGAGCAGCTCGCAGAGTAAAAAACTTGCATCAGGCGTGGATGCTGTTTAAAAACACCATCCTGGAGGTTCAGGACAAATATATTCCACGTATTAGAAAAAAGGGAAAAAAGACTAAACGTCAGCCGGCGTGGCTAAACAGTAAGATAAAGGAAATCATTAGAGCCAAAAAACAATCCTTCAGAAAGTGGAGAAGAGAACCAACTGAAAGTAACAGGATAGATCATAAGGAATGCCAAGCCAAATGCAAAGCGGAGATAAGGAGGGCAAAAAAGGACTTTGAGAAGAAATTAGCGTTGGAAGCAAAAATACATAGTAAAAACTTTTTTAGATACATTAAAAGCAGGAAACCGGCCAAAGAGTCGGTTGGGCCGCTGGACGAAAATGGTGTTAAAGGGGCGATCAAGGAGGACAAAGCCGTAGCGGAGAAATTAAATGAATTCTTTGCTTCGGTCTTCACCGAGGAGGATTTGGGGGGGACACCGGTGCCGGAAAGAATATTTGAAGCGGGGGAGTCGGAGAAACTAAACAAATTCTCTGTAACCTTGGAGGATGTAATGGGTCAGTTCAGCAAGCTGAAGAGTAGTAAATCACCGGGACCTGATGGTATTCATCCCAGAGTATTAATAGAACTAAAAAATGAACTTGCGGAGCTACTGTTAGAAATATGCAATCTGTCCCTAAAATCGAGTGTAATACCGGAAGACTGGAGGGTAGCCAATGTTACTCCGATTTTTAAGAAAGGTTCCAGAGGAGATCCGGGAAATTATAGACCGGTGAGTCTGACGTCGGTGCCGAGCAAGATGGTGGAGGCTATTATTAAGAATAAAATTGCAGAGCATATACAAAAACATGGACTGATGAGACAAAGTCAGCACGGATTTAGTGAAGGGAAGTCTTGCCTCACCAATCTAATGCATTTTTTTGAGGGGGTAAGCAAACATGTGGACAATGGGGAGCCGGTTGATATTGTATATCTGGATTTTCAGAAGGCGTTTGACAAAGTGCCGCACGAAAGACTCCTGAAGAAATTGCAGAGTCATGGAATCGGAGGTAGGGTATTATTATGGATTAAGAACTGGTTGAAAGATAGGAAGCAGAGAGTAGGATTGCGTGGCCAGTATTCTCAGTGGAGGAGGGTAGTTAGTGGGGTCCCGCAGGGGTCTGTGCTGGGTCCGTTGCTTTTTAATGTATTTATAAATGACCTAGAGATGGGAATAACTAGTGAGGTAATTAAATTCGCCGATGACACAAAATTATTCAGGGTCGTCAAGTCGCAGGAGGAATGTGAACGATTACAGGAGGACCTTGCGAGACTGGGAGAATGGGCGTGCAAGTGGCAGATGAAGTTCAATGTTGACAAGTGCAAAGTGATGCATGTGGGTAAGAGGAACCCGAATTATAGCTACGTCTTGCAAGGTTCCGCGTTAGGAGTTACGGATCAAGAAAGGGATCTGGGTGTCGTCGTCGATGATACGCTGAAACCTTCTGCTCAGTGTGCTGCTGCGGCTAGGAAAGCGAATAGAATGTTGGGTGTTATTAGGAAGGGTATGGAGTCCAGGTGTGCGGATGTTATAATGCCGTTGTATCGCTCCATGGTGCGACCGCACCTGGAGTATTGTGTTCAGTACTGGTCTCCGTATCTCAAAAAAGATATAGTAGAATTGGAAAAGGTACAGCGAAGGGCGACGAAAATGATAGTGGGGATGGGACGACTTTCCTATGAAGAGAGGCTGAGAAGGCTAGGGCTTTTCAGCTTGGAGAAGAGACGGCTGAGGGGAGATATGATAGAAGTGTATAAAATAATGAGTGGAATGGATCGGGTGGATGTGAAGCGACTGTTCACGCTATCCAAAAATACTAGGACTAGAGGGCATGAGTTGAAGCTACAGTGTGGTAAATTTAAAACGAATCGGAGAAAATTTTTCTTCACCCAACGTGTAATTAGACTCTGGAATTCATTGCCGGAGAACGTGGTACGGGCGGTTAGCTTGACGGAGTTTAAAAAGGGGTTAGATAGATTCCTAAAGGACAAGTCCATAGACCGCTATTAAATGGACTGGAAAAATTCCTCATTTTTAGGTATAACTTGTCTGGAATGTTTTTACGTTTGGGGAGCGTGCCAGGTGCCCTTGACCTGGATTGGCCACTGTCGGTGACAGGATGCTGGGCTAGATGGACCTTTGGTCTTTCCCAGTATGGCACTACTTATGTACTTATGTACTTATGTACTTGCACTCTGGCCCCTCCATTGCTATAGTATGGGAAGCTTTGAAAGCAGTATCACGAGGACACTTTATGACAGTAGCTGGTCGCCTCAAACGACAGAATGACTCTCTGAAACGATACTGGAGGAGCCGGATTGCAAATCTAGAGGTTCAACATAAACGAACAGGTTCTTCTAGGATTTATAGATCTCTTCAGGAGGCTAGGCTACAATTAGATGCACTTGACACTAAGGATCTTGACTTTATTAAGGAGAAACTCCATCTACATGCCTATAAAGAGAAAAATAAAATTAATCGCCAGTTGGCGCTTAGATTGCGTAAACTAAGGGTGGACAGAATCATATTTCGAATCAAAGACAGGGAGGGGAAGACTCTTTCCACATCTCAGGATATCAGAAATAGATTTCAGGATTTTTATGCTGAATTATATTCTAAAGATCCCAATATACAAAATACTGCTATTACATAAGTACATAAGTACATAAGTAGTGCCATACTGGGAAAGACCAAAGGTCCATCTAGCCCAGCATCCTGTCACCGACAGTGGCCAATCCAGGTCAAGGGCACCTGGCACGCTCCCCAAACGTAAAACATTCCAGACAAGTTATACCTAAAAATGAGGAATTTTTCCAGTCCATTTAATAGCGGTCTATGGACTTGTCCTTTAGGAATCTATCTAACCCCTTTTTAAACTCCGTCAAGCTAACCGCCCGTACCACGTTCTCCGGCAATGAATTCCAGAGTCTAATTACACGTTGGGTGAAGAAAAATTTTCTCCGATTCGTTTTAAATTTACCACACTGTAGCTTCAACTCATGCCCTCTAGTCCTAGTATTTTTGGATAGCGTGAACAGTCGCTTCACATCCACCCGATCCATTCCACTCATTATTTTATACACTTCTATCATATCTCCCCTCAGCCGTCTCTTCTCCAAGCTGAAAAGCCCTAGCCTTCTCAGCCTCTCTTCATAGGAAAGTCGTCCCATCCCCACTATCATTTTCGTCGCCCTTCGCTGTACCTTTTCCAATTCTACTATATCTTTTTTGAGATACGGAGACCAGTACTGAACACAATACTCCAGCTGCGGTCGCACCATGGAGCGATACAACGGCATTATAACATCCGCACACCTGGACTCCATACCCTTCCTAATAACACCCAACATTCTATTCGCTTTCCTAGCCGCAGCAGCACACTGAGCAGAAGGTTTCAGCGTATCATCGACGACGACACCCAGATCCCTTTCTTGATCCGTAACTCCTAACGCGGAACCTTGCAAGACGTAGCTATAATTCGGGTTCCTCTTACCCACATGCATCACTTTGCACTTGTCAACATTGAACTTCATCTGCCACTTGCACGCCCATTCTCCCAGTCTCGCAAGGTCCTCCTGTAATCGTTCACATTCCTCCTGCGACTTGACGACCCTGAATAATTTTGTGTCATCGGCGAATTTAATTACCTCACTAGTTATTCCCATCTCTAGGTCATTTATAAATACATTAAAAAGCAACGGACCCAGCACAGACCCCTGCGGGACCCCACTAACTACCCTCCTCCACTGAGAATACTGGCCACGCAATCCTACTCTCTGCTTCCTATCTTTCAACCAGTTCTTAATCCATAATAATACCCTACCTCCGATTCCATGACTCTGCAATTTCTTCAGGAGTCTTTCGTGCGGCACTTTGTCAAACGCCTTCTGAAAATCCAGATATACAATATCAACCGGCTCCCCATTGTCCACATGTTTGCTTACCCCCTCAAAAAAATGCATTAGATTGGTGAGGCAAGACTTCCCTTCACTAAATCCGTGCTGACTTTGTCTCATCAGTCCATGTTTTTGTATATGCTCTGCAATTTTATTCTTAATAATAGCCTCCACCATCTTGCCCGGCACCGACGTCAGACTCACCGGTCTATAATTTCCCGGATCTCCTCTGGAACCTTTCTTAGGCATACCTAGAAGGAATGGATCTCCCTTCTCTGCAACCAGAACATTGGAGTATGTTGGAGGCTCCGATCGAGGTAAAGGAAGTGCTCATAGCTACTAAGTCTTTAAAGACCGGTAAATCTCCGGGCATGGATGGGTACACTGGTGAATATTACAAGGCGTTAGCCCCCTATCTCGCACCTGTCTTGACAGAGGTCCTAAATTATGTGAGGGAAGGAGGACACTTACCCCCTACCATGAAGGATGCCTGGGTAGCAGTTATTACCAAACCTAAAAAAGTGGTGACAGAATGTACTTCTTACTGCCAGATTTCCATACTAAATGTTGATGTACATATTTTGGCCAAGGTAATGGCTACTAGGCTACTGACTATCTTACCAACTTTAATACACTCAGATCAAGTCGGCTTTATTCAGGGCAGACAAGCTTCTGATAATATTAGGAGGACGTTAGATGTCCTATATTTGGCGAAGCAACAACAATCCTCGCCCTGCCTGGTTAGTATTGATGCCGAGAAAGCTTTCGACAGGGTGCACTGGCCCTTCCTGCATTTGGTTTTACAGAGGTTCAGATTTGGACCTGTGTTCAGAGACTTGATCCAGGAACTATATACTGCCCCTAGGGCTTGTGTCAAGATTAATGGCAGTTCTTCCTCTTTCTTTGAATTGTATAGAGGTACATATCGAGGATGCCCCCTCTCCCCTCTATTGTTTGCCCTTGTTATAGAACCCCTAGCCCATAATACTAGATCTAATTTGGGAATACATGGGGTGAAGGCAGGCACATGGGAGTCCAAAATTGCCCTTTTTGCGGACGATGTCCTGCTGACACTAACCTCCCCCTTAACATCTATGCCGGTTGTATTTACTGAGATTGAGTCCTACAGTCAAGTCTCAGGTTTTAAAATCAATTTCACAAAGACTGAGGCAATGGCTGTAGGGATGGAGGAGGTAGAATATCAGACATGTCGTCAGCTCTATCCGTTAACTTGGGTCACTCAGGGATTGCGGTATCTGGGGGTGATACTTACTGGTAAGTTGGAGGACATGAGTGCAGCTAATTATCTGCCATTAATAAAAACATTTGTCATGGTTTGGGAGGATAGCAACTATAAAGATGAATATTCTACCACGATTGCTTTATCTTTTTCAATCCATACCCCTACCAATTGATGAGCGTATGCTGAACTCATTCCAAGCTAGACTTCAACAATTTATTTGGCAGGGTCGCAGGTCTCGGCTCCCCCAGTCCATTTTATATGTAGCTCGAAAAGGTAAGGGTGGACTAGGGGTGCCGCATTTGGGGCTATATCATAGGGCTGCCCAAGCAAAAGCGGCAGTCGAGTGGTTCCATGAGTCAGCTCATAAACCCTGGATAAGGATGGAACAATTTATGATTCCTAGTCCACTAAAGTTAGGACAGCTGCTTCGGTTGGCACCTAAAATCTGATACCTCCCCCAGCTTCTTAATCCTATTATTCAATATACTTTCTCTTGTTGGGATAAATTGGAGAGAGTGAAGGGATTCAATGTCCCGTTTGACACCCATAGCATATAATGCGGCATTCCCTCCTGGCTGCTCTCTTTCCCCTTTTATTAAATGGCAAAAAAGTAGACTGATATGGTGGGGGCAGTTAATGAAAGAGGAGCGCTTCATTACATTTGGGGAATTAGCAGCTGAATATGACCTACCTCAGCAAGATCGTTATGCATATAATCAGATTATTCATTTTCTCCAGGCACAAGGTGTGAAGAGTAAATTAGGAGGGGAAGTTACTTTTTTAGAGAGACTATGTGTGGAGACTGAAGAAACTAAGGGGCTGATCTCTATGGCCACTTGAGGGATTCACTGGAGGGTAGTAGTAAACATCGTGATAAGTGGGAAAGGGAATTGGAAGTGACGTATACCCCTGAACAATGGCAACAGATGGAGTGGGCATCGGTTCATAGCTCCCGGGCAGTTAATATACAAGAAAATTGTACAAAGGTAATATATCGTTGGTACCTTACCCCGGCGAGACTACACTACATGTTTCCGGGAACATCGAACATGTGTTGGAGAGGATGCAGACAGGTGGGCACAATGGGACATATTTGGTGGTCCTGTAGAAAAGTAAAAACCTTCTGGAAATCGATGCGGGGGAGAGTGCAGGCATGGGTGGAGAGACAAATTCCCTGGGATCCAGCAGTGTTTTTATTTAATAAATCTGTCACTGGGCTCAGTGCAGTAGGAGGCCAATTGACGAAGCATTGCTTTAATGCAGCTCGGTTATTGATAGCACGGATGTGGAAACGGAGTGGACGTCCCTCAATGCAGCGATGGTATAATTTGGTTTGGTATATAAGTGACATGGAAAAATTAATAGCTGGGGAACATAAAACCCTAGCAAAATGGGAAAAAATTTGGGCACCTGTAAAAAATTTATTAGCATAGAAATGGGGGTTAGAATTTCTCCTCATGGATGAGAAATGGAGAGAGAAGGGGGGAGGGTGATGGGGAGGGGTTGTTCAGAAGGGGGAAATATATAAAAATGGTTTAAATGTTACAAGAAATGTTATTGAGAATATATGAAGGTGTCATTAGAGGATTTTATGTACCATGGGTGTTATATGAAGAGGAATCTGTAAGGTTTATGTTTGTAAAGATTTCAGTTGTACTATGTCGATTCTTTTAATAAAGATTCTTGTTAAAAAAAATTTTAAAAAGTGTGCTTCGATCAACAATGGGGCAGCAGAGACTCAGTAGTTTAGGATTGCTTGCCATTGAGGCTGAATTAGGAAGGCACATCAGGTTTGACACTGTCATAGAAACATTTGCCTTCAAAAAAAGCTTGCAAAGCATTCCTGTACTAGAATACAACCTCAGCCTATCTTTACATAGGTATGTCAGTAGCCTGTCTCTAGAATTATTACAATATATTTAATTATAAATATCAAAATTTTTACTTTTGACTTATGATGTGGGGGGGGCCTTAACATTGTTTGCCCAGGGCCTGGCTTTGTCTCTTGGCAGCCATGAATGAAGGTGCCTGCATGTTCATGCACAAAGCCTGTTTAATGGCGAAATGTTCTATTTTGTTATAATGGATACAAGATCAGCCTCAAATGTTGGTTATGGTAGAACCAAATGCATGAATTATTTAAAATGGAGATGATATCTGTGGAAGAGGCTGGAAAAAAGAAATAAAGAGAGTTTCCTTAGCGTCCCTCCGGACCGGACCAGGATTGGACTGATGGTTTGTGCTCGCCTACCAGCAGGTGGAGACTGAGAAAAACTCTGACTCTAGAGAGCCAATAGGAGTCCTGGCCATGGTGACCTTAGCCCCAGTATTTTCTCAGTCTCCCAGCAGGTAGGAAGTGAGCCCTTTAGTCTCTCTCTTTCTCTTTCTGTTTTAGAGGTTAATTATAAGAGCAACAAGGCTACTTTTTCTTCTGTGCCTAGGAATTCTTTGTTAGACGCTGGTCAGGTAGGGATTGCTTTTCCTTTCTTTCTTCTACAGCCTCTGGGGGTGTTACACTCGGGTGCCCCGAGTCCCTCCCCCCTACCTCCCCATCTCCCATACATAGCTGGGAAGGGCTACCCTTTGGTTAGAAAGATGTAAGTGTTTGGGAGAGGCAGCCACTATAGAAGGTTTAAAAGTATTTTTCTTTTCCAGCATTTTAACGAGCAAGCTGTTTGGAAAAAAAAAAAAAAAGACAATCCACATACTGCTTACCAGAAGGCAGCTCTGTCCTATTCTATTGCTCTTGGGCATTTTTTCTTCTTTCCCAATCACTATAGGAAATTACAAGCAGAAGTATTTTTCTTTCCCCAGACTTCTAACGAGCAGGCAGCTCGGTGGTGTTCTATTTCTCTTCAGCACTTTGTTTTTTCTTACCTAGCTCAGCTGCGTTAAAAAAGAGAGAAGAAAATAATGGTGTCTGGGGCTCTAACGCGACATTTTTCTTTCTCACCATTTGTTTCTCCGTTTCCTCGCATTTTGGACAGCAGGCGCCAGCTTGTTTAAAAAAAAAACGGCGCGAAGCATTGATTCTTGGCCGGGCAGAGTTCCGACATGCAGAGGAGGCTGCAGCATATTTGTTTTGTCAGCGCCAGAATTTTGTGAGTCTTCAGGGCCTCTTCGTGGGTAGCGTCGGCAATTTCCTGGTTCTTCGTTTGCCGGTCTGGTCCGTCGTGTCCTTTTTCAGTGCTTTCATTCTGTTAATTTTGGCGCAGCTGCCCGCCATTTTGTTCCCACACCTGCAGCTCCTCCATCGCAGCGTTTTTTTCTGTGTTTCTTTTATTCTAGGAAGGAAACGGAGGCAGTGTATCTCCTCCGCATATTCCATCTAATATGGTCTGGAGGCAGTTTTTAAGGGTTCATAGTTCGCCCAGGGTTAGGGTTAGTCCTCGGCGTTACTTTTAATGCTATGTATGTTTTACATGGAAGGCTTCCTTCCCTGAGCCATTTATGCACACTATTTGCGCAAAAAGGAAAAAAAAAATTCTTTCAGGCTGGTTGCTCTTTAATCTCCTGTAATCTTTCTCTGTGGGTTCCCAGTGTGGTGGTCGTACCATATTTCTCTGCTGTACCCTATTTCTAATTCAAATACCATGATTTCAATTTATGTATACCCAGAGCTTCCTTTCCATGGCATAGTTGCAGTCATGTATTGTGTTCACTTCAGCATGAACTGAAAGACAAAAAAAAATCAGTAATTAAATACCTAAATAAATAATAATAATGCCCAGGTATGTACCTTCAGTTCTACCACTCTCAAGTTTAGTCTCTATTGCAACGTCTCTGGGGATCTGCTTGCAGGGGCAGCATCATCAGCCGTTATCTGTCGGGTATGTATTACACTGTGAGAAGTTATTTATTCAGATTTCAGATGTGCCTGAAGTCTATTTTGTGCACCTACAGCGGCTGTCAATTCATTTGGGATTCTAGTTAATTCTGCGTCTAGTAGTTACAGGACATATGACCAATTAGAGAATTAGGTCATCCTTTCACTTTGCTTATTCCCCCACTTAAAGATAGTGGGAGGTCCTCAAACCATCTAATTGTGTTTGTCTTCTCTATCAATTCAGCATTGGCAGATTGTAAATATTCTGGTTTTGTCCAGTATGTACATCCATACCATCTACTATCCCTTCCTCTTCATTAGAGATCTTATGTTCTTGACTCAAGCTTTCTTGCATTCAGATACAGTCTTGTCTCCGCCGCCTTCACCAAGTGGCTGTGGCACAAATTCACCTTTTCCATTAAAAGGTATTTTCCAAGTCTGCCTTTTTTTTCATGCTATGCGCCCTCTCTCCAGAGCTTCCTTTCATTTGGAAGGGGACTCTCTCACTTCCTGTGCATTTAGGCTATAGGTTCATTCATATTGTCATACTGGGGAGGCCAAACGTCCATCATGCCCAGCATTCATATCTAATGGGTGTGGGTCTGGTACATCTCAGTGAGGAAGGAGACACGACCATAATACGAGGTTTGGGGAGATCCAGGAAATTAAAGGCCGGTGAACCTAGTTTAAAAAAAAAAAATTTTTTTTTTTTTTTTTTTGCTGTCCGGAGCGGGCTACCATAGCTGGTGGTCAGCTATATTTTCGAAACTTAACCAGTTATGGGACGCCACAGGGATAGGGCTAGAGTATCTGGCCCTGTTTATGTGATGTCCTTGTTCACTCCTCCTCTCCTCCCCAGAGCCCAGAATATGGCTAGTTTTTGCTTAAGCATTAACCGGTCATTTTCAGCAGCACTCTCCCTTCCGTTCTATTTTAGATCGAAACAGATGTTCATCCCGTTCTCAGGGTCACAAGTTTTTGTATAACACTCCTCGGTCAGTCATAGTGACAGTTCGGCAAGGACAGTATTTAACGGCCTTGGATATGTCAGAGGCTTATTTACATGTTCCTATTTGGCGGGCTCACCGCATATTCTTGCACTTTACGATTCTAGGTTGATATTACCAGTTTCGTGCCCTGCTCGTCGGTCTCGCGGCAGCTCCACGCACTTTCACCTAAGTTATGATCGTAGTAGCTGCGCCGCTCATGAAACAACGGTTCCTCTTTTCATCCTTACCTAGACGACTGGCTCATTGGAGAAAGCAGAATTGTCAAGTCACACACCAGATGGTGTTTTTCTTTCAGTCTCTAGGTTGGGTGGTGAATGTAGCCAGGCCTCTCATTTGGTCTATCATTTGATCTCTTTGTTTAGTCAGGTTGGCGCACAGTCTTTCGTCTCCTTTGCAAGACTCCCAGTTTATATAGTTTTCTTGATGACCTTGGGTCTTCGGCCATTTCCTCGCTCTATTCTGCAGAATACAATTGTACTTTCTAGTTTCCAAGAAGGAATTTTCTTTCATCCTGTTTGGAATCTCAGGGCCGTCAGTCGCGCTATTAGAGTATAAAGGCGTTATCACAAGGACCTTTGGGGGGAATTTAGTTCCCCTGCTAACAAGCAAGGCGGCGAGAGCTATGTTGGTCCTTGCCATGGTACTGGATTCTGTCATCCGCCAAGGAGGAACTAAGGGCATACTCTTGAGATTCCAGTCAGTGAGGTTGTTGACATGGGTGGAGATTCGCGTATCTGCCATTTCAGTCGCCCATGTGGCGGCAGTCGAAACGTTACAAGCCATTTTTTCTTAGTTGTCTCACCCTGGATCCAAGTGAATGGACTCTCATCTTTTCAGCGTTTTCATCTGATACTCTCTCTCTCTGCGACACTTCAGGGCTATTTTTTTTTTTTTTTTTTTTTGCCTTCAGTCTCACAAACATTTCTTGCTTCTTCCGTCCAGCAATAGTCTCGACTGTGACAGGGATAGACGCCATTGTTTAGCAGTGGTTTTTTCAACCTTCTATACACGTCTCCTCCGTCAACTCACTAGGCGTCGTCTCATATTTTAAAAAAAAAATTTCCATCTTTCATCCATACCAGGTTTTTTTTTTTGTCTTAGGGTTTGGCTCTGTTGCGGGCTTCATTACTTCAGAGCGCATTTTCCGCTTCAGTAGTTCTTTCTAGGCGGCAGTTGCATTGTTGAGCCTCGTCTCTCTTATTTGTTCTTGGTTCATTTTTTGTTGCTTTTCATAAAGGATTACTCTCTTTTCTTTTCTCCTGCAGGTTGCAGCTCTTTCCTGTTTCTGAGGTCCGATACGGGGTAATTTTTTTTTTTTTTTTTTTTTGCCCAAGGATCTTGGTCTCCTTCGCACGACAGTCCAAAATCCTCTTCAAATCACAGTCTTATTCTTTCAGCTCTGATAGGTCCTCTTTTTGGCCTGTTTTTCTTCTGGTGTCCTTTAAGGTTTTCCTCTTAAAGCACTGTTTTCTACTAGCCATTGTTTTTTTTTCCTTTAAGGTTTTTCTCCTAAAGCGAAGGTTTCTAGTTTACCATTGCTTTTTCTTGGAGGTTTTTCCTCTTGAAGCACTGTTTTCTAGTAGCCATACCTTTTTCTTTAGGGTTTTCCTCTTCAAACAGTGTTTTCCTAGTAGCCCTTGCAGCAAGTAGGTCTATTGTGTGGAGTACTTCTACAGTTGGTTACTTCTTTTCAGCCTACTGTAGTTTCACATTTTCACCTTTTCCACTTGGTTTTTTCTTAGTGGTTTTTGTCCTTCTAGCCAGTAGGCGTAAGGGTTTGGTTGTTTCGAACCTGCTGTATCTCGACGGATTAAGGAAATGAGAACTTCTATTTGTCTTCTCACTGAGAGGGCAGTTTCACAGAGTATTACAACATATTCTCTGAGGACAAGCAGGCTGCTTGTTCTCACTGATGGGTGACGTCCACGGCAGCCCCTCCAATCGGAAACTTCACTAGCAAAGGCCTTTGCTAGTCCTCGCGCGCCCATGCGCACCGCACATGCGCGGCCATCTTCCCGCCCGAACTGGCTCGTGTTCGTCAGTCTTCTTTTGTCCGCGCTCGGTACGGTCGTGTTTGCGCCGTTCGCACCCCTTAAGTTGACCCTCGCGCGTCTTTTTGACGTTTCGCTTCTTAAAAAAAAAAAAAAAAAGGGATTTCGGAGAAAGGCCTTTTGGTCTTTTTCCCTTTCCCGTATTTCCAGTTTTTTGCCCCGTTAAGTTTTCTTTCGTTTTCGGGGTAGGCCCTTTTGAGGCCTCGGGTCGAGTTTTTCTCCCCCTCTTTTTGGTGCCTTACCGCAATAACGAGTTTTGATTTCGCCGGCGTGATTTTTCCGCCCATGTCATCGAAGTCTCCCAGCGGCTTCAAGAAGTGCACCCAGTGCGCCCGGGTAATCTCGCTCACTGATAGGCACGCGTCGTGTCTTCAGTGTCTGGGGGCTGGGCACCGCCCGCAGGCCTGTAGTCTTTGCTCCCTTTTACAAAAAAGGACTCAGGTAGCGAAATTGGCCCAGTGGAACGTGTTGTTCTCGGGCTCTTCGTCGGCAACAGCACCGGGAGTATCGAGTGCATCGACCTCGGCATCGACCGTATCGACTGCATCGAGACATCGACCCTCTGCATCATCGGTACTGAGGCATCGGAAGGCGGCGTCGGTGGTACCGGGACCTCCACTAGTACTGATGCCGTTGGACTGAGGTGCTTCGACTGGAGCGCAGGTGAGGGCTGTCCATTCCCCTGCTGGTGGCGGTGAGCCTTCGGGGGGTCTCCCCCTACCCTGAGGGCTCCTGCGGTACAGCCCCCCCGAGACCGACCTTCTTCGGCCTCGGCCCCGAAGAAGCGACGGTTGGATTCTACGTCGTCCTCGTCGCTACCGGGAAGTTCAGGTGACATGCTTCGTTTGAAAAAGTCACAGAAGCATCGACACCGGTCTCCTTCCCGCGTCGGTACCGAAAGCTCTGGGTCGCCGAGGGAGTCCGGCACCCAGTAGGCATCGGCACCGGGAGGACCGCTCAACCTCTGTTCAGGAGGCGTCGATGCGCTCCACCTTGGACAGCCCGGAACAGCCTCCACGCCCGGAACAGACTCTGACTTAGACGCCTGCATCGGCTTTCTCAGTCCTTTCTCCACAGCCGCCCTGCACGAGAGTCTCCAGGCCGTTCTCCCAGAGATCCTGGGAGAGCTGTTGCGCCCTTCCCCTCCGGTACCAGGGGTGCTTGCGCCACCGGTACCGTCGAGTGAGGCGCCGGCTGCCCCCTTGCCCAGGGTGAGGTCTCCGACATCGGTGCCGCTTGCGGTACCGACTGCGGTCGCCTCCCAGGAAGGCTCCCCGACAACGTCGGCAGAGGGAGCTTCGCCAGTGCGGGCGAGGGAGTCTACCTCTCGACGCTCCCACCCTGGCCGTGTTTCCACGGAGTCGAGCCGGGCACGGCTTCAGACACAGGTTCATGAACTTGTGTCTGATACCGATGGTGAGGCCTCGTGGGAGGAGGAGGAGGACATCAGATATTTCTCTGACGAGGAGTCTGATGGCCTTCCTTCTGATCCCACTCCCTCCCCTGAAAGGCAGCTTTCTCCTCCCGAGAGTCTGTCTTTTGCGGCCTTTGTCCGGGAGATGTCTACGGCCATCCCCTTCCCGGTGGTTGTGGAGGACGAGCCCAGGGCTGAAATGTTTGAGCTCCTGGACTATCCTTCTCCACCTAAGGAAGCGTCCACAGTACCCATGCATCATGTCGTAAAAAAGACATGCTGGCGAACTGGACCAAGCCTCTAAGTAATCCCCACATTCCCCAAGAAGATCGAGTCCCAGTACCGGATCCATGGGGACCCAGAGCTGATGCGCACTCAGTTGCCTCACGACTCTGGAGTTGTGGATTTGGGCCTAAAGAAGGCTAAGAGTTCTAGGGAGCATGCTTCGGCGCCCCCGGGCAAAGACCTCTAGAACCTTAGACTCCTTTGGGAGGAAGGCCTACCATTCCTCTATGCTCGTGGCCAAATTCAGTCTTACCAGGTCTACATGAGCATACACTGCGGAACAATGTGCGGCAGTTGGCGGGCTTGGTGGACAACCTCCCTCCTGAGCAAGCCAAGCCATTCAGGAGGTGGTCAGGCAGCTGGAAGGCGTGCAGAAAATTCCTGGCCAGAGGGGTATATGATACCTTTGATGTTGCGTCCAGAGCCGCTGCTCAAGGTGTGGGTGATGCGCAGACTCTCATGGCTGCGTGCCTCCGACCTGAGAATAGGATCCAGCAGCGGATTGCGGACTCGCCTTGCCGTGCGGACAATATTTTTGGAGAGAAGGTCGGTGGTAGAGCAGCTCCACAGTGCGATACGCTTTCGACAAGTTCTCCCGCCGGCAGCCTTCAGCTTCTACCCTCCACAGTTTAGACGATTTTATTGGGGAAGGAAGACTGTTCCCTACTCTTCTGGTAAGCGTAGGTTACATCCTCCTTCTCGACAGCCTGTGGCCCAGGCTAAGCCCCAGCGCGCTCGCTCTCGTCAGCAGCGTGCGCCTCAGCAAGGCCCCTTGGCTCCCCAGCAAAAAGCAAGGGGCGAGCTTTTGACTGGCTCCAGCAGAGCATAGCCGACCATCAACGTGTCAGTGCCGGGCGATCTGCCGGTCGGAGGGGAGGTTGAAAAGTTTTTCACCAAAGGTGGCCTCTCATAACCTCCGATCAGTGGGTTCTTCAAATAGTCCGGCAAGGATACACCCTCAATTTGGCCTCCAAACCTCCAAATTGTCCACCGGGAGCTCAGTCTTACAGCTTCCAGCACAAGCAGGGTACTTGCAGAGGAACTCTCTGCCCTTCTCAGCGCCAATGCGGTCGAGCCCGGGCAAGAAGGGCTGGGATTCTATTCCAGGTACTTCCTTGTGGAAAAGAAAACAGGGGGATGTGTCCCATCCTAGACCTAAGGGCCCTGAACAAATATCTGGTCAAGGAAAAGTTCAGGATGCTTTCCCTGGGCACCCTTCTTCCCATGATTCAGAAAAACGATTGGCTATCGCTCTCTGGACTTAAAGGATGCCTACACGCACATCCCGATACTGCCAGCTCACAGACAGTATCTGCGATTTCAGCTGGGCACATGTCACTTCCAGTACTGTGTGCTACCCTTTAGGCTCACTTCTGCGCCCAGAGTGTTCACGAAGTGCTTGGCTGTAGTAGCAGCGGCGCGTCGCAGGCTGGGAGTACACGTGTTCCCCTATTCGAGATTAGCTGGTGAAGAACACATCCAAGGCAAGAGCTCTACAGTCCATGCAGATGACTATTCGCCTCCTGGAGCTACTGGGGTTTGTGATAAATTATCCAAAGTCCCACCTTCTCCCAGTACAGAGACTCGAATTCATAGGAGCTCTGATGGATTCTCAGACGGCCGGGCCTATCTCCCAGAGGCGAGAGCCAACAACTTGTTGTCTCTCGTCTCGCGGGTGCGAGCGTCCCAGCAGATCACAGCTCGGCAGATGTTTGAGATTGCTGGGCCACATGGCCTCCACAGTTCATGTGACTCCCATGGCCCGCCTTCACATGCGATCTGCTCAATGGACCCTAGCTTCCCCAGTGGTTTCAAGCTGCTGGGGATCTAGAAGACGTGATCCACCTGTCCACGAGTTTTCTCAAATCCCTGTATTGGTGGACGATTTTGGCCCAATTTGACTCTGGGACATCCTTTCCAAATTCCTCAGCCACAAAAGTGCTGACTACGGATGCGTCTTTCCTGGGGTGGGGAGCTCATGTCGATGGGCTTCACACACAGGGAAGCTGGTCCCTCCAGGAACGCAATCTGCAGATCAATCTTCTGGAGTACGAGCGGTCTGAACGCTCTGAAGGCTTTCAGAGATCGGCTGTCCCACCAAATATCCAATTCAGACAGACAACCAGGTTGCCATGTATTACATCAACAAGCAGGGGGGCAACCGGATCTCGCCCCCTGTGTCAGGAAGCCGTCAGCATGTGGCTCTGGGCTCGCCGTTACGGCATGGTGCTCCAAGCCACATATCTGGCAGGCGTAAACAACAGTCTGGCCGACAGGTTGAGCAGGATTATGCAACCTCACGAGTGGTCGCTTAATTCCCGAGTTGTGCGCCAGATCTTCCAGGTGTGGGGCACCCCCTTGGTAGATCTCGAGCCAACCACAAGGTCCCTCAGTTCTGTTCCAGACTTCAGGCCCCCGGCAGACTGGCATCGGATGCCTTCCTCCTGGACTGGGGGGAAGGTCTGCTGTATGCCTATCCTCCCATACCTCTTGTGGGGAAGACTTTGTTGAAACTCAAGCAAGACCGAGGCACCATGATTCTGATTGCTCCTTTTGCCGCGTCAGATCTGGTTCCCTCTTCTTCTGGAGTTGTCCCTCCGAAGAACCGTGGAGATTGGAGTGTTTTCCCGACTCTCATCACACAGGACGAAGGGGCGCTTCTGCATCCCAACCTCCAGTCTCTGGCTCTCACGGCCTGGATGTTGAGAGCGTAGACTTTGCCTCTTTGGATCTGTCAGAGGGTGTCTCCCGCATCTTGCTTGCTTCCAGGAAAGATTCCACTAAGAGGAGTTCTTTCTATGGAGGAGGTTGCCGTCTGGTGTGACAGCAAGGCCCTAGATCCTCGCTCTTGTCCTACACAGACCCTGCTTGAATACCTTCTGCACTTGTCTGAGTCTGGTCTCAAGACCAACTCTGTAAGGGTTCACCTTAGCGCAATCAGTGCATACCATTACCGTGTGGAAGGTAAGCCGATCTCAGGACAGCCTTTAGTGTTCGCTTCATGAGAGGTTTGCTTTTTGTCAGAGCCCCCCGTCAAGCCTCCTACAGTGTCATGGGATCTCAACGTCGTTCTCACCCAGCTGATGAAACCTCCTTTTGAGCCACTGAAACTCCTGCCATCTGAAGTACTTGACCTGGAAGGTCAATTTTCTTGGTGGCAGTTACTTCAGCTCGTAGAGTCAGTGAGCTTCAGGCCCTGGTAGCCCAGGCCCCTTACACCAAATTTCATCATAACAGAGTAGTCCTCTGCACTCATCCTAAGTTCTTGCCAAAGGTTGTGTCGGAGTTCCATCTGAACCAGTCAATTGTCTTGCCAACATTCTTTCCCCGTCCTCATTCCTGCCCTGCTGAACATCAGCTGCACACATTGGACTGCAAAAGAGCATTGGCCTTCTATCTGGAGCGGACACAGCCCAACAGACAGTCCGCCCAATTGTTTGTTTCTTTTGATCCCAACAGGAGGGGAGTGGCTATGGGGAAACGCACCTTATCAAATTGGCTAGCAGATTGCATTTCCTTCACTTACGCCCAGGCTGGCTGGCTCTTGAGGGTCATGTCACGGCTCATAATGTTAGAGCCATGGCAGCGTCGGTAGTCCACTTGAAGTCAGCCTCTATTGAAGAAATTTGCAAAGCTGCGACGTGGTCATCTGTCCACACATTCACATCTCATTACTGCCTGCAGCAGGATACCCGACGCGACAGTCGGTTCGGGCAGTCAGTACTTCAGAATCCGTTCGGGGTTTAGGATCCAACTCCACCCCCCTAGGCCCATGTTTTATTCTGTTCCAGGCTACACTCTCAGTTAGTTGGAAAATTGTTAGGTCAATCTCAGTTATGTCCTCGCCGTTGCGAGGCCCAATTGACCATGTTTGTTGTTTGAGTGAGCCTGGGGGCTAGGGATACCCCATCAGTGAGAACAAGCCGCCTGCTTGTCCTCGGAGAAAGCGAATGCTACATACCTGTAGAAGGTATTCTCAGAGGACAGCAGGCTGATTGTTCTCACAAACCCGCCCGCCCTCCCCTTTGGAGTTGTGTCTTCCCTTGTCTTTGTCTTGAATCACAAATGAAAAGTTGGCCAGGGCAGACTCCCAGTTCTCTGGCATGAGACAGGAGCACTGCACACTGACCTCCCTCCTATCTGGCAGAGAGATATTATATAGGATTTCTTTTCCCTTTCAATACCAGAGGAGCACAGGAAGGGGGAAGGATTTCTTCTTACCCCCCTTAATTAGCATCCCATAGTCAGGCAGGATCTCCTGACAATAAAGAAATATATAGCATCTGTTTCTATTTCCTTTTGAGGATGCATTTGGTCTGCTGTCCAAGTGTCTTGGACATACATTTCTCAAACCTTTAATTAGTATTTCTCCTATACTGAAAGAGGAGACAAAGGTTAATTATTGTTTCCTTATAGAGTTGTTATAGAGGGTGTTATGTTTCTCTTGTCAATAGAACTATTGCTTTTGACTCCAGGGACCAGGGAGATAGTGTTTGAATTGTTCTAGGCAGAGAAGGAAATAAGGTTTTACCGATTGTGGTTGTAAAGGGTAATTCTTGTCCTGGATACTAGCCTTACTTCCAAGGGCATGGGAAAGAATTCTGTCTCTTGGCCATATTCAAAGGGAGAGATTCTCCCCTTCTGCAATAATGTTTTCTTATCCAGTCCTTATACAGGATTTCTATCTCTCTCTCTCCTCTGTCAACCCTGCCCCCTACACCTGGAACTTCTTTAATCTGCATCCTAAAAGTCTCTCAAAGGCTAATACACACATTCATGTGAACAGCAAATGGACAACAAATGGCAGGAGCTCATTGTCTTTCACTTGCTTGGTCAGAGGAAGGTGGGGGGAAAGAGGGTGGGGGGTACTTGCTCCCCTGGCCTGCTTAATATCATTGTAATTTACAGAAAAAAGAAGAAATTTCCACTTCTCATCGTCTGTACATTAATTCTAGATATTAGATACTTAGCAGCACTGAAACTGCTTGGTTCAGGCCTTCATAAGTACAATGTATACCTCCACCAATATCTCCCCCCCCCCCCCCCCCTGGAAAAAAAAGAAGACGGTTCCGGTCCTCAGTGTTCAGCTAGAGGAGACAAGAAAGGGTGCAGAGTTCTTCCCTTTGCTACAAGTTAACAAAAGGGGCCAATAGGGTTTGGATAGGAGGAGAGAGAGAGAGAATGATACTAAAAAAGTATGCATACCTGTGTCTAGGAACCAGGAGGAGAAATTAAACACATGCAGAGGTAACCAATGTGTTAGGGTCTGTAGAGGGAGTAGCAGTATAAGAACTTCGTGGGGCATAGTTATGTGAAGTATTTGCTGACATAAAAAGGATTTTAGGTGGAGTGCATAATTTGCGTAAACAGGGGGAGATGCAACCAAGCAAACAACAAGATAGGATCAATCAAACATATAAACGGCGAGTGACCGTACTCACTGCAAATGCGCAGTAGAGACTTCCCTCTCTGTCCCGCCCCCGCGTCAATACGTGATGACGGAGGGGGCGGGACAGAGAGGGAAACTGCGCCGCCGACGTTGCTACCGCTCCCCCCCCCCCCCCAACACTCGGAGTCGCCGCCACCACCCTCCACCCGGCCCGGGCCCTCTCTTCCTTTCTGAACTTACAGATCCATTTGCCGAACGCAGCAACGCACATCAGCTGAGCTGCAGTGAGCCCTTCCTTCTTTGCCTGTGGCCCCGCCCTCCTGTGACGTAACGTCAGCGAGGGCAGGACACACACAGGCAGAGAAGGAAGGGGCAGCTCAGCTGATGTGCGTTGCTGCGTTCGGCGAATGGATCTGTAAGTTCAGAAGTGAAGAGAGGGCCCGGACCAGGTGGAGGGGTGGCGGCGGCGGCGACGACTTTGAGGGGGGGGGAGCGGGTGGCGACTTTGCGGGGGGGGAGGGGAGCGGTGGTGACCGCGGGGGGAGGAAAACCTCTATACCAGCCCGTTTTACGGGCTCCAACGGCCAGTATAACAATAAACATAACAGTCCAATAAAGAGAGATCTGAAGGTACCACCTAAATTAGAGAACCAAGAGGTGAAAATATCCCGCCCGGACATGTCTAATAGGCCCTTGTAAGTGTCTGCAGCAACATGAGTAACAGCTACATGGTCTTGTACAGCATTAACTACTGTCTCAGACTTAGAGTTTAAAAGAGTTACAACATGTGGCGGAATTAATCACACCGCACACGCCTCCCGTGTGTGCAAGCAACATATCTACCACAAAGCGTGTGTCAGTAACATATCGAATGATATCATCAATTTGCTCTGTAATGTCATAAGAGCCTTACCCTGATGTTGTGCAGTGATTTCTACCACAGCCTGCAAACGCCTAATAGTTACACCGTACTCAGCCACAAGTGCGGCTGGTCCAAATGGCAACCAGGCTGTGGAAGAAAGTGCATCGTGAACCTGTTGGACGTGAGGAGGTAGTGTTCACATACTCTAGTGCAAGGGTAAGGGCTTCTTCCCTATCTTCATGGTTAGGTATAGCTGAAGGAATATACCTGCGCACCCTGGCATGGGTAGGAATCGAGTTAACCTTAGTGTATGAAACAATGGAAGGAGTTGGCCAGATAGCAAGTACCTTTCCATTTAGAGGCAAGGCCTGGTAAGCCCAAGAACCACAAACCCAATAGTGGCCCACTAAAGCTTCTAGTCCCTCCAGGGAAGGGGAGATGGGGATCATAACCTAGCATGTGCATCAGCTGCATAGACAATGCAACAGATGTACATTTATTCCAGAATCTACAGAAATAAAGTGTAGGGCCATAGAAAGGCCAGGGGCTACCAGTATGGACATTAGAGGCTGCCAAGCGGGCAGTGAGGGGGTCTAGGTGGAGGACAGCACAAAAAGCACAAACACTATTCATGTCCACTTTGTGCTTTGCATTGGAAATTCTGCTTCAAAAACAACTTTGCTGTTCATATCCAACCTTCTACTCCATTGTCCTCTGGCTTCACCTTGTTTGAGCTTCTGCTTGGGATTGCATACATTAATCCTGCAGGCCATGAGAACCTGCAGGCTCAGTCCAAGGAGAGGTGACCTGTTAAGGCATGAAAGAGAGCAGGAAAGGATCTTCATGAAGTCTTCTGGGAACTAGAATAGCAACCAAATGTGCTCTAGAAAAAGCCTAGAGTCCAACAGGAAATAATAAGCTTCGGTCAGCTACACATACAAGTTGCACTAAGGATTAGACCTCAACACGGCTGTGTTTCAGCAGTGATGCGTATGTTAGAAGTCATAATCTTAAAGGAAAAGAAATCAGCCAACAATCATATATACAAACATAATAATGGACATTAAATAGTGACAGTAAAACAGATGGTACTTTTAAAAAGTAGCTAAAAGCAATGAAAACATTATATTGTTAAAAATAGAAATTGAGTAATGAAAAGCAAAAATAATACATATAAGGAGAAAGCACATTTAAATGCTCCTTATTGACAGGGACATAATTGTAGCTTTCTTGAATATGATTTACCTAACTAAAAACTAATATAGAAACTTCAAAGCAAGAAAATCAATTTGACAGGGATGATACCAGAACAACTGAATCCTCGGATTCCCATATTTAGATGCTTTTGAATGACTAACCCAACCAAATTATAGTATTCAAGATGTAGCTAGCTTCCAAAAAAGATTCCACTAAGAGGTGTTACTCTTTTAAATAGAGGAGGTTTGCCATCTGGTGTGAGAGCAAGGCCATAGATCCCCATACTTGCCCTACATAGACCCCGCTTGAATACCTTCTACACTTGTCAGAGTATGGTCTCAAGACCAACTCTGTAAGGGTTCACCTTAGTGCAATTAGTGCTTATCATTAAAGTGTAGAAGGTAAGCCCATCTCTGGACAGCCTTTAGTGAGAGGTTTGCTTTTGTCTAAACCCCCTGTCATACCTCCACCAGTGTCATGGGATCTCAACATCATTCTCACCCATCTGATGAAAGCTCCTTTTAAGCCACTGAATTCCTGCCATCTGAAGTACTTGACCTGGAAGTCGTTTTTTTTGGTGTCTGTTACTTCAGCTTGTAGAGTCAGTGAGCTTCAGGCCTTAGTGGTGGATGCACTTTCATCACAACAGAGTAGTCCTCTGCATTTACCCTAAGTTTCTGCTGAAAGGGGGTGTCTGAGTTCCATCTAATCAGTAGATTGTCTTGCCAACATTCTTTACCCGCACCTCATGCCCATCCTGATGAAAGCAGCTTGCACACCTTGGATTGCAAGACAGCATTGGCCTACTACATGGAGTAGACCAGATCCCACAGACAGTCTTCCCAGCTTGTTCTTTTGATCCCAACAGGATGGGAGTCGCCATCTGGAATTTCACCATTTCTAATTGGCTGGAAGATGGCATTTCCTTCACTTATGTCCAAGCTGGGCTGGCCCAAGAGGGTCATGTCACTGTTCATAATGTCAGAGCCATGGCTACATCAGTAGCCCACTTGAGGTCAGCCTCCATTGAAGAAATTTGCAAAGCTGCAACGGTGGTCTTCAGTCCACACATTCACATCACACTATTGCCTTGAACAGATACCCGATGTGACAGTTGGTTCGGGCAGACAGTGTTGCAGAATCTATTTGGGGTCTAAAATCCAACTACACCCTCCTAGGCCAATTTTATTCTGTTCAGGCTTCACTTTTATTCATATATACATATAGTCCAATACGTGTTGTTTTTGGTGAGCCTGGAAGCTAGTGATTCCTCACTTGTGAGAATACAAGGACTGCTTGTCTTCAGAGAGAGCCAAGGTACTTACCTATAGCAAGTGTTAGAGGACAGCAGGCTTTATATTCTCACAATCCCTCCCACTTCCCCTTGCAGTTGTCTCCTCTGTTTATTTTTGCTGTAGTATTAACTGATACTAGAGTCAGCACTCAAGAATAAGATCTAAGAGTCGGCGGTGACCAAAAAAGCAAACAAGATGCTAGGAATTATTAAGAAAGGGATGGTGAATAAGACTGAAAATACTATAATGCCTTTTGAATTGCTGCATGGTGCAACTGCACCTTGAGTATTTTGTTCAGTTCTGGTCACTTGTTACTCTTTCCAAAAATACTAGAGATGGAACTCCTCTGATATGAGGAAAGGCTAAAGTGGTTAGGGCTCTTCAGCTTGGAAAAGAGATGGATGAGGTCTACAAAATCCTGAGTGGTGTAGAACGAGTAGAAGTAAATCGATTTTTTACTTGTTCCAAAAGTTCAAAGACTAGCAGACACTCAAAGAAGTTACATGGAAATACTTTTAAAACAAATAGGAGGAAATATTTTTTCATTCAACGAATAGTTAAGCGCTGGAACTCTTTGCTGGAGGATGTGGTAACAGTGGTTAGTGTATCTGGGTTTAAAAAGGTTTGGACAAATTCCTGGTGGAAAAGTCTGCAGTCTCCTATTGAGACAGACATGGGAAAGTAATTTCTTACCCTGGGATTGGTAGCATGTAATGTTGCTGCTGATTGGGCTTCTGCCAGGTACTTGTGATCTGGCTTGACCACTGATTGGAAAACAGGATACTGGGCTAGATGAACCATTGGTCTGACCTAGTGTGGCTACTCTTATGTTCTTATGTAACTAAGAAGACCGCGTTCTCGCGGTGGGCGAGAAGGCATGTGCAGTGGAGCGTGTCTTGTGCTCGACAAAGTTCTACTTATACTTGTTATAAGTCCTCAGACCGGGTGACGCGAGTCTGCATCACCCACCTATGAGAATATAAATCCTGCTGTCCTCAAAGAATACCTGCTACAGGTAAGTACCTTAGCTTTTAACATGAGGGAATGTATCTATAAAGAATGATCCATATAAGGAAGGCTCCGCACGTGTCAATACGTACTCATCCAGATAAGGCCCCGCACGCGTGACGACGGTCCATGGACGACCATGCGTGACGGCTGTCCATGTGTGGAGTCATTATATATGCCAGGACGTGCACTTACTGACCCGTCCATATATGGAACTGTGTGTGTAAGAGCATCCATATAAGGCGATGGACGTTTTCCAACGATTATTCACTGAGAAACATGTCTCGGAGAAGACAGCCTAACTTTTCCATCGCAGAGAATCTGCTCCTGGTGCAGCTGTGCCTGAGGCACCAGTGCAGGCTGTTTATGCACCACCACCAACACCTGCCCCCCAGGACTGTGTCTATTCGAGCATGGACACATATAAGACAGAGGATGCAAAGGTAACTGCTTTTTTTCACACACACACACACCACCCCCACTGGTCCTGGGCTATCAGGTCCCCCTCCTGTAGCACCACATTTAAGAGCTCCCTCATCAGTGTAAGCACTAACTGTAGTCTGCATTCAAGGGTAATCAGTGATATGTGCACATGCACATTCATTAGTAGAATCTAGAAAGGAAAAACATTCCCACATCCTACAATACTGCTCACAAATGGTACTCTCTGTCCTCATGTCCACCTCAATGACATCACCTGTACCATGTAATGCCCCCCCCCCCCCAATCATTAGTGTTGTGTGTCTTTACAATGTGGCTGCCAAATGATTTTATGTTGAGAAGGCAAGAAGGGCCATCCCCTGACTCCTGGTGTACAAACTTGTATCTTACAGACATTTTGGCATAAGTCGGGACCTGGAGTCCCTGAGGAGAAGGGTTCCAGTGCATGCGGCGGGAAAGCCCCAATTTTATTAGGAGCATGCAACGGCAACTCCGGGCTCAATGTAAGTATTATAAACAGGGCACCTGTACTCATTTATAAATGTATTTATTTAATAATGCTAATGTCCTGTACAATATCAGTTTCCATGTGGCTAATAGGCAGCTAGTAAGTGGAGGAGTGGCCTAGTGGTTAGAGTGGTGGACTTTGGTCCTGGGGAACAGGGTTCGATTCCCACTGCAGGCACAGGCAGCTCCTTGTGAGTCACTTGCAAGTCACTTAACCCTCCATTGCCTCAGGTACAAATAAGTACCTGTATATAATATGTA
The DNA here is from genome assembly GCF_901765095.1 of Microcaecilia unicolor. NCBI lineage: Eukaryota > Metazoa > Chordata > Amphibia > Gymnophiona > Siphonopidae > Microcaecilia > Microcaecilia unicolor. The sequence continues at coordinate 109,783,875 of NC_044040.1, forward strand.
AGCCGCATTGAACCTCCTATGAGTGGGAAAGCGCGGGGTACAAATGTAAGAAAAAATAAATAACACCTCTGTCCCAGATCAAGGCCTGAGGTTGCAGCTACCCTCCCATGAGTGTGGCTGCAACTTCCAACTAACCTCCTCTGAGATGAATGAGATGATATGCCTCACTTCTGTATCCCCCTTTCTGGGGTGGATATGGTTTCATGGTATTCTTGCCTGATGTCCTGCTCTTAGTGGATGTCATAGCATGATTTGAAAGTAATGTAAAGATGTGTTCACTGCCAACACATCTTACAGTGTACTCCTTTTTCAGACCAGCTTCCTGGGTTCCCTGTCATGTCGTCTCATGCATCTCACACCCCATGTGTATAGCCCAGGGCTCACTACTGACCCCCACCTTTCCCCATTCCTGCCTTATGCCAGCCAGCCAGCTCTGCACTATGCGAGCCATGTTGAATGTGCTCTCAAGGACAATCCTTTTACATACACAGGGGGCCAACAGGAGGAGGAGGCAGACCCATAGCATGACATGCCTCCCCTTGAGGGAGATGAGGGCCCAACACCACCCACCCTCTCCACCTCAGCCCCATCCCCAGCACCTGCGCCTCCTGCAGCAACTGGTGAATAGCCAAAAACAGTTGCTGCAGGAGGTGTCAGCGATGCGGCAGGCTAACGAGCAGCACTTCAGGGTGCAGAGGCTGCTCCTGGTGCTGCTTATTAGCCTGCTGCAGAGGGCCATTCAGGGGGGAGGACAACGCCTCCCTTGAGAACGTTTGTTAAAATAAATTGTACATAGTTATATTTTTTGTGTTGTGAAATAGAAGTTTAATATTTTTGATATAACAGGGTGTATGTCTCTACTTTGTGCACTACATATTATCAAATGCTGGGGTTGATTTGAGAGGAGGCAGCAATCTGGGTTGCATGACAGGTGAAGAGTGACAGAGAAACTTTGGTACATATGTGTGATAAGTGTGGCCATGCAGAAGGCCACCTGTTCCTTCCAAACTGCATGGCTGTATGGAAAGGGGGGAGGCTGGGTGGACATTTCTGTTAAGGAACAGAAATACCCATCCAGCCTCTCCCCACCTTACCATAGAGCCCCACAGCACAGAGTTGTGCAAATAATAGGTATGTTGTCTAGCACTAGTGATCTGCCAAGTAGAAACTTGGAGATAACCATAGGTAGCGCATAGACGATGTTTGATCACCCTTAACCACAACCAAACTACATTGGTGAGGGCCAGGAAGGAGCTACAAACAGCTGGGTCATCTTTCACATTGAAGGTATCAGCAATGGTATATAGTGCTGAGGAGAAAAGGGGAAAACGGTAAAAGCATTAGATGGATGTTTACTTCATCACAATTGCAATATAATACATCAGGTACAGAAGGGCACAGGCTAGGGGAATTATATAGGCACCGGGCTGTAGCCACCTGCAGGTAATTTAGAATAGGAACTGTAACCAGGACCCCTCTCCCTCACCATGACTTAAGGGCTCAAGGCCGTGGTAGGCACGCACTTGTGGCCACCTTGAAAATAGTTTGCAGGATAGAATTTAGAAATGTTGTTCCATAACTATGGAGGATTGTAGGACTGTGTTGAATAATGTGGAACAGACATTCAGTGCATATATGCTTCCTCCCCTCCCCACCCCGAACAACCTTCAGAATGGGTGGGCACTTCATAAAAGGGGACTGGGGTTCACCTTATAAGGAAGGATGGAACCTACTGGGGAGCGGTAAGCAGCTCCAACGGCTGGACCACAGTATCGAGGGCCTACGGAGTGACCTGAAAGCACACAGTGCAGCACTGATGCAGCAACAAGTGGCATCTCCTTCCACCACTGCAAAGCAACCACCGGCAAACCTGTTGAAAATAGAGGTAAGATTTGAATGCAGAGAACATAGAGAGAATGGGAGCCCTTGACCATGAGAGATGCGCACATCCATTCACAGGGCCTCTCCCCTCCCCCACCCCACAGGCAGCCACAATTAAGTGTGTCCAATAGAGAACAAGACATCTGCACAATGAATTGGGTAGAAACAATCCTGGCTCTCAGAGTGCAGTGTATTACTTGACCAGCTGTCCTGCAAGATGCAAGAAGTGTTTGTTTAGCACCTACATAGCAGAAAGGGAAGAGGTGACTGAGAGGTATGAGCTTACCTTGAACTTGTGGTACAATGGCACCAAATCAACCACCCACCGGCAAAGGTAATTTCAGTGACCCTGAAATTGAACTGCTGGTTCAGGAAATGCAGAGGAGGCACACACATCTCTTTGCTCCCACGGGCCAGAGGCTGGCTGCTACAATGAAGCAGAGAGAAAGGGAGGCAGTAAGGGACTGGCTCAACCGGTCTTCCACTGTGGCAGGGATGTGGAAGACTGTGAACGGAAGTGGTGGTGATGTCAGGAGGAAGGCTGGCCCCCAGCAGATGACACCACAAAAAAAACCCAAAACAAACAGGTATACAAAAGCATACAGTGGCAAAAACAAGGTTTACTATAACTGGCGCTAACACGCTTGGAAATACCACTCCATTAAAAAAAAAAAAAAAGTGCAAGCACAGAGAAAGCCGTTTTAAAGAGGCGCCAATAAAGGGAATGCAAACTTCCAAATGGGAAAAAGCAGCTGTGTACGTTTATCATTATCCCTCTTAATCAAAGTGAGGATGCCCAAAACATAGAGCAGCTGGGTACACCCATAGTTCCCTACCTATAATCAAAATTAGGATGCCCAAAACACAGTGCAGCTGGGACGCCCATACGTTTAGGGATTTTGTCAATAATTAAAATTAGGACGCCCCATCTCAGGGACGCCCATCTTATTCTCACATGGGCGTCCTGAGAGCGTATGTAAGCGCCCTTCTCTGTATTTTCGATTCTTTGCCATCGCATTGGTACAATGCCACCAAAACAAGCACCCACCCGCAAGGGTAATTTCACCGATGCAGAAGTTGAACTGGTGTTAATTGGTGTTATGATAGTATTTCCTAAATTGGAAGGGAAATTCCCTTCTTTAAACAAATTATTTACCAAAATAGTCAACCAGCTAACTAAGTACATAAGTACATAAGTAGTGCCATACTGGGAAAGACCAAAGGTCCATCTAGCCCAGCATCCTGTCACCGACAGTGGCCAATCCAGGTCAAGGGCACCTGGCACGCTCCCCAAACGTAAAAACATTCCAGACAAGTTATACCTAAAAATGCGGAATTTTTCCAAGTCCATTTAATAGCGGTCTAGGACTTGTCCTTTAGGAATCTATCTAACCCCTTTTAAACTCCGTCAAGCTAACCGCCCGTACCACGTTCTCCGGCAACGAATTCCAGAGTCTAATTACACGTTGGGTGAAGAAAACTTTTCTCCGATTCGTTTTAAATTTACCACACTGTAGCTTCAACTCATGCCCTCTAGTCCTAGTATTTTTGGATAGCGTGAACAGTCGCTTCACATCCACCCGATCCATTCCACTCATTATTTTATACACTTCTATCATATCTCCCCTCAGCCGTCTCTTCTCCAAGCTGAAAAGCCCTAGCCTTCTCAGCCTCTCTTCATAGGAAAGTCGTCCCATCCCCACTATCATTTTCGTCGCCCTTCGCTGTACCTTTTCCAATTCTACTATATCTTTTTTGAGATACTTCCATGGGTATATTTTTTAGCAAGTAGGAAGGACACTGGTCCAATAGGCAGAATTTACCTGCTAACGCTTTTAATTTAGACTGAACTTCCCTTTCTTGAACTACATTAAATGAAGACCAAACTTGGTCTGCAAAAATATTGAGATGATCATCATCAGCTCCCAATGTACTGAATGAAGAATCCAGCCCTAGCTATAATAAAGACGGCCTAATCATCGTAACCTTATCCACAAAATAGTTTGCCAGGTTCTCCTCTGAAGGCTGCTGCGTATCAAAAATTAAAGTAACAGCTGTTGGCTTTGTACAATTACTAAATATTCTAAAAAACATTTTCTGATTTGGATTTTATTCACCAATTATCTTTTTATAATGTAACTTTTTGGCCTTGGATACCGCAGATTTGTAATCTTTAATCATAGAACACCAAGATATATTAGTTTGCAAATCTTGTGATTTTCTTCAGGCCCTTTCTAATTGTCAACAAGATATTTTTAGTTCTGTAAATGAGTCAGAATACCAAGATGGTTTATCTTCTCTGTTACAGTTCTTGACCCTTTCTATTGGAAACTGATTTAAAGCATCAACAACCTTTCTATTCCACTTCAATAACATCTTGTCAGATGAATCAGTTTTTCTATCTATATTGGTTCTAATATATGACCAAAATTGATCCACCTCGATATTTCACCTAGGATAATAAGTCTGGGATCGTTGATTACCTGGTTTTTGGCAATAAGGAAAATATAGCATAAAATTTGCCATATAATGACCAAAGAATATTCGGCCAGACTATATTGGATACATCTTGGATTTACTTAGTCTTTGTTAATGTTGCTGTCATTTCAAGTGCATGACCCTTCTCATGTGTAGAATCGCTAACATCAAACTGATATTGCATAGATTCTAAAAACCCTAAAAGGTTTTGTTCTGTAGGATGTGATCCATCTTCAAGATACAAATTAAAATCTCCTATCAACAGAGCATGAAAAAAAGATGTAGAATATTGCTTAATAAAATCTATTAATTGAGCCTGGACTAAAGTCCAGTTTCCTGGTGGCCTATAAACCAGAATAATCCCCAGTGACAGGGGCGTGGCCCACCCAATCTCTGCTCAGGCCCACCCAGGCAGCTGGCAGCTCTCCAGTCCTGCCACAATTGTACCTACATTTGTTTTTTGTTTGTTTTTAGTGCAGGCGGGTTGGACGGGTCCTGAATTGACCCAGAACTTGTAGGCCACAGCAGTGCAGCTGCTACTGTCACTCACTGCCTCTATCCAGTGTGAACTCTGCTCCTGCTTTGCCATGCTCTCCCCTCCCCCTGTGTGCCCGACAGCACCCCAGTGCTGCATAACGAAACCTGTTAGCTGCCGTCAGTGTCCCGCAGTTCCTATCAGCCTTTCCCTCCAGGCCTCAGCACACCTCCATGGCCCCACAACAGCACACACAGAGGATAGAACAGTGTGCTGAGCTCTCTGAGGCCACTACCAAAGCCCAGCTGCCCAGGAAAAAAAATTTTAAGTTTCAAGTTAAAGTGTAGTCAATGTAATGCTGGTGGTGCCTGTTGGCTTCAGGGTAGGATGGGCTCTTCACTGCCTTATATATATATATATATATATATATATATATATATATATATATATAATAATTTGCGCCTCCAATATTCCAATGTGTCTCACTGGGATCGTAACCACCTGCTGACATCACTCCTCCAACATTCTCCTCAAACATTCCAATGTGTGTCACTGGGATTGTAACCACCTGCTGACGTCACTCCTCCAACGTTCTCCGTCCCCCCTCCCTCCCAGTTCCATGGGACCCTGGAACTGGGAGGGAGGGAGGGGGGACCCTGGAACTCGGAGGGGGGAGGAAGGGAGGGAGGGGGGCCTGGAACTCGGAGGGAGGTGGAGGGGCAGGGGAGAGATGCTGCACATGGATGGATGAAGGGGGCAGGGCACATACTGCAACCCCCACAACCAGCCTGCCCAGTTGCAACTGCAGTGATTTTGCTGCATACTTTGCCAACAAAATTAAAAGTCTCCACCAGGATTTACAGGTAGTCCCACCAAATCTCCATCAGCTAACCAGGAGCGCACAAACTCACCCCTCCTGACAGAAACATATGGGACTCAATAACAGAGGATGGCCTTGTCAAAATCCTGAGAGACCTTCAACTAACTACCTGTTCACTCAACCCCTGCCCCTGCATAGCAATAATTTAAAAATCTCAATTCACAGTCACAACAACAGCAAAACTCTGTAAGCCACATTGAGCCTGCAAATAGGTGGGAAAATGTGGGATACAAATGCAATAAATAAATAAATAAATAAAGATAGTGCAGCAGGCAAGCAGGGACCTCATAGAAGGTGCCACAAAAATCGTGATCTCTCTTTCTAACAGGCAACTACCAACAACATTAAAATGGGCAGTGGTGCATCCTCTGCTAAAGAAAAACAACCTTGACCAGGACAAACTTGAAAGTTACCGGCCAGTATCCAACATCCCATTTTTAGGAAAACTAATAGAACAAACAGTCTGTGATGAACTCAGTGATTGGCTAGAAGAGAGAAACTGGCTAGATCTATGTCTGTCTGGATTCAGATCTGGTTATGGAAAAGAAACAATCATTTTATCCCCTGCTAGATGATCTTCACAGAAACTGACACAGGGGATTTGCCTCAGTGTTAGTACTGCTAGATTTCTCAGCTGCTTTGGATACTGTGGATCAGGATGATATGCTGGCTTCACTGGCAGAAGCAAGTATCAGTGGGATACTACTTGTCTGGTTCTGATCCTATCTATCTGACGGGCAACAGTCCATAGTGTTAGGCAGCACCTCATCGCCACCATGGTACCACAAGAATTGATACTATCACCTATTCTGTTCAGTATCTACCTCAAACCACTAGCTGAGCTGATTCAATTGATGGACAGTTCTACATCAATGTGGATGCCGTGCAGCTACTCATACCCTTTGAACCCGACTTATTCTCACAGCCCTGAATAAACTGACTACTTGTCTAACATCAATTCAAGAATGGGCTAAAAACAACAAACTGCCTGAACCCAAGTAAAACTGAACTTCTATAGGTCCCTATCACAAGTGGGCACGTACCTGATATCAAAATTTATTTTGGGAAATACAAACTCCCCTTCAAGTCAGGAACCTTGGAATACTGCTCAGTTCAGAACCTTGGAATAATGCTCAGTTCAATACTTAATTCTGAGCCCCCAAACCCAAGCAACCTTCAAGAGCAGCTTCTATCACTTGTGACAACTAGGCTGCCTCTCTCCTTACATTGAGAAGGCAAATCAGTTGTGCATGCAATGATAACATCAAGAGTGGATTACTGTAATGCACTCAACACTCGTCTGACTATTGATTAAGAATGTTGCAGCAAGATTAATAGAAGGTTGTAAGTGATGTGACCACATCACACCATTTTTGCAAAAACATCACTGGCTACCAGTACAATACAGGCCAATTTTAATTGAACTGAGAGTAATTGAAGAACAGGATCTCCCTCTACACGCCTCCAAGGTCACTAAGGTTCTCCAAGGAGTATCCTTAACCATACCCTCTCTGAAGGACATCACACGATGTGATACCCGCAAGTGAGCCTTCTCCAGAGTAGCTCCCACACTCTGGAATACACTCCCTGAAAGGTTTTGCTTAGCACAAGACTATCTCTGCTTCAGGAAGTAGTTGAAAGCTTTGCTCTTCAACCAGGCCTTTAATGGAAGTAGTAACTAACTTGCTTGTTCCATACACACACAAAATGACACCGGCTGCATGTTTAGCCACTCCTACCCTACCTAAGATAATGTTCAAGCACCTTTCTGACCTCATTTGTGAGCCATTGGGCTACTGTCAAAGAGCGGCAGCAGCAGTCAAAAACCCTCCAACCAGGACTGGACTAAACAAGCAAAACTGGAACAGCAGGACAGGAACTGAAACTGAAGGCAGGCAGGACTGGAACAAGCAGGACTGGAGCTGAAACCGTAGGCAGGCAGGACTGGAACAAGCAAGGCTGAAGCTGTAGGCAGGCAGGACTGGAGCTGAACCTGAAGGCAGGCGGGACTGGAACAACAGGACTGGAGCTGAACCTGAAGGCAAGCAGGACTAGAACAACAGGACTGGAGCTGAATCTGAAGGCTGGCGCGACTGGAACAACAGGACTGGAGCTGAATCTGAAGGCTGGCGCGACTGGAACAACAGGACTGAAGCTGAAGGCAGACAGGACTGGAACAACCTCTAGGCAAGGCAGACTAGGCAGAGCTCAAGGCTGGACAAACTAGGTAGAGTTCGTGAGAGACTAGGCAAAGCTGAAGGCTGGGCCACGTGGAGGGGCGTAATCGAACACGAACGCCCATCTCCATGGGCGTCTATGTCTGAGAACGGGTACGTGAAGGGGTGGGCCAGACCGTATTTTCGAAAAAAATGGGCGCCCAGCTTTTTTTTCGATAATACGGTTTGTGCCCAGCAAATACATCGGATTTGTGCAGATTTGAGCTAGGCGGTTTCGTTTTTCAGCGATAATGGAAACCGAAGGCGCCCAGCTCAAAAACGAACAAATCCAAGGCATTGGGTCGTGGGAGAGGCCAGGATTCGTAGTGCACTGGTCCCCCTCACATGCCAGGACACCAACCGGGCACCCTAGGAGGCACTTGTAACAATTGAAAAAAAAACAAATTAAATACCTCCCAAGTCCATAGCTCCCATCCCTTGGGTGCTGAGCCCCTCAAATCCCCCCCCCCCAAAACCCGAGGGGAAGCATATATGCACTGAATGTCTTTTCCACATTATTCAATCCTACAGTCCTACAATCCTCCATAGTTATGGAACAACATCATTATTAAATTCTATGCTGCAAACTATTTTCAAGGTGGCCACAAGTGTGTGCCTACCACAGCCTTGAGCCCTTAAATCATGGTGAGGGAGGAGGGGTTCTGGTTACAGTTCCTAATCTAAATTACCTGCAGGTGGCTACAGCCCGGTGCCTATATAATTCCACTAGCCTGTGCCCTTCTGTACCTGATGTATTATATTGTGATGAAGTTAACATCCATCTAATGCTTTTATCATTGTTTTCCCTTTTCTCCTCAGCACAATATACCATTGCTGATACCTTCAATGTGAAAAGATGACCCAGCTGTTTGTAGCTCCTTCCTGGCCCTCACCAATGTGGTTTGGTTGTGGTTAAGGGTATCTGGTGATCAGAGAGCAAACATCGTCTATGCGCTACCTATGGTTATCTCCAAGTTTCTACTTGGCAGATCACTAGTGCTAGACAACATACCTATTATTTACACAACTCTGTGCTGTGGGGCTCTATGGTAAGGGGGGGAAGAGGCTGGATGGGCATTTCTGTTCCTCAACAGAAATGCCCACCCAGCCTCCCCCCCTTACCATATAGCCTTGCAGTTTGGAAGGAACAGGTGGCCTTCTGTATGTCCACACTTATGACACATATGTACCAAAGTTTCTCTGTCACAGTTCACCTGTCATGCTACCCAGATTGCTGCCTCCTCTAACATCAACCCCAGCATGTGATATGTAGTGCACAAAGTACACACACAGACCCTGGTCGGTGCAAAAAGTGTAAAAATGTATTTCAACAAACTATACATACTTCCCCCCCCCCCCCCCCCCCAACATCATTGACCCCTCTCCTGTCCCTCCAAATGGCTTATTATTAGATCTATTATGAGCAGCATCAGACGGCTATGCGTCTGCTGGCGGTCCTCGACAGAGTGCCGCAGTGCTGCCACCTCCTGCAGCAACTGGTTGACTACAGCAACCAGTTCCTACAGGAGTTGTCTGCACTGTTGTCTGGGGCTGGTGGGTGCTCCTCCTTCCCCTCCATTGGTCCTCCTCGGCCTCCAACTCCTCCTCCTCCTCCTCCTGTGCCTCTAGTGCTGTTGCTGCCTCCTCCGCCTCCTCCATAGGCGGTCGGTGGCCCAACTGTTTGGGGAGGCTAAAGGGGGCGGGGTTAGGGGTGGGGCCAGGGGTGGAGCTTAAATCCATAATTGTCTGATAACACACAGAAAAAATAAATAAAAGTCACAATTAATACCTTTATTAAATTTAGATATATATCATATGTCAAAGAATAAAGTGGTTGCTCAAAGCATATACTAACCACAATCGCTCAACTGCAAAACACTATGCACAACTTTGTGCAAAAACACACTCAGAACCTTACTGTACCATAAATATTACACTGGGCAGAATCTAATACACCAATATACCACCCATATGGAAAATGCAGACCGTCAACAATATGAAACAAGGGATCATAATATCACAATTCTCATGTAGAGCCACAAAACACCCTAATTCATGTTTAATGTGGGATAAAATGCCATAAATAAGTAAATAAATATAAACTTTTAATGTTGAGCACCTGATTCTCAAAGTGGACATATTCCAAACACTATAATGAAAATAAAATGATCTTTTCTACCTTTGTTGTCTGGTGACTTTATTTTTCTGATTGTGCTGGCCCAGTATCCGATTCTGCTGCTATCTGTCCTCTTAACTCGGTTTCCAGGGCTTCCTTTCCATTTATTTGTTTACTTTCCGCCTTTCTTCTTCAATTCTTGTCCTACATCGGTAAGTGAAAGCTGGGTCCTCCGCAGACTTGACTGTCCAGTGGATCCAGCTTCTGCCTATTTTCTTCCTCCATGTGCAGTTTTTCTACTCTCTTCCTTTTCCCTCATCTCATTCGTCCCTCTCCCTCCATCCACGTCCAGCATTTCTTCTTCTCTCTCCCTTCCCTCTCCTCCATCCATGTAATGCAACCCTCCTCTCCATCTGCCCACCCATGTTCAGGAACCCTTCTCTCCTCTGCCCTGCCCTCCCCTCCATCCACCCACTTACACAGGAACCCTCCTGTCCCCCTGCCCTCCCCTCCATCCACTGATGTTCTGCAACCCTCCTTTCCCCCTGCCCTGAGCCCTCCCTGCCCACCAGCGACTCTTCTCTCCCTTGCCCCCGCCCCAAGCCATCTGTAGCTTTCGCTCCCCACCCCCACGGGGTCCTGTCTTTTCCGTCCGCTCTCACCCTGGTGCAGAGATGCCTTTTTAATCTTCAGTTCCTTGAACACTTTGCGTGTATCTGTTTTGTGATTGACAGCACTATTTTAGCTTATAATTCGTGAGTGTTCATCGCTATATGAGTACGTTGATTATTTGGCCACGTGATGACGTCAGTAACACGTCTAGAGGTTGCCTAGCGGTTTTGTACTATGTAGTTTTTGGAGTCTCCGTAACTTTGTAAGTATTTTTAGCCCTCCGTGGCATAATTGAGATCAACCAGGAGCATATCCGCGTTCTCCCTCGCTCCGACGCCGGTGATTCACACAGAAGCCAGCCTTAATCTGCCTGCGTCGGAGCCTCTCCCTCAGACGCGTCCCGCCTCTGCGTAAGACAGGAAGTTGTATTACAGGAGGCGGGACGCGTCTGAGGGAGAGGCTCCGACGCAGGCAGATTAAGGCTGGCTTCTGTGTGAATCGCCGGCGTCGGAGCGAGGGAGAACGCTTCACGAACTGACCATGTTGGTGGGTGAGAGCGACGGGGGCGGGAGGCAGAGACTGGTCATCTGTTTGGGGGAGCGACCGCTGCCCCTGCGCCCCACCTTGGCCAGCAGCCAAGGAAGTCCACGATTTGGCTGGGGAGGCTTAGCCTCCCCAAGCCTCTTATACGGGGCGCCTATGGCCTCCTCCTTCTGCTGCTGCCACCCTATGTATGTAAAAGGATTGTCTTTGAGATCAGCACATCCAACATGGCTTGCATAGTGCAGGAGCTGGCTGGCCTGAGGCAGGAGATGGGGAAAGGTGTGGTGAGCCCTGGGCTATACCCATGTTGTGTGAGATGCATGAGATGACATGACGGGGAACCCTGGAAGCTGGTCTGACACAGAGTTCACAGGATACGTTGGCAGACCACACTCATTGGTCAGCAGCATGTTTGCATTATGATTTGTGACTATGGTTGGCTGACCGGGTTTTTTTTTTTTGGGGGGGGGGGGGGGGTTGGGGGGGAAGCACATAACTTTAATATGGACTAGTGGTTAGCGTAGTGGACTTTGGTCCTAGGGAACTGGGTTCGATTCCCACTGCAGGCACAGGCAGCTCCTTGTGACTCTGGGCAAGTCACTTAACCCTCCATTGCCCCAGGTACAAATAAGTACCTGTATACAATATGTAAGCCGCATTGAACCTGCTATGAGTGGGAAAGCGCGGGGTACAAATGTAACAAAAATTTAAAAATAAATAAATAATAATATGAGGCAATGACATCCATTAAGAGTAGGACCTCAGGCAGGAATATCATGAAACAGTATCCACCCCAGAAAGGGGGATACAGAAGTGAGGCATGTCATCTCATTCATCTCAGAGGAGGTTAGTTGGAAGTTGCAGCCACACTCATGGGAGGGTAACTGCAACCTCAGGCCTTGATCTGGGACAGAGGTGTTATGACTTACTAGTTGCCTATTAGCCACATGGAAACTGATATTGTACACAACATTTGTATTATTAAATAAATACATTTACAGATGAGTACAGGTGCCCTGTTTATAATAGTTATGTCGAGCCCTGAGTTGCCATCTCACTGCCCTAATCATATCAGGGCTCTCCCTCTTGATTCGGCGGAACCTGCGCCGCAGGGACTCGAGGTCCCTCCAAATGCCAAATCTTCTACAAGATATAAGTTTGTACACCAGGAGTCAGGGGATGGCCCTTCTTGCCTTCAGCACACAAATTCATTTGGTAATCAAATAGGAGAGACACACAACACTGATTTGGGGGGGGGGGGGGGGGGACATTACATTGGTACAGGTAATGTCATTGAGGTGGACATGAGGACAGAGAGTACCATTTGTGTGCAATATTGTAGGGATGTGGGAATGGTTTTCCTATGTAGTACATAGATTCTATTAATGAATGTGCATGTGGACATATCACTGATTACCCTTGAATGCAGACTACAGTTAGTGCTTACATTGCTGAGGGAGCTCTTATATGTGTAGCTACAGGAGGGGGGCCCTGATAGCCCGGGGGGGGGGGGGAAGCAGGCTTGAATCAAGACAATCCTGGGGGGCAGGTGGTGGTGGTGCCTAAAAAGAATGCGCTGGTGCTTCCTGCAGAGGAGCACTAGGCACAAATTTTCAGTATCGCTGAAATTTAGCTCACTCCTCAGAGCCATGTTTTTCAGTGAATAACCGTTGGAAAACGTGCATCGTCTTATATGGACGCCCATGCGTGATGGACGTCCTTACGTGCACAATTCCATATATGGACGACGATCCCATATATGGATGGGTCAGCACGTGGACGACCATGACGCATGTGGACCTTCTTCATGCATGCAGGGCCTTATTTGTATGAGTACGTGTTCACACATGCGGAGTCTTTCTTATCTGAATCATTATCAAGTGTGTGAACCTCTTCATATATACACAAGAAAATATGTATGTTCTTTATATTTCCCATAGCTGCATGTTCCGCAAGTTCAGTGCATGTAGTTGCGGACATCGAGGTACGGGAAATGTAAAGAATATTAATGTGCAAAGTACAGTAACAAAGACATGTTTCTTGCAACACTGCCGAAGGACGTCCCTCTTAGAAGCCCGCCGTCCTTCGGCGGGCCTAGTAAGATGGACATCCTTCGGCAGTGCTGCAAGAAACATGTCTTTGTTATTATATTTTGCATATTAATATTCTTTATATTTCCCGTACCTGGATGTCCGCAACTACATGCACTGTACTTGCATAACAACCAGATACATCAGAAAAGTCCATAGTAATAAGGACGTCTTTCTCGTAAAACCGCCGAAGGACCATATGACAAATGTTGGCAAGAGTGTTGGGGGCGTCCTTTGGCGGTTCTGGAAGATGCGCGTCCTTTTTTTACTATACTTTGGGCGTCCCTGATTTGGGCGTTTCGCACTGCGATAATAAAGGACGTTCATACTATTTTTTGATTATACCTACCTTATTTTGGCCGACTTCATGAGGGCGTCCTAATTCATACTTGGACGACCTTTCAAAAATGCCCCTCCACGTGAACAAGGTTTCAGAGCAAAGGCTGTTAAGAACTTCGCAAAGCAACTGAAAGCCTGTGTTAAAGCTGGGGGTGGGCATTTTGAGCATTCACAGTGACTGCAAAATTCTGACACATTGTTAATTGTATCGTTTGAATGTTATTTTACTGTGTTTTAGCTCAAACATTTTTAACATGCAAAAATCTCTAGGTAATACTGCTAAAATATCAGTGACATCAGTGTAGCTAAAGATACTTAAATGTTGTTTAATAGTAATATGGAACTGATGATGATTGAATAAGTACGCAAAATTTCTCTTTGAAATTCAAAGTGGTTGCAACAAACTGTAGGGGGTTAATTTTTTTGCCACACCTTGTAGAGAAGTGTTGCTGCTTGTTTAGGAAATGTTGGAGAATTTTCAGTTTAGAGTATAAAAAGTATTTTGCTGGGGTCAGAAGTCATCATATAAAAATGAGACATTCTGGTGATCTTTTTGATGCTTTGTTAATTCCAGCACATTACTTCACTTTTTATAAACTTGGTTACTGTGCTTCAGTATGTATGTTTTGGAGCTACCGTGTGTGGTAACAGACTGTGCTCAAATATAATTAGAAGCAGTAAACTGCAGTTGACAGCTGGGAATTGAATTCTAGGAACACAGGTAACATGAAGGTCTAAATTTTTGCCCATTTGTAATCACTGGTGAGGCACTTTAAAGTGTTAGATGAAAATCTGTATTCATAGCTTTCTGCTACTCACTCTAGAGGGAGATGAAGAGGATGAAGCTAACAAAATTGAGGCCTTGCACAAAAGAAGGAATCTTCTAGCAGCCTTTAGCAAACTGATCATCTATGATATTGTGGACATGCATGCAGCTGCAGACATCTTCAAGCACTATATGAAGGTACGGTGGGGGGTAGCTCAGCTTCTGAGCTAAGAGAATTCCATTTATTATGGTACATACTTAAAATTGTTATTTAACTGATTTATTCAATATTATATTAAACTACTTACAATCTCAGAATGTGTTTTCGAATTGAAAAAGAATTCTTACTGTCAAGATGCATCCAGAAACAATAAAGCATATATTAACTGCTGTGGACAGGTATTTTTGATAAAACGTCTAAATCTGATTTTGGACGTTTTGTAGAAACCGTCTAAAAATCCATTAGTGTACATGGCCATTTGCTAGACGTTGTGCTCAGTGCATCTATCTTTTTGGACCATTTTTGGAGAGAAAAAAGGTCCATGTGAAAAATGTACAAAATCTAGCCATTGGAATGTAGGAAGAACCAGCAGTCTTAGTAGACTGGCCACACAGGTATCCCAGCAGCACTGCAGTGCATTTTACATAAAAGTCCCAGCTACTCATCTCGCCATTACCCCTTATATTTTATGGGGAGCCCTCCAAAAACCTACTGCACCACTACAATAGCCCTTATAGCTGCAGGTGTCACCTATATATGGGTACACTTGGTTTATGGTGGGTTTTGGAGGGATCACACTTTCTACCACAAGTGTAGCAGTTAGAGTGAGATATGGACTTGGGTCCTCTTCTCTACAGTCCATTTCACTGACCACAAGGCTACTCCAGGGACCTGCTTGCTGCTGTAATAGAACTGGCCATAACATCTGATGCTGTCATAGAGCCTGGTGTGTACTGTTTCTTTCACACCTTTGGGGGGGTGAGAAGGGGTCAGTGACCACTAGGGGAGTAAGATGGGATCATTTGGGATACTTTTTTATGACTTAGTTGTGATAAAAACAGTTCTAGACCAAAATATCTAAATTTTAGCCCTGGGTGTTTTTGTTTTGTTCCATTATAGCAGAAAAACACCCAAGTTTTGGAAATGGTCAAATCCTACCCCCAACACATCCTGGACACCACCCCCTTGTGGTGTGAATTCACTGCAGATGAACTGCTTTAAAAAGTCTTAAAAATGTGTTTTGAAAATAGCAGTTTGGATGTTTTGGCAAATAAAACATCTAAGTTTTGCTTTATGTTGTTTTTTGGATGTTTTTCTGTTTCGAAAAAGAGCCCCTAAGTATACTAACTGAATTATTTTAAAAATATTTTTGCTTGCTCTGTTTAGAGGTCAAGTTTTTTAAAAATGTAAATTTTTGCATTTTGCTACTTACAGTACTACAATGACTATGGGGATATCATCAAAGAAACGCTGAGTAAAACCAGGCAAATCGATAAGATTCAGTGTGCCAAGACACTCATTCTCAGCCTACAGCAGGTAAAATAAAATAGGATATTTATATGAGTAATGTTGCCTTTTAAATTTAAGGATTACCTGACATCTATGGTATCATGAGATGAGAAATCCTGAAAGTATTCAATATGAATCTGCTACTTCTTGCTCATATAGTTTTGTTGTTTTTTTTTAATTATTATTTTTAAAAGAGTTTTACCTACTTATTCAATCTCTATATCAACATTTTTGTTCATTAACATTAGTATAGTTAGAATAAGCTCAAAAGCTCAGCATTGTTGGGAAGGAGAATGAGTTTTCCATCTCTCTGTGTGAGGTACATAGGCTAATCTATCAGGTTGTGAGGACTGTAGATATTACAGTCCTGGCAGAAAGGTTTTTCTCTGAAGGCAATGGGAATTGCCCGTTACATAGATAGAGGTGATGTTTGATGCAGATCAGACCTTTTCCAAGGCATTCCAAATCTTACAAAATTCTTCTTGGCATGTACAATAATTTCTATACTCCTGTGTGGTCTCAGCTTGCTAATTTTACGTAAGAACATAAGTATTGTCATACAGTCCTTTTCTTTTCTCAGACTGCCTTTTCAAAGCCCTTAAATCTTTCTGGGCTTCTGCTTCATCTGGTGTTTCTTTACCTCCAGTTATGCAATTTACTTAAGCAGTCTCATGCTGGCTTGCAATCACCACAATTTTATTCCCTTCTCCCAACAGGCTTGCTGGGGTAGAAAAAAAACATCTAGAAATCTCTTGCTAAAAACCTCTGCTCTGAAACAGACAGTCCTGGCAGCAGTCCACAGCTGTTTGACATAAAAACCAAACAGTTTATATATAAATGCACCTACAAAGCAATAGATATGTTAATTATAAACAAGGCTGGTGCTAGGGTTTCTGGCATCCCCCTACAAACTATCAGTTGCCGCCCCCTTCCCCCTAGTCCAGGATTATTTCTCTCGCTCCCCTCTTCCCAACCCCTCCCCCTTTCTGGCTTTCTCCTTTTCTCTACCCTCCTCTCCCTTGGGCAGCAGATCACCTTTTTGACTGGGGGGGGGGTAGGGTTACCATTTTTTGTCCTCATAAAAAGAGGACACGCCCCGCCCTTTTCACGTCCCCTGCCCCGCCCCTTTCACGCACTCGCCCCACCCCTGACGCATATTCCCCTCCCCTGGTCACCCCCTCCTCCCCCCATCACCTTCCCTCCCCCGTCATCTCCACTCCCCCCGGTCACCTCCCCTCCCCTTACTCTACTATCCCTGGTGGTCTAGAGGTACCTCTTCGGGGCAGGAAAGAGCCCCCTCTTTCCTGCCTGGAGAGCTGCTGCCAGCTGCCCTGCATCCTGTGAGTCCGGCTCTCGGCGTTTCAAAATGGCTGCCAAGAGTTGAAGTCTCGCGAGGCTGCTTCAACTCTGGGCGGCCATTTTGAAACGCCGAGAGCTGGACTCACAGTATGCAGGGCAACTAGCAGCAGCGCTCCGGGCAGGAAAGAGGGGGCTCTTTCCTGCCCTGAAGACGAAGAGGTACCTCTAGGCCACCAGGGAGAGTAGAGTAGGGGAGAGGAGTCCCGCGCCCGCCAGCCAGCCCGTTTGTCCAGAAATCCGGACAAACGGGCAGGCTGGCCAAATCCGTCCGGACGCCCGGACATGTCCTCAAAAAGAGGACATATCCAGGTAAATCCGGATGTATGGTAACCCTGGGGGGGGGGGACACAAATTCCACCCCCAGCTCCACCAGTTGCCACACAGGGTACCGAAAGGAGCCATTTGTGTGCTTAAGTTATAGAATGCTAGTACTTATGTGCATAAGTGTTCATTCTCCGAGGACAAGCAGGCTGCTTGTTCTCACTGATGGGTGACGTCCACGGCACCCCATTCAATCGGAATCTTCACTAGCAAAGACGTTTGCTAGCCCTCGCGCGCCCATGCGCAGCGCGCATGCGCGGCCGTCTTCCCGCCCGAACCGGCTCGTATTTGTCAGTCTTCTTTTGTCCGTGCTCGGGACGGTCGTGTTTTGCCACCGTTTTGTGCCCCTCAGAAGACCTCGCGCGTCTTTCGTGTTTCTTTCAAAAAAAAAAAGAGAACCTTTTTCTCATATTTCTAGTTTTTTCCCAGCGTAAGTTTCCTTTCGCTTTCAGCAGCGGCCTTGTTGGTTGCCCGCATGGGTTTTTCTCACTTTTTTCTCGGTGCCTCTTGTCATCATCGCGAATTTTGATTTCGCCTGCGCGATTTTTCCGCCCATGACATCGAAGCCTTTCAGCGGTTTCAAGAAGTGCACCCAGTGCGCCTGGGTAATCTCGCTCACTGATAGGCACGCCTCATGTCTTCAGTGTCTGGGGGCTGGGCACCGCCCGCAGGCCTGTAGTCTTTGCGCTCTTTTGCAAAAGAGGACTCGGGTAGCGAGATTAGCCCAGTGGAACGTTCTGTTCTCCGGCGCTTCGACGGCAGCAGCATCTCGAGATTTGTCGGGTGCATCGGCGTCAGCAGCACCGAAGTCTTCTGAGATCGCATCGACGTCGACTGCATCGAGGCGACTTCCTCCTGCATCGTCGGTACCGAGACTTCGGAAGAGTGCGTCGGCGTCGGTGGTACCGGGACCCCCTCTGGTGCTGATGTCGTCGGACGGTGGTGCTTCGTCTGGAGTGCAGGTGAGGGCTGTCCATTCCCCTGCTGGTGGCGGTGAGCCTTCGGGTAGGTCTCCTCCTGCCCTGAGGGCTCCTGCGGTACAGCCCCCCCCCGGGATCGACCATCTTCGGCCCCGGCCCCGAGGAAGCGATGTCTGGATTCAACGTCCTCCTCATCGGTACCGGGGAGCTCCGGTGACATGCTTCGCTCGAAGAAGTCGAAGAAGCATCGTCACCGGTCACCTTCCCGACTTGGTACTGGGAGCTCTGGGTCGCCGAGGGAGTCGGCACCCAGCAGGCATCGGCACCGGGAGGACCGCTCACCCTCCATCCAGGATGTGTCGGTGCGCTCTACCCCGGACAGCCCGGTACCGCCTCCATGCCCGGAACAGATTCTGACCTCGACGCCTGCACCGGCTTCTCAGACTTTCTCCACAGCCACTCTGCACGAGAGTCTCCGGGCCGTTCTTCCTGGCATTCTGGAAGATCTGTTGCGCCCTTCTCCTCCGGTGCTTGCGCCACCGGTGCCGTCGAGTGAGGCAACAGCTGGCCCTTTGCCCGGGGTGAGGTCTCCGGTACCGGTGCCGCTTGCGGTACCGGTTTTGGGTGGACTCCCCGACGACGTCAGGGGAGGGAGCTTCGACGCTGCCGGCCAGGGAGTCCACCTCGACGCTCCCACCGTGGCCGTGGTTCCACGGAGTTGAGACGGACACGGCTTCAGACACAGGTCCGTGAACTTGTGTCTGATACCGATGATGAGGCCTCGTGGGAGGCAGAGGAGGACATCAGATATTTCTCTGACGAGGAGTCTGATGGCCTTCCTTCTGACCCTACTCCCTCCCCTGAAAGGCAGCTTTCTCCTCCCGAGAGTCTGTCTTTCTCGGCCTTTGTCCGGGAGATGTCTACGGCCATCCCCTTCCCGGTGGTTGTGGAGGATGAGCCAAGGGCTGAGATGTTTGAGCTCTTGGACTATCCTTCTCCACCTAAGGAAGCGTCCACAGTACCCATGCATCATGTCCTGAAAAAGACATTGCTGGCGAACTGGACCAAGCCACTAACTAATCCCCACGTTCCCCAAAAAATAAAATCCCAATATCGGATCCATGGGGACCCAGATCTGATGCGCACTCAGTTGCCTCACGACTCTGGTGTGGTGGATCTGGCCCTGAAGAAGGCTAAGAGTTCTAGGGAGCATGCTTCGGCACCCCCGGGCAAAGACCCCAGAACCTTAGACTCCTTTGGGAGGAAGGCCTACCATTCTTTCATGCTCGTGGCCAAGATTCAATCTTACCAGCTCTACACGAGCATCCATATGCGGAACAATGTGCATAAGCTGGCGGACTTGGTGGACCACCTCCCTTCTGAGCAAGCCAAGCCGTTTCAGGAGGTGGTCAGGCAGCTGAGGGCATGTAGAAAATTCCTGGCCAGAGGGGTATTTGATACCTTTGATGTTGCGTCCAGGGCCGCTGCTCAAGGTGTGGTGATGCGCAGACTCTCATGGCTGCGTGCCTCCGACCTGGAGAATAGGATCCAGCAGCGGATTGCGGACTCCCCTTGCCGTGCGGATAACATTTTTTGGGAAAAAGTCGAACAGGTGGTAGAACAGCGCCACCAACGGGATAACACTTTAAACAAATTCTCCCGCCAGCAGTCTTCAGCATCTACCTCATCAGGTAGACGTTTTTATGGGGGAAGGAGGACTGTTCCCTACTCCTGGTAAGCGTAGGTACAATCCTCCCTCTCGACAGCCTGCAGCCCAGGCTAAGCCCCAGCGCGCTCGCTCTCGTCAGCAGCGTGCGCCTCAGCAAGGCCCCTCAGCTCCCCAGCAAAAGCAGGAGGCGAGCTTTTGACTGGCTCCAGCAGAGCATAGCCGATATCAAAGTGTCCGTGCCGGACGATCTACCGGTCGGGGGGAGCTTGAAAGTTTTTCGCCAAAGGTGGCCTCTTATAACCTCCGACCAGTGGGTTCTTCAAATAGTCCGGCAAGGATACGCCCTCAATTTGGCCTCCATGCCTCCAAATTGCCCACCTCCCGGCTCAGTCTTTCAGCTTCCAGCACAAGCAGGTACTTGCAGAGGAACTCTCCGCCCTTCTCAGCGCCAATGCGGTCGAGCCCGTGCCACCGGGGCAAGAAGGGTTGGGATTCTATTCCAGGTACTTCCTTGTGGAAAAGAAAACAGGGGGGATGCTTCCCATCCTAGACCTAAGGGCCCTGAACAAATATCTGGTCAAGGAAAAGTTCCTTTCCCTGGGCACCCTTCTTCCCCTGATTCAGGAACAAGATTGGCTATGTTCTCTGGACTTAAAGGATGCTTACACGCATATTCCGATACTGCCAGCCCACAGACAGTATCTCCGATTCCTTCTGGGAACACGTCACTTCCAGTACTGTATGCTACCCTTTGGGCTCGCCTCTGCGCCCAGGGTGTTCACGAAGTGCCTGGCTGTGGTAGCAGCAGCGCTTCGCAGACTTGGAGTGCACGTGTTCCCTTATCTCGACAATTGGCTGGTGAAGAACACATTCGAGGCAGCAGCTCTACAGTCCATGCAGATGACTATTCGCCTCCTAGAGCTACTGGGGTTTGTGATAAATTATCCAAAGTCCCATCTTCTCCCAGTACAGAGACTCGAATTCATAGGAGCTCTGCTGGATTCTCGGACGGCTCGTGCCTATCTTCCGGAGACAAGGGCCAACAATCTGTTGTCCCTCGTCTCCCGGGTGCGAGCGTCCCAGCAGATCACAGCTCGGCAGATGTTGAGATTGCTTGGCCACTTGGCCTCCACAGTTCACGTGACTCCCATGGCTCGTCTTCGCATGCGATCCGCTCAATGGACCCTAGCTTCCCAGTGGTTTCAGGCTGCTGGGGATCTAGAGGACGTGATCCACCTGTCCACGAATTTTCTCGAATCCCTGCACTGGTGGACGATTTGGTTCAATTTGACTCTGGGACGCCCTTTCCAAATTCCTCAGCCACAAAAAGTGCTGACTACGGATGCGTCTCTCCTGGGGTGGGGAGCTCATGTCAATGGGCTTCACACACAGGGAAGCTGGTCCCTCCAGGAACAAGGTCTACAGATCAATCTCCTGGAGTTATGAGCGGTCTGGAACGCTCTGAAGGCTTTCAGAGATCGGCTGTCCCACCAAATTATTCAAATTCAGACAGACAACCAGGTTGCCATGTACTATGTAAACAAGCAGGGGGGCACCGGATCTCGCCCCCTGTGTCAGGAAGCCGTCAGCATGTGGCTGTGGGCTCTCCATCACGGCATGTTTCTCCAAGCCACATATCTGGCTGGCATAAACAACAGTCTGGCCGACAGGTTGAGCAGGATTATGCAACCTCACGAGTGGTCGCTCAACTTCAGAGTAGTGCGCCGGATCTTCCAAGTGTGGGGCACCTCCTTGGTAGATCTCTTCGCATCTCAAGCCAACCACAAGGTCCCTCAGTTCTGTTCCAGACTTCAGGCCCACGGCCGCCTGGCATCGGATGCCTTCCTCCTGGATTGGGGGGAAGGCCTGCTGTATGCTTATCCTTCCCATACCTCTGGTGGGGAAGACTTTGCTGAAACTCAAGCAGGACCTAGGCACCATGATTCTGATTGCTCCTTTTTGGCCGCGTCAGATCTGGTTCCCTCTTCTTCTGGAGTTGTCCTCCGAAGAACTGTGGAGATTGGAGTGTTTTCCGACCCTCATCACACAGAACGAAGGGGCGCTTCTGCATCCCATCCTCCGGTCTCTGGCTCTCACGGCCTGGATGTTGAGAGCGTAGACTTTGCCTCTTTGGATCTGTCGGAGGGTGTCTCCCGCATCTTGCTTGCTTCCAGGAAAGATTCCACTAAGAGGAGTTACTTCTTTTTATGGAGGAGGTTTGCCATCTGGTGTGACAGCAAGGCCTTAGATCCTTGCTCTTGTCCTACACAGACCCTGCTTGACTACCTTCTGCACTTGTCTGAGTCTGGTCTCAAAACCAACTCTGTAAGGGTTCACCTTAGCGCAATCAGTGCATACCATTACCGTGTGGAAGGTAAGCCGATCTCGGGACAGCCTTTAGTTGTTCGCTTTATGAGAGGTTTGCTTTTGTCAAAGCCCCCCATCAAACCTCCTACAGTGTCTTGGGATCTCAATGTCGTCCTCACCCAGCTGATGAAACCTCCTTTTGAGCCACTGAATTCATGCCATCTGAAGTACTTGACCTGGAAGGTCATTTTCTTGGTGGCAGTTACTTCAGCTCGTAGAGTCAGTGAGCTTCAGGCCTTGGTAGCCCATGCTCCTTACAACAAATTTCATCATAATAGAGTAGTCCTCCGCACTCACCCTATGTTCTTGCCGAAGGTGGTGTCGGAGTTCCATCTGAACCAGTCAATTGTCTTGCCAACATTCTTTCCCCGTCCGCATTCCTGCCCTGCTGAACGTCAGCTGCACACATTGGACTGCAAGCGAGCATTGGCCTTCTATCTGGAGCGGACACAGCCCAACAGACAGTCCGCCCAAATGTTTGTTTCTTTTGATCCCAACAGGAGGGGAGTGGCTGTGGGGAAACGCACCTTATCAAATTGGCTAGCGGACTGCATTTCCTTCACTTACGCCCAGGCTGGGCTGGCTCTTGAGGGTCATGTCACGGCTCACAATGTTAGAGCCATGGCTGCGTCAGTGGCCCACTTGAAGTCAGCCACTATTGAAGAGATCTGCAAGGCTGCGACGTGGTCATCTGTCCACACATTCACATCTCATTACTGCCTGCAGCAGGATACCCGACGCGACAGTCGGTTCGGGCAGTCAGTGCTTCAGAATCTGTTTGGGGTTTAGAATCCAACTCCACCCCCCCTAGGCCCATTTTTTATTCTGTTCCAGGCTACACTCTCAGTTAGTTGGATAAGTTGTTAGGTCAATCTCAGTTATGTCCTCGCCGTTGCGAGGCCCAATTGACCATGTTTGTTGTTTTGAGTGAGCCTGGGGGCTAGGGATACCCCGTGAGAACAAGCAGCCTGCTTGTCCTCGGAGAAAGCGAATGCTACATACCTGTAGAAGGTATTTTCCGAGGACAGCAGGCTGATTGTTCTCACAAACCCGCCCGCCTCCCCTTTTGGAGTTCCCTTGTCTTTGTCTTGCTACATACGGGACTGACGAACACGAGCCGGTTCGGGCGGGAAGACGGTCGCGCATGCGCAGTGCGCATGGGCGCGCGAGGGCTAGCAAACGTCTTTGCTAGTGAAGATTCCGATTGGAGGGTGTGCCGTGGACGTCACCCATCAGTGAGAACAATCAGCCTGCTGTCCTCGGAGAATACCTTCTACAGGTATGTAGCATTTGCTTTATATACACATAAATTCTAGAGCTCTGTTCTATTGTAAGTTATGTGCTGAAGTGCTGCATTTAAGGGCGTATTCACAATCAAGGCCTATATTTAGGCGTATCAATGCCAACTTACTCTATAACAGCATCTTGGCACACAGATACCGTTATAGAACTGGTGCTCAGCTTGTGGCACTGGTGTGCCTAAAGTGTGGCATCCAGTTATAGAATTGCTCCGCTAGAGTTTAATTATTCATTCACATGGGACCATCCCAAATCAACCAATAAAATTCCCAGCAACAGGTACAGAACAGAAGTAGAATTACAACAGCATTCCATTCAAACTCTGGTATCACATCAGTGAAAGCATCAGAAACTTCCTCCACTACACTGAGAAATAATGCAAAACCTTGCAAATAGGCACTCAATCTGCATTAACCCTACCTAAGGAATGTTAGCACTGCAAATATTCTAGAACACTGTTACACCTCCAATTGGAAAAAGAGAACACAGAACAAAGAATACTTCTCTGCTGTTACAGAAGGAACACATGGACCATCATCTAGTGAAAAAGAGTCTACAGATTAGAAACAAATATCTAGACCAAAAATTAAATAGAAAATTCAAGAAACCAGACTGGCAGCAGCAGAACACTGAAAAAGAGGAATAGAAAGACATTTCCTCCTGTGCAGAACAAAAGAAGTAAACATTTTCAAAGCTCACATCCTATTCTCTAAATATTAAAAATTTTTGTCTGACCATTTTTCTATGTGAGTTTGGTCTTGGTCTCTCTTTACTACTTCCTCTTGTTGGTTTTCTCCCAAGTCCTTTTCCAGGATCTGATGTCTATTTTTCTGCTTCTTCGCTGTCTATCTTCTTCCCTTTCTCACTTATATCTAACGCTGACTCTGATCCTTCTGTTTCATTTTTTTCTCCATTTCTCTAATCTGCTTTTTTAAAATCTATCTGTAATTAGATTTCAATCCTCCTCCTCCTCTTCCCACAATTCTCAGTCTCCGTCATTCGCCTGCTTACTAACTTTTTATTCATACCTATCTGTCTTATTCTTCCTCAGTCTCCTATTTCCTATCTTTCACCCACTCTCTAGTCTCCCATTTCCACCCTTTGTATTATGTTTCAACAGTTTTTATTAACCAATCAGGAAATACGCTTTCACATTTACCCATTAACTGTGGGTCCACATAGTAACACTTATAATAACAATACAACA
The DNA here is from genome assembly GCF_901765095.1 of Microcaecilia unicolor. Taxonomy (NCBI): domain Eukaryota; kingdom Metazoa; phylum Chordata; class Amphibia; order Gymnophiona; family Siphonopidae; genus Microcaecilia; species Microcaecilia unicolor. The sequence goes on from NC_044040.1 coordinate 109,808,923, forward strand.
GATATATGTCTTTCTCCGAGGACAAGCAGGCTGCTTGTTCTCACTGATGGGTGACGTCCACGGCAGCCCCTCCAATCGGAATCTTCACTAGCAAAGTCCTTTGCTAGCCCTCGCGCGCACCGCGCATGCGCGGCCGTCTTCCCGCCCGAAACCGGCTCGAGCCGGCCAGTCTTCTTTTGTCCGCACTCGGTACGGTCGTATTTTTCGCCGTGTCGAGCCCCGGAGAGTCGACCTCGCGCGTCCATATTGTTGAACGTGTTTTTTCTTCATAAAAGCTTTCCTTGTACTCGGGAAGTGCTCCGGAACCCCTCCACCGGGTTTCGTTTCAATCCTCCCCGTATTTCCAGCTTTTGGCCCCGATAAGTTTTCTTTCGTCGTCGGGGTAGGCCTCTTTTCGGCCTCGGTCGAGATTTTCTCCCTCTAAAGTTTTGGTGCTCTTTTTCCGTCATTTCGGACTTTGATTTCGCCGGCGTGATTTTTCCGCCCATGACATCGAAGCCTTCCAGCGGCTTCAAGAAGTGCACCCAGTGCGCCCGGGTTATCTCGCTCACTGATCGACACTCGTCGTGTCTTCAGTGTCTGGGGGCCGAGCACCGCCCTCAGAACTGTAGTCTGTGTTCCCTGCTTCAAAGGCGGACTCAGGTAGCGAGACTAGCCCAGTGGAACGTTTTGTTCTCGGGCTCTTCGTCGGCATCGGCACCGGGATCTTCGAGTGCATTGACGTCGTCAGCGTCCAGACCATCTTCCTCGGCCGCCCTTGCATCGAGTGCATCGAGGCATCGGGCCTCTGCATCGGCGCCGAGACATCGGATAGCTGCATCGACGTCGGTGGTACCGGGACCTCGTCTGCTGATGTCGTCGGACGGTGGTGCATCGTCAGGAGTGCAGGTGAGGGCTGTCCATTCCCCTGCTGGTGGCGGTGAGCCTTCGGGTGGGTCTCCTCCCACCCTGAGGGCTCCTGCGGTACAGCCCCCCCGAGACCGACCTTCTTCGGCCTCGGCCCCGAGGAAGCGACGGATGGATTCTACGTCCTCCTCGTCGGTGCCGGGGAGCTCCGGTGACATGCTTCGGAAGAAGTCGAAGAAGCATCGACACCGGTCTCCTCCCCGCGTCGGCACCGAGAGCTCTGGGTCGCCGAGGGATTCGGCACCCAGCAGGCATCGGCACCGAGAGGACCGCTCACCCTCTGTTCAAGAGGTGTCGATGCGCTCCACTCTGGACAGCCCGGAACAGCCTCCTCGCCCGGAACAGGTCCTGACGTCGACGCCTGCATCGACCTCACAGCCTTTCTCTGCAGCCGCTCTAAACGAGAGCCTCCGGGCCGTTCTCCCAGAGATTCTGGGAGAGCTGTTGCGCCCTACCCCTCCGGTACCGGCGGTGCTTGCGCCTCCGGTACCGTCGAGCGTGGCGCCGGCTGGCCCATCGCCCAGGTTGAGGTCCCCGACGTCGGTACCGCGTGCGGTACCGGCAGCGGCCACCTCCCAGGAAGGCTCCCCGACTACGTCGGCGGAGGGAGCTTCGCCGATGCGGGCGAGGGAGTCTACCTCTCGACGCCCCCATCGTGGACGTGGCTCCACTGAGTCGAGCCGGGCGAGGTTGCAGACACAGGTTCGTGAACTTGTGTCTGACACCGAGGGTGAGGCCTCGTGGGAGGAAGAGGAAGATCCTAGATATTTCTCTGACGAGGAGTCTGAGGGTCTTCCTTCTGATTCCACTCCCTCTCCTGAAAGACAGCTTTCTCCTCCCGAGAGTCTGTCTTTTGCTTCCTTTGTCCGGGAGATGTCTACGGCCATCCCCTTCCCGGTGGTTGTGGAGGACGAGCCCAGGGCTGAAATGTTTGAGCTCCTGGACTATCCTTCTCCACCTAAGGAAGCGTCCACCGTTCCCTTGCACCATGTCCTAAAAAAGACATTGCTTGCGAACTGGACGAAACCCTTAACTAATCCCCACATTCCCAAGAAGATCGAGTCCCAGTACCGGATCCATGGGGACCCAGAGCTGATGCGCACTCAGTTGCCTCACGACTCTGGAGTTGTGGATTTGGCCCTAAAGAAGGCTAAGAGTTCTAGGGAACATGCTTCGGCGCCCCCGGGCAAGGACGCTAGAACCTTAGACTCCTTTGGGAGGAAGGCCTACCATTCCTCTATGCTCGTGTCCAAGATCCAGTCTTACCAGCTCTACACGAGCATACTCATGCGGAACAATGTGCGGCAGTTGGCGGGCTTGGTTGATGCTCTTCCCCCTGAGCAAGCCAAGCCTTTTCAGGAGGTGGTCAGGCAGCTGAAGGCGTGCAGAAAATTCCTGGCCAGAGGAGTTTATGACACTTTTGATGTTGCGTCCAGGGCCGCTGCTCAAGGTGTGGTGATGCGCAGGCTCTCATGGCTGCGTGCCGCCGACCTGGAGAATAGAATCCAGCAGCGGATTGCGGACTCGCCTTGCCGTGCGGACAACATTTTTGGCGAAAAAGTCGAACAGGTGGTAGAGTCTCTCCACCAGCGGGACACCGCATTCGACAAATTCGCCCGCCGGCAGCCTTCAGCTTCTACCTCTACAGGTAGACGATTTTTCGGGGGAAGGAAGACTGTTCCCTACTCTTCTGGCAAGCGTAGGTACAATCCTCCTTCCCGACAGCCTGCGGCCCAGGCTAAGCCCCAGCGCGCTCGCTCTCGTCAGCAGCGTGCGACTCAGCAAGGCCCCGCGGCGCCCCAGCAAAAGCAAGGGGCGAGCTTTTGACTGGCTCCAGCAGAGCATAGCCGACATCCAAGTGTCCGTGCCGGGCGACCTGCCGGTCGGAGGGAGGTTGAAAGCTTTTCACCGAAGGTGGCCTCTCATAACCTCCGATCAGTGGGTTCTGCAAATAGTCCGGCAGGGGTACACCCTCAATTTGACCTCAAAACCTCCAAATTGTCCACCGGGAGCTCAGTCTTACAGCTTCCAGCACAAGAGGGTACTTGCAGAGGAACTCTCCGCCCTTCTCAGCGCCAATGCGGTCGAGCCCGTGCCATCCGGGCAAGAAGAGCTGGGATTCTATTCCAGGTACTTCCTTGTGGAAAAGAAAACAGGGGGGATGCGTCCCATCCTAGACCTAAGGGCCCTGAACAAATATCTCGTAAAAGAAAAGTTCAGGATGCTTTCCCTGGGCACCCTTCTCCCCATGATTCAGCAAAACGATTGGCTATGCTCTCTGGACTTCAAGGATGCCTACACACATATCCCGATACTGCCAGCTCACAGACAGTATCTGCGATTTCAGTTGGGCACACGCCACTTCCAGTACTGTGTGCTACCCTTTGGGCTCGCCTCTGCGCCCAGGGTGTTCACAAAGTGCCTAGCTGTGGTAGCAGCGGCACTTCGCAGGCTGGGAGTACACGTGTTCCCATATCTCGACGATTGGCTGGTAAAGAACACGTCCGAGGCAGGAGCCCTGCAGTCCATGCAGATGACTATTCGCCTTCTGGAGCTACTGGGGTTTGTGATAAATTACCCAAAGTCCCATCTTCTTCCAGTGCAGAACCTCGAATTCATAGGAGCCCTGCTGGATTCTCGGACGGCTCGCGCCTATCTCCCAGAGACGAGAGCCAACAACTTGTTGTCCCTCGTCTCCCGGGTGCGGGCGTCCCAGCAGATCACAGCTCGGCAGATGTTGAGATTGCTGGGCCATATGGCCTCCACAGTTCACGTGACTCCCATGGCCCGCCTTCACATGAGATCTGCTCAATGGACCCTAGCCTCCCAGTGGTATCAGGCCGCTGGAGGTCTAGAGGACGTGATCCACCTGTCCACGAGTTTTCTCGAATCCCTGTATTGGTGGACGATTTGGACCAATTTGACTCTGGGACGTCCCTTCCAAATTCCTCAGCCACAAAAAGTGCTGACCACGGATGCGTCTCTCCTGGGATGGGGAGCTCATGTCAATGGGCTTCACACCCAAGGAAGCTGGTCCCTCCAAGAACGCGATCTACAGATCAATCTTCTGGAGTTACGAGCGATCTGGAACGCTCTGAAGGCTTTCAGAGATCGGCTGTCCCACCAAATTATTCAAATTCAGACAGACAACCAGGTTGCCATGTACTATGTAAACAAGCAGGGGGGCACCGGATCTCGCCCCCTGTGTCAGGAAGCCGTCAGCATGTGGACCTGGGCTCGCCGGTACGGCATGGTGCTCCAAGCCACATATCTGGCAGGCGTAAACAACAGTCTGGCCGACAGATTGAGCAGGATTATGCAACCTCACGAGTGGTCGCTCAGCTCCCGAGTGGTGCGCCAGATCTTCCAAGCGTGGGGCACCCCCTTGGTGGATCTCTTCGCATCTCGAGCAAACCACAAAGTCCCTCAGTTCTGTTCCAGGCTTCAGGCCACCGGCAGACTGGCGTCGGATGCCTTCCTCCTCGATTGGGGGGAGGGCCTGCTGTATGCTTATCCTCCCATTCCTCTGGTGGGGAAGACTTTGTTGAAACTCAAGCAAGACCGAGGCACCATGATCCTGATTGCTCCTTTTTGGCCGCGTCAGATCTGGTTCCCTCTTCTTCTGGAGTTATCCTCCGAAGAACCGTGGAGATTGGAGTGTTTTCCGACCCTCATCACGCAGGACGAAGGGGCTCTTCTGCATCCCAACCTCCGGTCCCTGGCTCTCACGGCCTGGATGTTGAGGGCGTAGATTTTGCCTCTTTGGGTCTGCCAGAGGGTGTCTCCCGTATCTTGCTTGCTTCCAGGAAAGACTCCACTAAGAGAAGTTACTTCTTTCATTGGAGGAGGTTTGCCGTCTGGTGTGACAGCAAGGCCCTAGATCCTCGCTCTTGTCCTACACAGACCCTGCTTGAATACCTTCTGCACTTGTCTGAGTCTGGTCTTAAGACCAACTCCGTAAGGGTTCATCTTAGTGCAATCAGTGCATACCATTACCAAGTGGAAGGTAAGCCGATCTCAGGACAGCCTTTAGTTGTTCGCTTCATGAGAGGTTTGCTTTTGTCAAAGCCCCCTGTCAAGCCTCCTACAGTGTCATGGGATCTCAATGTCGTTCTCACCCAGCTGATGAAACCTCCTTTTGAGCCACTGAATTCCTGCCATCTGAAGTACTTGACCTGGAAGGTCATTTTCTTGGTGGCAGTTACTTCAGCTCGTAGAGTCAGTGAGCTTCAGGCCCTGGTAGCCCAGGCCCCTTACACCAAATTTCATCATAACAGAGTAGTCCTCCGCACTCACCCTAAGTTCCTGCCAAAGGTCGTGTCGGAGTTCCATCTGAACCAGTCAATTGTCTTGCCAACATTCTTTCCCCGTCCTCATTCCTGCCCTGCTGAACGTCAGCTGCACACATTGGACTGCAAGAAAGCATTGGCCTTCTACCTGGAGCGGACACAGCCCCACAGACAGTCCGCCCAATTGTTTGTTTCTTTTGATCCCAACAGGAGGGGAGTGGCTGTAGGGAAACGCACCATTTCCAATTGGCTAGCAGATTGCATTTCCTTCACTTACGCCCAGGCGGGGCTGGCTCTTGAGGGTCATGTCACGGCTCATAATGTTAGAGCCATGGCTGCGTCGGTAGCCCACTTGAAGTCAGCCTCCATTGAAGAAATTTGCAAAGCTGCGACGTGGGCTTCTGTCCACACATTCACATCCCATTACTGCCTGCAGCAGGATACCCGACGCGACAGTCGGTTCGGGCAGTCAGTTCTTCAGAACCTGTTTGGGCTTTAGGATCCAACTCCACCCCCCGAGGGCCCTGTTTGTTCTGTTCCAGGCTACACTCTCAGTTAGTTGGTAAATTTTTTTAGGTCAATTTCTGTTATGTCCTCGCCGTTGCGAGGCCCAATTGACCATGGTTGTTGTTTTGAGTGAGCCTGGGGGCTAGGGATACCCCATCAGTGAGAACAAGCAGCCTGCTTGTCCTCGGAGAAAGCGAATGCTACATACCTGTAGAAGGTATTCTCCGAGGACAGCAGGCTGATTGTTCTCACAAACCCGCCCGCCTCTCCTTTGGAGTTGTGTCTTCCCTTAAGAGTTTGTCTTGCTACATACTGGACTGGCCGGCTCGAGCCGGTTTCGGGCGGGAAGACGGCCGCGCATGCGCGGTGCGCGCGGGCGCGCGAGGGCTAGCAAAGGACTTTGCTAGTGAAGATTCCGATTGGAGGGGCTGCCGTGGACGTCACCCATCAGTGAGAACAATCAGCCTGCTGTCCTCGGAGAATACCTTCTACAGGTATGTAGCATTCGCTTTATGGAAAGTCATCAAACATTTAACTTTTAACCCCTCCCCCTTCAGCTGTGCGCACTGTGTAGCCATTCATTATAAACTCTACCTGGCTTGTGCAGTGGGGACAATTCCATAGCCCTGGCATAAAATGCAACAGATGAAGCCACAACAGCCACCCCCACTTAGCCAATAACATAAACCTGAACAGGAGACTCACATTTTCTCCGAGGACAAGCAGGCTGCTTGTTCTCACGACTGGGGTGACGTCAGCGGCAGCCCCCACCAACCGGAAAAAAGCTTCGCGGGACGGTCGGCACGCAGGGCACGCCCACCGCGCATGCGCGGCCGTCTTCCCGCCCGTGCGCGACCGCTCCCGCCAGTTCCTTTTTTTCCGCGTCTGGAGAGAGTCGTGCCCCGCCGCTCTCTCTGATTCAGCCGCCGGATTTTCGATCGCGTTTACGCCGATCGTGCTTTTTCTTTGTTTATTTCGGTTTAGTTACCGTCCGGTTTCTTTTTAAAAAAAAAAAGAAACCCTGCGCGTGTGGAGCACGCGCTCCCTTTTTTCCCTCGCTTCCAGCAGGGACGCTGCGTTGCGGCCTAGTGGCCGCACGGTCGTTTTCCTTTTTCGTGGTGTGATTTCAGCCACCATTGACGACTTTGACTTCGCCGACGCGATTTTTCCGTCGATGTCCTCGAAGGTCCCGAGTGGATTTAAAAAGTGTGGTCGCTGCGGCCGGCCGATCTCGCAGACCGACACCCACGCTTGGTGCCTCCAGTGCCTCGGGCCGGAGCACAATATCAAGTCGTGTTCTCTGTGTCTCGGTCTCCGGAAACGGACTCAGGTTGCGAGGCAAGTTCTGCGGGACCGTCTTTTTGGAACTTGCGCCGGCCCCTCGACGTCGACCTCGAAGGCATCGGTATCGACGCCCGGCCCTTCGGTACCGGTATCGATGCCCGAGACATCGGCACCGATGGCAGCGACCCCAGGAGAACAGGTCCCGTCGGCCAGCCGGTCCTCCGGTGAGAGTGGGGGTGAGAGGCCGCGTGGGCAGTCGGCCCCGGTCACTCCCTCAACTCGTGGGCCACGGGACCGAACCCTGTCTAACCCGGTACCTCGAGACCGAGGGGGATCGACCTCCTCCTCCTCCATGCCTTCCGGCGCCGGTGACGGGCATCGTAAGAAAGATAAGAAGCGTCGTCACCGGTCGCCCTCGGTGCATCCGGATATCGGAGAGGAGGCGACGCCGAAGCGTCATCGTCGAGAGGAGAGGTCTCCGTCGGTTGTGGAGGTACCGACGCGTCGGGGTTCCGGCACCTCGGTGCCGTCTCCTGGCCCCCAGCAGCTTCTGGCGCCGACACCCCTACCGGCCCCACCGCCTTTCCCGGCAGCGGGCCTGGACGAGTGCCTCAGAGCCATCCTTCCGGGGATCCTGGAAGGGCTGATGCGCCAGGCTGTGCCGGCGCCGGGGGTGCTTGCGCCCTCGGCGTCGATGACTGTGGCGCCGGCGAGCTCTAGCCCGGCACCGGGGGCGTCGACACCGCCGCCGCTTGCGGTGCCGGTCTCGACCGCCACGCAGGTGGAGTCCCCGTCGACGTCGATGGAGGGAGCTCCGTCCCCGCCGGCGCGGGAGTCCACCCCTCGACGACACCGAGACCTTGGTGCCTCGACGTCGAGCCGGGCCCGGTTCAGGACTCAGCTACATGAGCTTATGTCCGACACCGAGGATGAGGACTCGTGGGGGGAAGAGGAGGACCCTAGATATTTCTCCTCAGAGGAGTCTACGGGCCTTCCCTCGGACCCCACGCCTTCACCGGAGAGGAAACTCTCACCTCCTGAGAGTCTCTCCTTTGCCTCCTTTGTGCGGGATATGTCTATTAGCATTCCCTTCCCCGTGGTCTCTGTGGAAGAGCCGAGGGCCGAGATGCTCGAGGTCCTCGACTATCCATCACCACCTAGAGAGTCCTCCACGGTGCCGCTGCACAATGTCCTTAAGGAGACGCTGCTTCGGAACTGGGTGCGACCATTAACTAACCCCACCATTCCCAAGAAAGCAGAGTCCCAGTACAGGATCCACTCCGACCCAGAGCTAATGCGGCCACAATTGCCCCATGACTCAGCGGTCGTGGATTCTGCTCTCAAGAGGGCACGGAGTTTGAGGGATACCGCCTCGGCGCCCCCGGGGCGGGAGTCTCGCACTCTGGACTCGTTTGGGAGGAAGGCCTACCAATCCTCCATGCTCGTGACCCGCATCCAATCATACCTGCTCTATATGAGCATTCACATGCGGACCTATGTGCAGCAACTGGCGGACCTGGTCGAGAAGCTCCCGCCGGAGCAGTCCAGGCCTTATCAGGAGGTGGTCAGGCAGCTGAAGGCGTGCAGAAAGTTCCTGTCCAGGGGTATCTATGACACCTGTGACGTGGCATCTCGTGCTGCGGCCCAAGGTATAGTGATGCGCAGGCTCTCATGGCTGCGTGCCTCTGACCTGGACAACCGCACCCAGCAGAGACTGGCCGACGTCCCTTGCCGGGGGGATAACATTTTTGGTTAGAAGGTCGAGCAGATGGTGGACCAACTGCATCAGCGGGAAACCGCTCTCGACAAGCTCTCCCACCGGGCGCCTTCAGCATCCACCTCCACAGGTGGACGTTTTTCCCGGGCCCGGCAGGCTGCACCCTATTCTTTTGCGAAGCGTAGGTACAACCAGCCGACCCGAAGGCCTCGTCAGGCACAGGGACAGCCCCAGCGCGCTCGTTCTCGTCAACAGCGTGCGCCTAAGCAGCCCCCTGCGCCTCCACAGCAAAAGCCGGGGACGGGCTTTTGACTGGATCCACGGGAACATAGCCGCCCTACAAGTGTCCGTACCGGACGATCTGCCGGTCGGAGGGAGGTTAAAATTTTTTCACCAAAGGTGGCCTCTCATAACCTCCGACCAGTGGGTTCTCCAAATAGTGCGGTGCGGATACGCCCTGAATTTGGCCTCCCTGCCTCCAAATTGTCCTCCGGGAGCTCAGTCTTTCAGCTCCCATCACAAGCGAGTACTTGCAGAGGAACTCTCCGCCCTTCTCAGCGCCAATGCGGTCGAGCCCGTACCACCCGGGCAGGAAGGGCAGGGATTCTATTCCAGGTACTTCCTTGTGGAAAAGAAAACAGGGGGGATGCGTCCCATCCTAGACCTGAGAGGCCTGAACAAATTCCTGGTCAAAGAAAAGTTCAGGATGCTTTCCTTGGGCACCCTTCTGCCAATGATTCAGAAAAACGATTGGCTATGTTCCCTGGATTTAAAGGACGCATATACTCACATACCGATACTGCCAGCTCACAGACAGTATCTCAGATTCCGCCTGGGCGCACGGCACTTTCAGTATTGTGTGCTGCCCTTTGGGCTCGCCTCTGCCCCACGAGTGTTTACCAAGTGCCTCGTGGTGGTAGCGGCCTACCTAGTCAAGCTGGGAGTGCACGTGTTCCCATATCTCGACGATTGGCTGGTCAAGAACACCTCGGAGGCAGGAGCCCTCCGGTCCATGCAGTGCACTATTCAGCTTCTGGAGCTGCTGGGGTTTGTGATAAATTACCCAAAGTCCCATCTCCAGCCAACCCAGTCTCTGGAATTCATAGGAGCTCTGCTGAATACCCAGACGGCTCAGGCCTACCTTCCCGAAGCGAGGGCCACCAATCTCCTGGCCCTGGCTTCGCAGACCAGAGCGTCTCAGCAGATCACAGCTTGGCAGATGTTGAGACTTCTGGGTCATATGGCCTTCACAGTTCATGTGACTCCCATGGCTCGTCTTCACATGAGATCTGCTCAATGGACCCTAGCTTCCCAGTGGTTCCAAGCCACCGGGAATCTAGAAGATGTCATCCGCCTCTCCACCAGTTGCCGCACTTCACTGCTCTGGTGGACCATCCGGACCAATTTGACACTGGGACGTCCATTTCAAATTCCACAGCCCACGAAAGTGTTGACGACGGATGCATCTCGCCTGGGGTGGGGAGCTCATGTCGATGGACTTCACACCCAGGGTCTGTGGTCCCTCCAGGAAAAGGATCTGCAGATCAACCTCCTGGAGCTCCGAGCGATCTGGAACGCACTGAAGGCTTTCAGAGATCAGCTGTCCTGCCAAATTATCCAAATTCGGACAGACAATCAGGTTGCAATGTATTACGTCAACCAGCAGGGGGGCACCGGATCTCGCCCCCTGTGTCAGGAGGCCGTCGGGATGTGGCGTTGGGCGTGTCGGTTCGGCATGCTCCTCCAAGCCACGTACCTGGCAGGCGTAAACAACAGTCTGGCCGACAGACTGAGCAGAGTCATGCAACCGCACGAGTGGTCGCTCCATTCCAGAGTGGTACGCAAGATCTTCCGAGAGTGGGGCACCCCCTCGGTGGATCTTTTCGCCTCTCAGACCAACCACAAGCTGCCTCTGTTCTGTTCCAGACTTCAGACACACGGCAGGCTAGCGTCAGATGCCTTTCTCCTTCATTGGGGGACCGGCCTCCTGTATGCTTATCCTCCCATACCTTTGGTAGGGAAGACCTTACTGAAGCTCAAGCAAGACCGCGGCGCCATGATTCTGATAGCGCCCTTTTGGCCCCGTCAGATCTGGTTCCCTCTTCTTCTGGAGTTGTCCTCAGAAGAACCGTGGAGATTGGAGTGTTTTCTGACTCTCATTTCGCAGAACGACGGAGCGTTGCTGCACCCCAACCTTCAATCCCTGGCTCTCACGGCCTGGATGTTGAGGGCGTAGACTTCGCTGCGTTGGGTCTGTCTGAGGGTGTCTCCCGGGTCTTGCTTGCCTCTAGGAAGGATTCCACTAAAAAGAGTTACTTTTTCAACTGGAGGAGGTTTGTCGTTTGGTGTGAGAGCAAGGCCCTAAAACCTCGTTCTTGCCCTGCACAGAACCTGCTTGAATACCTTCTGCACTTATCAGAGTCTGGCCTCAAGACCAACTCAGTAAGGAATCACCTTAGTGCGATTAGTGCTTACCATTATCGTGTGGAAGGTAAAGCCATCTCTGGAGAGCCTTTAGTCGTTCGATTCATGAGAGGCTTGCTTTTGTCAAAGCCCCCTATCAAGCCTCCTGCAGTGTCATGGGATCTCAACGTCGTCCTCACCCAGCTGATGAAACCTCCTTTTGAGCCACTGAATTCCTGCCATCTGAAGTACTTGACCTGGAAGGTCATTTTCTTGGTGGCAGTTACTTCAGCTCGTAGGGTCAGTGAGCTTCAAGCCCTGGTAGCTCATGCTCCGTATACCAAATTTCATCATAACAGAGTAGTGCTCCGCACCCACCCAAAGTTCCTGCCGAAGGTGGTGTCGGAGTTCCATCTTAACCAGTCAATTGTCTTGCCAACATTCTTCCCCAGGCCGCATACCCGCCCTGCTGAACGTCAGTTGCACACATTGGACTGCAAGAGAGCATTGGCCTTCTACTTGGAGCGGACACAGCCCCACAGACAGTCCGCCCAGTTGTTTATTTCTTTCGACCCTAACAGGCTAGGGGTCGCTGTCGGGAAACGCACCATCTCCAATTGGCTAGCAGATTGCATTTCCTTCACTTACGCCCAGGCTGGGCTGGCTCTTGAGGGTCATGTCACGGCTCATAGTGTCAGAGCCATGGCAGCGTCGGTGGCCCACTTAAAGTCAGCCACTATTGAAGAGATTTGCAAGGCTGCGACGTGGTCATCTGTCCACACATTCACATCGCATTACTGCCTCCAGCAGGATACCCGACGCGACAGTCGGTTCGGGCAGTCGGTGCTGCAGAATCTGTTTGGGGTGTAAATCCAACTCCACCCTCCAGGACCCGAATTTATTCTGGTCAGGCTGCACTCTCAGTTAGTTGTTCTTCGTAGGTCAATTTCTGTTGTTCCCTCGCCGTTGCGAGGTTCAATTGACCTGGGTTCTTGTTTTGAGTGAGCCTGAGAGCTAGGGATACCCCAGTCGTGAGAACAAGCAGCCTGCTTGTCCTCGGAGAAAGTGAATGATACATACCTATAGCAGGTGTTCTCCGAGGACAGCAGGCTGATTGTTCTCACCTACCCTCCCTCCTCCCCTTTGGAGTTGTGTGTTTCATCTTTTGCTAGTCATTCAACTGGCGGGAGCGGTCGCGCACGGGCGGGAAGACGGCCGCGCATGCGTGGTGGGCGTGCCCTGCGTGCCGACCGTCCCGCGAAGCTTTTTTCCGGTTGGTGGGGGCTGCCGCGGACGTCACCCCAGTCGTGAGAACAATCAGCCTGCTGTCCTCGGAGAACACCTGCTACAGGTATGTATCATTCACTGTATTGAACTTCCCCCAAACTATTAACACAGTCTCCCGCATCTCTAAAGTTGTTCGTCATCCGCGGACACTTATTTTCCAACCATTCTATTACCAGAGGTACTCGAAACAAGGCTAACTGCAATATATGACAGTTGCTCAGTACCCGCCTTAAGAACATTAATCCCTTTGCACCTTTATTGCCCGTCCAACCCTTCCCTCCCCTCCCCCGCCCCCAACCCTCCCTCTGCCCTGTCAGATTGTGGGATCAAAAGTTGAAACTGTGTGTTACGTACCCCATGTGGGACTTCACTCCAGATGTGAGTGGAGGAGTGGCCTAGTGGTTAGGGTGGTGGACTCTGGTCCTGAGGAACTGAGTTTGATTCCCACTTCAGGCACAGGCAGCTCCTTGTGACTCTGGGCAAGTCACTTAACCCTCCATTGCCCCATGTAAGCTGCATTTAGCCTGCCATGAGTGAGAAAGCGCGGGGGTACAAATGTAACAAAAATAAAAAATAAAATTCACTCCACTCACTCTCACCAGTCAACCCAGCTTATTCAGAACTTGACTCTGTGTCCGTGGGGATATTTTGTTCAGATAGGCCCCCCCAAACTCCTATAAATCTTTGCCTTCTTTTCGGTGTGTACCTAGCATCCCGCAGTTCCCATAGCATAAGCTCATGAAGTTTATTCCTCCAATACCAGTAGGATGGAGTCCGATCCAAAACCCAATGGTTAAGGATGCACTTTTTCCCTAGGATACAGGCCTTACACAAGAAAAGCTTCTCCTCCCGCAATCCCTGGTCCCATACTACTCTGGAACTGAACATTGCTTGCTCAAAGGAGATGCTTACCTGATACTGCAGGACCCAGGACATAAATCGAGAGAGAGCTGTCCAAAAGGTTCGAACATCTATACATTGCCACAGGCCATGGTAAAGCGAGGCTCTCCACGTTGTGCACTTTGGGCATGCATCCACCTCTACTATGCCCGCATGCCATGCTTGTCTAGTGGAAAAATATGCTCTGTGGATGGTTCTAAAATGGCATTCTTGCAGCTCTGCACCATGCACTACCTGCCCATTCCCCTTTAGTGCTGCCAAAATTCTTCCCTCTGTTACTCTCCCTCCCGATTCCTGACTCCACCGCTCCACCACCTCTGTAACTACCCTCTTGGGCCTATGGTCTCTCAGAGCTTTATGGAACCATGACACCGAGACCTGTCCTGCCGCATCCCCCGTCAGGAATTCTTTCAACTGCACCCCAAAGGTCAACGACATGCTCTCCCTAGGAAGCCCTTGCATATAATTTATCAATTGACGATAGGCGAATGTCGTCATCGGCCCCCCTGTACAGCGCCCTGCAAATTCTGAGCAGGAAAGAACACTGCCATCCTCCCTTAGGAGGTTTTCCAGAAGTGTAACTCCATTACGCTCTAAGTCTCTAAAGACTTTGTTTTCCCTGCCCGGTGTAAAGTCTATATTACCAGTCACCGGCAGCAGTACACTACTTTCTGGGTTCTGCCCCCAGAGTTTCAGGAGATCCCGCCATACCAGTCGCAGGGGAGCCAAGAGGACACTATCTTTCAGCAGAGCGGGGAGAGATTTTCGCTTGGCATGCAGTAAATAATTGATATGCCAGGGTGCAAAATAAGCTTTTTCCAGGTCTATGTCTGTATAAGTTGCCATGCCCAATCCCTTAGGTGCCGCAGCAAACACGCCTGATTGTAGTGCCGCATATCAGGCATACCTTATCCCCCAACGATCTGAGCTCCATATACATGTCTCCATTGCATTTTAGATTTCTTGCCAGCCCAACAGTAACAAGCCACTGTCCCCTGAAGCCACTGCAAATCTCTCTGCAACAAACGAATGGGAATAGCCTGTAGTACATAGAGCCATTTTGGAAATATCATCATATGGTATACCTGCAATCTCCCCATGAAAGACAATGGAAGAGATAACCATGAGGATAATTGGATTTTAGTCTCCCTCAATAGCCACGAGACATTCCTCTCATATAATTGGGTCGGGTCCATTGGCAACTGAAGCCCTAAATATTTGAAAGCTCCCGTCACCCAGCACAAGGGGAACTGATCCCAGTCCGCTCTGTCAACCCCTGGGCTCACCATGGCTTCCGACTTTGCGAGATTTAGTTTAAGCCCAGCAAAATTACCATATTCCCTAATACTTTCCATAAGGTGTTCCAAGGAGCTGTTCGGGCCTTGAATCAACACCAGCAGATCATCAGCAGAGGCTGCCGTTTTAAACACCCGATTCCGGATTTGTACCCCTTTTATGTCTACATTGTTGCCAATCTCCCGCAACAAAGGATCAAGAGACAACACAAATAAGAGCGGGGACAGAGGGCATCCCTGCCGGGTGCCTCAGCCAATAGTGAACCACTCTGAGAGCCCACCGTTGACAGTCACTCGCGCTCTGGGATCAGTGTATAAAGTTCGAACTGCCTGTATGAAGAACCCTGACATGCCATATGCCCGCAATGTTGCAAATAAGAAACCCCAGTCCACTCTTATCAAAAGCCTTTTCGGCATCAAAGCTGATCAACTTTGCGGGCCCACCCTCCCTGCGCACTGTTTCCAAAGCTGCCAATATGCGCCTCATATTCTTTGCTATCTTTCTCCCCCTAACGAAGCCCACTTGTGATTCTTCTACCAAATGAGGGAAGGTATCTGGCTAGCTGGTTTGCCAAAATTTTTGCAAGAAATTTAGTTTCTGAATTTAACAGTGATATTGGGTGGTAAGACTCTGGCTGTGTTGCCTCTTCACCCGGTTTCAACAACACCGATATGTGGGCCTGATTTAAGTGAACCAGCATACGTCCTTGCCTCACGATGACATTGAATGTCTCCGTCAACACCGGGCTGATTTCCTCATGGAGGAGCTTATAGAATTCATTACTTAGGCCGTCAGGCCCGGGGGGTTTCCCTAAGGGGCTCTGTTTAAGTACCCAGACTACCTCAACGATGGAGATATCTGCGTTTAACACCCTTAATTCTACATCAGTTACCTGCGGGAGGTCTACGCTTGTCAAGTATGCTTCACTGGGCGAAATGATCTCTGCTTGTGGGGTATATAAACGTTCATAAAAATCCTTGAATATGCTGGAGATCTCGCTATCTGTATGAGTCAATCTCCCTTGGGCGTCTACTAACGCTACTATTTTACGGGCACCCTCTCTTCTGTTTATGAGATTCGCCAGCAGCCTTCCCCCCCTTATTAGCAAATTGGTGCAGCAGTTCATTAAGGGCTTGTTGCGTCTCTAATAATTGGGTCCGAATACTATGATGATGATCCCTACTGTATTGCCACCTCAGCAACGTGACACGCCTCTCCAACCGGAGCATTTCTGCGCGTCTCACCTTTCTCCTAAAACTGGCATATGCTATGATTTCTCCCCTGAGGACAGCTTTTGCAGTTTCCCAAAACAGTACCGGATCCCCTCTATGCTCCTCATTGTGACTCTGGTATGTCTTCCAGCATTTTATTAAATGCGGCAAGAATTGACTATCTCTATACAGCCAAGTTGGGAAGCGCCACAGGAAGTCCCCTCTGGGGCCATTCCCCAGATTCAGCTGCACCCCCACCCAAGCATGGTCCGATACCACTATGGGACCTATTTTTGTGGACTGCACCTGAGTGAGTAACTCCCTGGTGAGGAATATATAATCAATATAGGATAATGTAGAGTGAGCCCTCGAAACATGGATGTAGTCTCTATCCAAATGATTTAGGGTCCTCCACACATCCACAAGATCCAGCGCTTCCTCCAAGGCCGCAATGCCACTATTAGCCCTAGACAGCTCTCTCCCCGTCGGTCGGGATCTATCTATAATCGGGTCCGCCGCCTCATTAAAATCTCCTCCCATTACTATAGAGGTCTCTCCTAAGCCCTGTACCCTCTGGAGGACCTGCCGAAAGAACTGCTTCTCATATGTATTTGGAGCATAGATGTTGCACAATATCATGGGCTGCCGCTCCAATACCACGGATGCCATAACGTACTTCCCTTTGGGGTCTGCTACTACTTTTTTCACTTCCACATGTATCCCTTTCCGGATCAATATT
This sequence comes from Microcaecilia unicolor, assembly GCF_901765095.1. NCBI lineage: Eukaryota > Metazoa > Chordata > Amphibia > Gymnophiona > Siphonopidae > Microcaecilia > Microcaecilia unicolor. The sequence goes on from NC_044040.1 coordinate 109,825,462, forward strand.
ACCACTCCACCTTTCCCACCCATCGCGGGAGCCTCCAGTATCTCCCCCATCCACCATCGCTTCAACTTCATGTGCTCAGCTTGTGTTAAATGGGTTTCCTGGAGGAAAGCTATAGAGGTTTCCTGATCATTGAGGACTTTCAAAATTTTTTGCCTCTTGACCGGGGAGTATATGCCCCCTACGTTCCAGGTGATTATGTGCAATGTTGTCATGTCTCCCTTATTTGATCGTCAAGTTGTCCTGTTGCAAACCTCCAGTCACGCCCAGGGGGTATCCCAGCCTCCATCCCCCCGGCCTGTCTCTCCACACCTATCTGTAGTGTCCCACTGCGTTGTACAGTTATCCATCTCACACTCATCCACAGTCTGAACTCACAGATTCTCATTCTCTCTCTCTTCCCCTCACCCCCCTTCCCCCCGCTCTCCTCCCCCAGCCCAACTTCCCCCCCCCCCCTCCCTTCCCCTCCACCCCCATACATTACCCCTCATGCCAACAGGCATTAAACCCCCACGTGCAGGGATCGATGCACCCACATAGCATGTTGAGTGGGTAAACCCTCTCACTGTCCTTTCCATTCATACTTCTCCGGCTTGCTATGGGCTCCTGTCAAGTAGTTCGGGTTCATAGTCTCGCAGCTTGATTGTCTGCCCTGATGATTTTGTTAAGTCCGTCTTACTCCCGACCTTCTCAAACCCCAAATTCCGCCTTGTGTGTGTCCACAGTCAAAGATTAGGTGCTCTCCTCCATGCCTCCTAGGCCATAGCTATAATCCAGCGATCCAATGCCGCATCCTCACTTACTGTTGGGTGAGCTGGTCGATTTATCCACAAAAACCTTAGCCTCCTGAAGCTTGTCAAAGAAATGGGCTTGCCCATTATGAAACACCTTCAGCCGCACTGGATACAAGAGACAAAATTTGTATTTCATCCCAAACAACTTGGAGCACAACGGGGCAAAGTCCTTTCTTGCTGCAGAGACCTTTGAGGAATAATCTTGGAAACACAGGATTTTTGCGCCCTGATATTCCAAGGTTTTCCCAGCTCTTAGTGCTTGCAGGATTCCCATCTTATGAGCATAGTTGAGCACCTTAAAAATAACCACCCTAGGCCGGTCAGAAGTTTCGCGCCTAGGTCCTAGCCGATGGGCCCTCTCGATTTTCAGCCCCTCTGCCTGGTTTGCATCCAAAAGTTCACGTGTCAACCATTGCTCCAAAAACTGACAGAGGTTTCGGTCCGGTAGGTTTCAGGCAGTCCTACCAGTCTAAGGTTGTTTCGCCTAGAACGATTTTCTAGGTCTTCCACCCTGTTTTCAAGCTGCAATAATTGGGCAGCCATTTTGGGGTGTTCCTCAGACACCTTAAGGATGTCTTCCTCTGCCTTCCCCAATCTCTGCTGCGCCTCAAGAAGATCCGTCGCCAGGGCCGTCTGCCTCTCTTCAATGCCATCTAGCTTGTCTAAAATGAGCTGCAGTTTCTTCCCTACTGCTTGCTCAACTGCCGCCTTGACTTCTTCAGTTATTTCGGCGGCCCATAGCAAACTTGGCATGGGGGAGGATGGGGCTCCGCGATCCGCCATCTTAGATTCTCCAGCCCGCGTCTTCTCCTTCACCTCTTTTCGTGCCGTTTTCGTTGCCATCAGCGATGCGGCTTGTGCAGTTTTGGGAGCCAGAGATTAGCTATGAAATGCACACCGTTTTACTTTCGCTTTTTGACGGGAAGGCAGCTGATTTAGAGCGCCAATGCTGTGGGTGTATCGGAGCAGCGGTTCCTGTGACCTCGCTACTCCATTCCCCAACCGGAAGTCTCCACCTTTTGTATTAATTGCCTCCCCAGCGTATCTGTCTTTCTTTTCCCCTTACCAACTCCAGTTATTTGCTTTTCACTCATTCCCTCTCCAGTTTCAGCACCTTTATCTTACCACCTATATTTATGCTCCTTTTTCACTTCCTTCAAAAATCTGTCCTTTTCCTTTGTCCTGCAACCTCTTCATAGCCCTCCCTCTCTTTGTCCCCTTCCCCTTTCTCCATCATCCTTTGCCCCTGCCACTTCTCCCATAAGTCTACATGCCTCCATCTCCAATATTCATTTACTCTGTCTTTCCTCCAACTTAACCCCAGTACCCAGTCTTCTTCCCCTGCCTATTCCCTTGCTTCTTCCTCTCCCCTACATCGTATCTGTCCTCCCAGGCCCTGCATCAGCCCCCAGTCCCCATTTTCCATCTGCCCTTTGTCGGACCCCAGCCCCTTTTCTCAGGCCTAGCTTTAGATCACTTCTCCCACCCCATTTCCATCCCCAATCTAAGCACCCAAGTCTAGCATCAGCCCCCTTCTGGCATCTGCTCCCAACATCAGACCATTGCTATCCCCAACCTCAAATCAGCCTTCAACTTGTCCTGGAGTAGTTAATATGAGACGTTTGAGGAGAAACAGAAGTGTCACTCTGCAAATGACTCTGAAGTGCAGGGCAGCTGGGGAGGACTAAACCCAGTGGAGTAAGATGCAGGGTCAGTGCAATGAGTAAGCAGTGGCAGCTTTTGTCTTCCCCTCCCCCCCTTCCTTAAAATGAGATGCCAAAAATAATGTCACATGCAGTATTAATAGTAAACAGCTACAAAAATGCACCAGGACAGCTAGAAAGTGATAAAACAGTCTGTGTTCAAACCCGTGCACAATAGAGCACTGTGGCTTCCGACAGACAAAATATTCTATACACACTAATAGTTTATAACCGTAATAACACAAAAATCTATTCATACTTTACTAATGTGCTGTTAAGAATTTATATATATGTAAGCTATATATGTATAAGTATTTATATTTCACAAACTTAATGAGCCAAATATAAATTATAAAAGCAAAATATAAATTCATATGGCAGAGGTGGGAGCACAATTATCAGTGGTGAAAGCAAGAGCGTGATGTTTTCACACAAACTGCAGTTTTCTATGACCTAATGTGAGTTCAGATGGCAAAATAAAACACTAAAAGAAGGACTTACCAAGTTAAGATTCAACATCAGAAACAAAAATCCAACTTCTAAAGAAAATTTGCATGTGCTTAATGGAAACCATTTTTAAGTGTATGCAATAAGGTGATGTAATCATCAACGTCATATGACTGTTGAAAACAAGCAACTTTGCATGAACAAATTACAGAAATTGGAAGGTTACCAAACAAAATACCAACAACAAATGTAAGTGTCAAAATGTATGAACTGGATTGCAAAAAAATGGAGATCAATGTTGATTATTAAGAGACAAAGTATATATAAGATATTTTTAAAAAGATAGGGTCAGATGAGCATGCCAAGACATTTCTGTGTTTATATATTTCTGAAGTGTTGCATTATAAATAACCAAACATAAACTACTAAAAAACACTGCGCCTGAGTGGTAAAGTATGTGCAATGAAGTGACATAATAGTCATCATCATATGGGTGTCGCAAGAAAGTTTGAAAACAAACAGCTGTATAGTTATGAAAAAATGAACTTAGAAACTTAGAATGCACACATCAAATGTAAATGTTTGTCAGATCGAAAGATCAAACAAGCTGATTATAGGTTTATTATAAATGTATAATAACCTTCCTCATAAAACCTCGATAGAAAAAGTTAGATCAGATTGGTTTGAGCATAATAAATGATTTTGTAAAATCATTTTAGAAATAATGTGCTGCGTGATAATAATGGATCTATGACTATGGCTTTCATCATGAAATATTTATGACAATTGGTTCACTTAAGATGTATGTATTCAAAAGGACAAAATGCAAAATAATATACAGATGTGTAACTTATAAATACATACTTTTAAAAAATCAGTCATCTAAAAACATTAAGATCACAGATCAATATATAACATTTAAAATAGGGGAGTCACGTGATGCTTTGAGCGGCTCTGTACGTGATTTGGTAGAACTGCTCAGGGATCCTCCTTTTATCCTTCCAATCTTGAGTCGCTTGTACAGAACCTGTTGAGAAATATATTTCTGGAGTAGTGCAACTCTATGGACAAATTATTGACACGAGCTTACCCTGATATGGCTGCAAAACCCTAGCACCGAGAGACCCTACAAGGATGGGGCCCTGATTCCAACATGGCGACTTGACCAACACTGATGCAGCAGGCAGCCATGCTGATATAGTACTGGAGATAACGAAGGCCATTCTGAAAGCACTAGATGTGTGTTTTATGCAGCTTTCTGAACAAATAGCAGGGCTCTCCCAGCTAACTTCTGATTTAACTCGTACCGGCGAACTTGAATGCCGAGTGACTAATGTGGAGGACATAAACGCATACATTGGATTTGGCATGCTTGGAGAGCCTGGTGTGGGCTCAGTAGTAAAAGAGCAACAATTTGGAAAACCGAGCACGAAGAAATAATCTACTTATTGTGGAACTTCCCAGAATCTGTCTGTTAGGCCTCATTAAGCGCTACACTGGAAATGTGGCTATTACCGACATTTCCGCAGGCTGAAGGCAGATATCCTATCCATCTAGAGCGTGCTCATCAGATAGGCCAGAGAAAAAGACCGCATTCCCCGATGGTGGAGATAAAATTTCACAGCTATAAGCAAAAAGGGGCAATTCTTTGGCTTTATAAATCTACTAAGGAGGAGACACAATGCAATGGCCAGGTCATCCAGCTGTTTCAGGATTACTTTGCGTCTCTCTCCACCCTACAACAAGCAGTTTCTCCTCTATGTTTGAAATTGGTGGAGTGTAAAATGAGATTCCAACTTTAATACCTTGCCACTCTGAAGATCTTTTATGGTGGTAACTGGTTCACTTATGCTACACTGTAGATGGCAATTGACTGAATAAACACCTTTCCTTCTACATGACCGTGACCTGGGGGACCTCTGAATTTGCCATGCATACTGTTGTTGGGAAACTGAGGTTGCCTCTAAGAGTTCTGGTATTTGTCATTTGAATGGGACGGCTGTTTGCAATTCCATGTTTCTTGTGCTAATGCAGGATATTATTGGCTTTACTTGCTGTTTGATGGTATGATTTGTGTTCCTGTCCAAATGAGTGGGGGAGGATTCCCTATGGCTTATAAATGACTCCAGATTCATTCTCCAGTTAACAGATTGACATGTTTTTTCAGTTCTTGGGAATGGAGGGTTGGGTGGGGGGGGGGGGGGTGAGTACAGGAGGAGGGAAGAGGCTTCTTGCACCAGGGTTTTTCAGTCTCTAGTGGTCAAAAGGGGTAGGGACATAGAACACCAGAAGATGGTGTCAAAGACCCTGTATCCAAATTTTTAACAGCAGATAGCAATCCCCTTCATCTCTAAACAATAATTCTGCCTGATAACTAAGAGATTTATGCATGGATGGTTCATGGATGTGGTATATGCTGATCTTAAGTGCTTTGTTGGGAGGCTGGGAGCTTTGGGGCTTTTTCCTGCCCTTCTGATCTTGCAGCCCTTCATTAAGTCTACTGTGATTGATTCTGGTGTCCTTTAGGCTTGCTACTTGGAATGTGGGAGGTATATCCTCTCCCATAAAAAGAGCAAAAATTTTAACTAAGCTAAAATAGCACAGGGTTAATATTGCATGTTTCCAAGAGACCAGGTTAACGGATGGAGAACATCAAAAACTCAAACCAAATTGGGTGGAAGTTTTTTATGCTTTCTCTGGGGGGAGGCAAGGAGGAGTAGCGGTATTGTTGCATAAATCTCTTAGTTATCAGGCAGAATTATTGTTTAGAGATGAAGGGGGTCACTATCTGCTGTTAAAATTTTGGATACAGGGTCCCTTTTCAACATCAGAAACTGACTAGTGGCTGACACCAACCTAGTATTCGACAGTGATCAGGACCGTTCTGATAGTCTGAGAAGGTGGAGAATTAAAGGGCACTGGGATGGGTTACTCCAACTTTTTGCCTCAGACTTGGAATTGGTGGACCCTTGGCGCCTTCTCTATCCTGTAGAACGTGATTATACACATGTATCCAGGGCCCACAGTACAATTTACGAACTAACGAACTTCCGCAAACTACTGAAGACCCATCTCTTTAACAAAGCTTACCACAGAGATCAACCAATATGAATATACACAACTCCCCCACATATATTTAGAACTGTATTATAATATCTGCTTGTTATACTATTATTATGCTTTATCATTATCATGGTACAAGATCCTTCTATACCACTAAATGTCTTTTATATATTTCCATTACTCATGATTTATTGTAAGCCACATTGAGCCTGCAAAAAGGTGGGGAAAATGTGGGATACAAATGCAATAAATAAATAAATGTCTCATTTGGACTATGTATTTCTGCACCGTGACCTTTTTCAGAGAGTGTCGGCAGCAGCGTGGGCTCTGTTTGCATGCCAGACCATTCATTTGTATGAGTAGACTTAGATCCACCAGCCACATATAGGCCAATGGACCACTGGCATTTCCCCGCTTATTTATCCACGGATCCAGATTTTCTAAAGTTTCTTCGGGATAAGTGGTAGTCTTTTTTTAACTGCTAATAGTCAACATAAAGACCACCCCAATTTGTTTTGGGAAACAATGAAGGCAGTAATGCGAGGGGAAATCATAGCAGATACCAGTGCTCAGAATGCCCGCATAGCACCTAGCATAGTTCAGTTGGAACGACAGCTGTTTCATATAAAACAGGATCTAGCGCAAGAGCCAACGGAAGCCCATAGGGACTCTTATTACTCGACACAGATAGCACTTAATACACTGACCCATGAGCATACTACTTGCTCTCTTTTATATCATAAATTTCAATTTTACAAATATGGGAATAAGTCAGGAAAACTGATGGCATGGCTCTTCAAAACTTGAGGTGAATCTTGATCTGTTCCAACCCTTAAAGACTCTTCTGGGGTCATTACCAGGGATCATGGCCATATACTTAAGATATTTTTGAATTATTTTTCCTCCTTTTGAGAGGGGTGCAGATTATGGGCATTCCGATTCCTTACAATGCTTTTAACAGCTGCTTCCTTGCCCTCCCTGACAGAGGATACCTTCTTGGCCTCGTATTTAATGGAGGTGATGGAGACTGGATCCTTCCTCTTTCATGCAAATACTGCCTCAATCATACTGATCCCCCAACCTCATAGACCTAAAGATTAGATAGACTCTTATAGACCCATTTCCCCCTTAAACTTTGACATTAAATTGTTATCCAAAAGCTTAGCAACTCGTTTAGGGGACATATTACATAAGTGCATAAGTAATGCCTCACTGGGAAAAGACCAAGGGTCCATCGAGCCCAGCATCCTCTCCACGAAAGCAGCCAATCCAGGCCAAGGGCACCTGGCAAGCTTCCCAAACATACAAACATTCTAAATATGTTACTCCTGGAATTGTGGATTTTTCCCAAGTCCATTTAGTAGTGGTTTATGGACTTGGCCTTTAGGAAACCGTCTAACCCTTTTTTAAACTCTGCTAAGCTAATCGCCTTCACCACATTCTCCAGCAACAAATTCCAGAATTTAATTACGCGTTGGTTGAAGAAACATTTTCTCCGATTTGTTTTAAATTTACTACACTGTAGTTTCATCGCATGCCCCCTAGTCCTAGTATTTTTGGAAAGCGTGAACAGACTCCACTCATTATTTTATATACCTCTATCATATCTCCCCTCAGCCGTCTCTTCTCCAAGCTGAAAAGCCCTAGTCTCCTTAGTCTTTCTTCATAGGAAAGTCGTCCCATCCCCGCTATCATTTTAGTCGCCGTTCGCTGCACCTTTTCCAATTCTACTATCTTTCTTGAGATGCGGCGACCAGAGTTGAACACAATACTCAAGGTGCAGTCACACCATGGAGCGATACAACAGCATTATAACATCCTCACACCTGTTTTCCATACCGTTCCTAATAATACCCAATATTCTATTCGCTTTCCTATCCGCAGCAGCACACACTGAGCAGAAGGTTTCAGTGTATTATCGACGACGACACCCAGATCCCTTTCTTGGTCCGTAACTCCTAACGTGGAACCTTGCATGACATAGCTATAATTCAGGTTCTTTTTTCCCACATGCATCACCTTGCACTTGCTCACATTAAACATCATCTGCCATTTAGCCACCCAGTCTCGTAAGGTCCTTCTGTAATTTTTCACAATCCTGTTGCGAGTTAACGACTTTGAATAACTTTGTGTTATCAGCAAATTTAATTACCTCGCTAGTTACTCCCATCTCTAAATCATTTATAAATATATTATAAAAAGAAGCGGTCCTAGCACAGACCCCTGAGGAACCCCACTAACTTCTCCATTGTGAATACTGCCCATTTAACCCCACTCTCTGTTTCCTATCCTTCAACCAGTTTTTAATCCACAATAGGACATTTCCTCCTATCCCATGACCCTCCAATTTCCTCTGTAGCCTTTCATGAGGTACCTTGTCAAACACCTTTTGAAAATCCAGCTACACAATATCAACCGGCTCCCCTTTGTCCATATGTTTGTTTACTTCTTCAAAGAATTGAAGTAAATTGTTCAGTCAAGATTTCCCCACACAAAAGCCGTGCTGACTTGGTCTCAGTAATCCATGTCCTTGGATGTGCTCTGTAATTTTGTTTTTGATAATGGCCTCTACCATTTTCCCCGGCACCGACTATCAGACTCACCGGTCTAAAATTTCCCGGATCTCCCCTGGAACCTTTTTAAAAAATCGGCGTTTCATTGGCCACCCTCCAATCTTCCGGTACCATGCTCGATTTTAAGGATAAATTGCATATCACTAACAGTAGCTCCGCAAGCTCATTTTTCAGTTCTATCAGTACTCTAGGATGAATACTATCCGGTCCAGGAGATTTGCCACTCTTCAGTTTGCTGAACTGCCCCATTACATCATCCAGGTTTACCGTGAAGTCAGTAATTTTCTCCGACTCGTCCGCTTGAAATACCATTTCCGACACTGGTATCCCACCCAAATCTTCCTCAGTGAAGACCGAAGCAAAGAATTCATTCAATCTCTCCACTATGTCTTTATCTTCCTTGATCACCCCTTTTACCCCTCGGTCATCCAGCGGCCCAACCGATTCTTTTGCCGGCTTCCTGCTTTTAATATACCGAAAAAAATTTTTGCTATGTTTTTTTTTGTCTCTAATGCTATCTTTTTTTCGTAATCCCTGTTAGCCTTCTTTATCTGCGCCTTGCATTTGCTTTGACACTCCTTACGCTGCTTCTTGTTATTTTCAGATGGTTCCTTCTTCCATTTTCTGAAGGTGTTTCTTTTAGCCCTAATAGCTTCCTTCACCTCATTTTTCAACCACGCCGGCTGTCTTTTGGACTTCCATCTTTCTTTTCTAATTCGCGGAATATGTTTGGCCTGGGCCTCCAGAATGGTATTTTTGAACAGCGTCCATGTGTGTTGTACAGTTTTTGCCCTCTCAGTTGCCCCCCTAAGTTTTTTTTTTTTTTTTTTTTTTTTTTCATCGTTCTTCTCATTTTATCATAGTCTCCTTTTTAAAAGTTAAACGCTAACGTATTTGACTTCCTGTGTATAGTTACTTCAAGTTCGATTCCTGGCACAGGCAGCTCCTTGTGACTCTGGGCAAGTCACTTAACCCTCCATTGCTCCATGTAAGCCGCATTGAGCCTGCCATGAGTGGGAAAGTGTGGGGTACAAATGTAACAAAAATAGAAGATTGATATCAAAACTGATCATATTATGATCATTGTTATCAAGCGGCCCCAGTACCATAACGTCCCTCACCAGATCATGCGCTCCACTAAGGACCAAGTCTAGAATTTTTCCTTCTCTCGTCGGCTCCTGCACCAGCTGCTCCATAAAGCTGTCCTTGATTTCATCAAGGAATTGTACCTCTCTAGTGTGTCCCGATGTTACATTTGCCCAGTCTATATTTGGATCATTGAAGTCACCCATTATTATCACATTGCCCATTTTGTTTGCATCTCTGATTTCTTTTATCATTTCTGCGTCTAACTGCTCATCCTGGCGAGGTGGATGGTAGTACACTCCTATCACCGTCCGTTTCCCTTTTATACATGCAATTTCAACCCACAATGATTCAAAGGTGTGATTTGGGTCCTGCTGAATTTGTAATCTATCTGAGTCAAGGCTCTTGTTAATATACAATGCTACCCCTCCACCAGTCCCGGTCCACCCTATCACTAAGATATAACCTGTACCCCGGTATGACAGTGTCCCACTGGTTATCCTCCTTCCACCAGGTCTCAGTAATGCCTATTATATCCAATTTTTCATTTAGTGCAATATATTCCAACTCTCCCATCTTATTTCTTAGACTCCTAGCATTTGCATATAGACATTTCAGAGTATGTTTGTTGTTCCTATTTGTATGATGCTTAGTACTTGACACTAATGATTTGCCATCTTTTGTTTGATATTTAAAGGCACCTGGCCTACCATGGTCTGTTGTGCAACCTCACTATCCATAGTATCCATATATCATAGTGGGACAAATTAAAAATTTGGAGGGAGGAGGGGTGCAAAGAAAAGCTACGAGGATGGTATGGGAGTTGCGTTCCAAGACGTATGAAGAGAGACTTGCTGACCTGAACATGTATACTCTGGAGGAAAGGAGGAACAGGGGTGATATGATACAGACGTTCAAATATTTGAAAGGTATTAATCCGCAAACGAATCTTTTCCGGAGATGGGAAGGCGGTAGAACGAGAGGACATGAAATGAGATTGAAGGGGGGCAGACTCAGGAAAGATGTCAGGAAGTATTTCTTCACAGAGAGGATGGTGAACGCTTGGAATGCCCTCCCACGGGAGGTGGTGGAGATGAAATCAGTAACGGAATTCAAACATGCGTGGGACAGGCATAAAGGAATCCTGTGCAGAAGGAATGGATCCATAGAAGCTTAGCTGAAATTGGGTGGCGGGGGGAAGAGGGGTTGGTGGTTGAGAGGCTAGGATGGGGGAGGGCAGACTTATATGGGGTCTGTGCCGGAGCCAGTGATGGGAGGCGGGACTGGTGGTTGGGAGGCGGGAAATACTGCTGGACAGACTTATACGGTCTGTGCCCTGAAAAGACAGGTACAAATCAAGGTAAGGTATACACATATGAGTTTATCGTGGGCAGACTAGATGGACCGTGCAGGTCTTTTTCTGCCGTCATCTACTATGTTACTATGTTGTTGTCCCTCGTCTCGCGGGTGCGAGCGTCCCAGCAGATCACAGCTCGGCAGATGTTGAGATTGTTGGGCCACATGGCCTCCACAGTTCATGTGACTCCCATGGCCCACCTTCACATGCGATCTGCTCAAAGGACCCTAGCTTCCCAGTGGTTTCAGGCTGCTGGGGATCTAGAAGATGTGATCCACCTGTCCACGAGTTTTCTCAAATCCCTATATTGGTGGACGATTTGGTCCAATTTGACTCTGGGACGCTCTTTCCAAATTCCTCAGTCACAAAAAGTGCTGACTACGGATGCGTCTCTCCTGGGATGGGGGGCTCATGTCGATGGGCTTCACACCCAGGGAAGCTGGTCCCTCCAGGAACGCGATCTGCAGATCAATCTTCTGGAGTTACGAGCGGTCTGGAACGCTCTGAAGGCTTTCAGAGATCGGCTGTTCCACCAAATTATCCAAATTCAGACAGACAACCAGGTTGCCATGTATTACATCAACAAGCAGGGGGGCACCGGATCTCGCCCCCTGTGTCAGGAAGCAGTCAGCATGTGGCTCTGGGCTCGCCGTCACGGCATGGTGCTCCAAGCCACATATCTGGCAGGCGTAAACAACAGTCTGGCCGACAGGTTGAGCAGGATTATGCAACATCACGAGTGGTCGCTCAATTCCCGAGTTGTGCGCCAGATCTTCCAGGTGTGGGGCACCCCCTTGGTAGATCTCTTCGCATCTCGAGCCAACCACAAGGTCCCTCAGTTCTGTTCCAGACTTCAGGCCCCCGGCAGACTGGCATCGGATGCCTTCCTCCTGGACTGGGGGGAGGGTCTGCTGTATGCTTATCCTCCCATACCTCTGGTGGGGAAGACTTTGTTGAAACTCAAGCAAGACCGAGGCACCATGATTCTGATTGCTCCTTTTTGGCCGCATCAGATCTGGTTCCCTCTTCTTCTGGATTTGTCCTCCGAAGAACCGTGGAGATTGGAGTGTTTTCCGACCCTCATCACACAGGACGAAGGGGCGCTTCTGCATCCCAACCTCCAGTCTCTGGCTCTCACGGCCTGGATGTTGAGAGCGTAGACTTTGCCTCTTTGGGTCTGTCAAAGGGTGTCTCCCGCATCTTGCTTGCTTCCAGGAAAGATTCCACTAAGAGGAGTTACTTCTTTCTATGGAGGAGGTTTGCCGTCTGGTGTGACAGCAAGGCCCTAGATCCTCGCTCTTGTCCTACACAGACCCTGCTTGAATACCTTCTGTACTTGTCTGAGTCTGGTCTCAAGACCAACTCTGTAAGGGTTCACCTTAGCGCAATCAGTGCATACCATTACGGTGTGGAAGGTAAGCCGATCTCGGGACAGCCTTTAGTTGTTCGCTTCATGAGAGGTTTGCTTTTGTCAAAGCCCCCCGTCAAACCTCCTACAGTGTCATGGGATCTCAATGTCGTTCTCACCCAGCTGATGAAACCTCCTTTTGAGCCACTGAACTCCTGCCCTCTGAAGTACTTGACCTGGAAGGTCATTTTCTTGGTGGCAGTTACTTCAGCTCGTAGAGTCAGTGAGCTTCATGCCCTGGTAGCCCAGGCCCCTTACACCAAATTTCATCATAACAGAGTAGTCCTCCGCACTCACCCTAAGTTCTTGCCAAAGGTTATGTCGGAGTTCCATCTGAACCAGTCAATTGTCTTGCCAACATTCTTTCCCCGTGCTCATTCCTGCCCTGCTGAATGTCAGCTGCACACATTGGACTGCAAGCGAGCATTGGCCTTCTATCTGGAGCGGACACAGCCCAACAGACAGTCCGCCCAATTGTTTGTTTCTTTTGATCCCAACAGGAGGGGAGTGGCTGTGGGGAAACGCACCATATCCAATTGGCTAGCAGATTGCATTTCCTTCACTTACGCCCAGGCTGGGCTGGCTCTTGAGGGTCATGTCACGGCTCATAATGTTAGAGCCATGGCAGTGTCTGTAGCCCACTTGAAGTCAGCCACTATTGAACAGATTTGCAAAGCTGCGACGTGGTCATCTGTCCACACATTCACATCTCATTACTGCCTGCAGCAGGAATCCCGACGCGACAGTCGGTTCGGGCAGTCAGTGCTTCAGAATCTGTTCGGGGTTTAGAATCCAACTCCACCCCCCTAGGCCCATGTTTTATTCTGTTCCAGGCTATACTCTCAGTTAGTTGGATAAATTGTTAGGTCAATCTCAGTTATGTCCTCGCCGTTGCGAGGCCCAATTGACCATGTTTGTTGTTTTGAGTGAGCCTGGGGGCTAGGGATACCCCATCAGTGAGAACAAGCAGCCTGCTTGTCCTCGGAGAAAGCGAATGCTACATACCTGTAGAAGGTATTCTCCGAGGACAGCAGGCTGATTGTTCTCACAAACCCGCCTGCCTCCCCTTTGGAGTTGTGTCTTCCATTGTCTTTGTCTTGCTACATATGGGACTGACGAACACGAGCCGGTTCGGGCGGGAAGACAGCTGCGCATGCGCGGTGCGCATGGGCGCGCGAGGACTAGCAAAGGCCTTTGCTAGTGAAGTTTCCGATTGGAGGGGCTGCCGTGGACGTCACCCATCAGTGAGAACAATCAGCCTGCTGTCCTCGGAGAATACCTTCTACAGGTATGTAGCATTCGCTTTACATTTATGTGCTAAAAGAGTTATACGTGTCCTTTAAAGAATAGCCCTGAGTTCTCACCTAGAACTTATGCGCGCATGTATACACTGACAAATTATGGAATGAGGGAGTAACAATGAAGCCCATGTGAATAGCGTGCATTTAGTGGCGTAGGAATGGGGGGCGGTCCACCCCGGGTGCACGCCGCTGGGGGGTGTCGGCTTCGCGCTGGTGCACTGCCCTCTCTGCCCTGGAACAGGTTACTTCCTGTTCCGGGACAGAGAGAGCACTGAACCAGCGCGGAGCCAACACACCCCAGCAACGTGCAGTCGAGGTGGATCGGCCCTCCCGCCCGTCCCTCGCCGCAGGTATGCGCTCCGGGGGGGGGGGGGGGGGTGCGCTCCAGCTGGAGGAGGGTGTGCCGTGCTGCACCCGGGGGGGGGGGGGGTGCGCAGCGGCGACCCGCCCCGGGTGTCAGCTCCCCTCGTTACGGCTCTGCGTGCAGTGATTCTTGTGTTAGCTTCCTAACAGTATTACCTAACATCAATTCAAGAATGGGCTAAACACAACAAACTTTGCCAGAACCGAAGTAAAACTGAGCTTCTTTGGGTCCCTAACACAAGTGGATACATACCTGATATCAAAATCCCTTTTGGGAAGTAAGCACTCCCCCTCAAATCACAAGTCAGGAACCTTGAAATACAGTTAGATTCAACACTTACTCTGATTCCCCAAATCCAAGCAACCTTCAAGAGCTGCTTCTACTATTTGTGACAGCTACGCTGCCTCTCTCCTTACATCGAGAAGGTAAACCTTATCCCAGTTGTGCATTCCATGATAACATCAAGGCTGGATTATTGCAATGCACTATACAGTGGTCTGACTACAAAGGGCCTGCACCAGCTCCAGTTGATTCAGAATGCAGCAGCAAGACTCATAGAAGGTCTGCAAGCGACGTGACCATATCACACCATTTTTGCAAAAACTTCATTGGCTACCAGTACAATACAGGGCTAAATTTAAAACTCTATGTCTGATCTTCAAGGCCCTAAAAAGGAATGGCCCGGAGTACCTGAAGAATAGGATGATCCTCTACACTCCACCAAGGACACTAAGGTCCTCCCAAGGACTTACACTAACCACACCCTCTTCAAAAGACATTGCATGATGTGATACCCGCAAGCACACCTTCTCTGGAGTAGCCTCCACACACTGGAATGCACTGCCGGAAAGGCTCCGCTTAACACAAGGCTAAAGCTTGGCTCTTCAATCAGGCCTTTAATGGAAGAAGTAACTAACTTGTTAGTCTCACTCATACACACAAGGAGTGACTCATGCTGCAATACTGCAGCAGGACATGTTTATCCACACCTACCCTAGCTGATATAATATTTAACCATCTCTCTGACCTCATATGCAACTTTCTTTAAATCAGTCACCTTACATTCTAACTCTTCTTACTCTCTTACCTATCTATATGTTACATCTTTGCTGTACCCTTCACTATCAATTAAAATGTTCTATTACATATTGTGTTGACATTGTAAGTAGTATACCATGCCATACTTTGTATTGTTATTTGAATATTTTTACTGCTGTAATTGCCTATTGCTCATGTTTGATCTATTCTTACTGTACACCGCCTTGAGTGAATTCCTTCAGAAAGGCGGTAAATAAATCCTAATAAATAAATATAAGTTGGAGAACAAGCACAAACTGTACCTTATATTTAACATGGCAGTAGATACCATATGTTAACTGTTAACAGAGCAAATAATGCAGGCTGATAATGCCACCTCAGTAGGGACATCAGTAGTACCTTAATTTAGGGAAGAAATATAGTTTCACTGGATTTATTTTTTGTTTATTTCTTAAATAATATTTTTTGATATTGCTACTATATAAGACCTGTTTAGAGAACGTGAGTCTTTATCTCATAGCCTTTTTTATATTTCTGTTACTACATATAATAGTCTTCAAAGTCCCTATGAAATTTGGCTGTTCAAGGATTTCAGAAACATAGTTTACTGTAGACATTCCATCTTGATAAGTCTCCATACCAATCTTAAGAAAATAAGATTAGCGATACTGGGTTAGACCAATGGTCCATCTAGCCCAGTATCCTGTTTTCCAAACAGTGGCCAAGCCAGGTCACAAGTAGCTGGCAGAAACCCAGTTAGTTACAACATTCCATGCTACCAATCCTAGGGCAAGCAGTTGCTTCCCCATGTCTGTCTTAATAGCAGACTACGGACTTTTCCTCCGGGAATTTGTCCGAACCTTTTTTAAACCCAGATACGCTAACCGATGTTATCACATCCTCCAGCAAAGAGTTCCATTGCTTAACTATTCGTTGAGTGAAAAAATATTTCCTCCTAATTTGTTTTAAAAGTATTTCCATGTAATTTCCTCAAGTGTCCTCTAGTCTTTGTACTTTTGGAACATACTTGTACTCGTTTTACACCACTCAGGATTTTATAGACCTCAATCATTATCTCCCCTCATCCATCTGTTTTCCAAGCTGAAGAGCCCTATCCTTTTCTACCTGAAACTGATTCCATTTTCCTGACCACATTTAAGTGTGCTGCATAGCCATAGTTCCATATTGCATATCAGTCACCTTGAATTGAGAGCTATATGTTAAGCTCTAAAATTTTTCAAAAATTAGATGACCAGATTGTATTCAGTCTACCTGTCTGCCACATTTTAGCTAAGTGAGCAGGGAGAAACTGGCATTAGACTGTCTCAGTTTGGAGGACTCTAGAGGGCTGATGCTCAAAAATCCTAGATAAAAACCGTGTCTGTTTAGATCCATGGTAGAAGTTAACCGATTTTGAATAGTGAGCGATGCTCAATGGAATTTGCATGCAAATGAGATTCATGTAAATTTCTCAAGCAGCTCGTTAGGGAAAGCGTCTAGCACATGCACAGAACAGTCCATGTTCTTCACATGCCCAGGAATCCCACTACTTTACTCTCCTTTCACCTGAAGTGATTCCCAAGCAAAATAATGAAGGGCAGACTGAGGGAAGGCAAGTATGCTGCATGAAGGAAGTTGGAGCCAGCATCAGAGCAATTTGATACTGAAAAAAAATCTCCTTGCTGATAGCTCCCTCGGCTTCTTTCTCCGCCCCCTCTGAAATGTTTCTGCTCTCAGGCTAGTTTTGCTATTGAAAAACGCAAGCAAAGTGATTAACCAGCATAGGCGCCCGGTATAAGAGGCTTGGGGAGGCTAAGCCTCCCCAGCCGCAACAGATGGTTGGATCAGCTGTTTTTCTCCGAGTCGGGAGCCCGAGAGTAGACCAGTCCTGAGTCTGACTTGTCTTCTTTGCAGACAGTGCTGCTGCCATTGGTGTCAACTCTGTGGGTGCTGGGGGTGCTTGAGCATCCCCAATATTGCACCCACCGGAAGTCACGACTCTGTCTACCCCCTCTCTTCCTCTCTCTCTCTGGCGCAGCAGTTTTCAGCCTTTCTGTGCTCCTGGCAGCGGTAGCAACATATACACGCTGCCTTCGGCTCTGCCCCGGAAGCCTTCTCTTCAAGTTCCTGTTCCTGATGGGACTGGGAGGGGTGGGGAGCAGAGAGAAGGAGCAAGAGATGGATGGGACTGGGAGGGTGGGGAGCAGAGGGAAGGAGCAGGAGATGGGACTGGGAGAGGTGGGGAGCAGAGGGAAGGAGCAGGAGATGGAGGGTGGGGAGCAGAGGGAAGGAGCAGGAGATGGATGGGACTGGGAGGGGTGGGGAGCAAAGGGAAGAAGCAGGAGATGGATGGGACTGGGAGAAGTCAGGCACAGCAGAGGGAAGGAGCAGAAGATGGATGGGACGGAGGTATGGTGAGCAGAGGGAAGGAACAGAAGATGGATGGGACTGGGAGAGGTCAGGCATAGCAGAGAGAAGGAGCAGAAGATGGATGGGACTGGGAGAGATGGTGAGCAGAGGAAAGGAACAGAAGATGGATGGGACTGGGAGAGGGCAGGCATAGCAGAGGAAAGGAGCAGGAGATGGATGGAACTGGGAGGGGTGGGGAGCAGAGGGAAGGAGCAGAAGATGGATTGGACTGCGAGGAGTGGGGAGCAGAGGGAAGGAGCAGAAGATGGATGGTACTGAGAGGGTGGGGAGCAGAGGGAAGGAGCAGAAGATGGATGGTACTGAGAGGGTGAGGAGCAGAGGGAAGGAGCAGGAGATGGATGGGACTGGGAGGGGTGGGGAGCAGAGGGAAGGAGCAGGAAATGAATGGGACTGGGAGAGGTCAGGCACAGCAGAGGGAAGGAGCAGAAGATGGTCAAAACCAGTAGGTAGAGTGAGAGAAAAGTGTGTGGGTGTGTGTGGAGGTGGGGGACGTAAAATGAAAGATGCAGAGAAGGACAGTAAGAAGACAAGAGAAGGGCGAAGAAATGGAAAAGTCAACCTGGAAAAGAATTTAGGAGAATATTGATACATGGAAAGTGGAAAGGAGACTGGGACCAGACCAACTAGAAAAATAGAACGCTCAGACAACAAAGGTAGAAAAGAAAACATTCTTTGTATTTAATGCTTTTTAAGGACTAAGATGTGCCTGCTTTGTGAAATGTACATTTTTTTTCTATTGTATTTTGCAGAGTACAGGAGAAAATACATTTCTGTTTCTCTTTTACCAGTATTTGCACTGCTTACAGAGTCTGGCTTTCTTAAAGAGATCTATATTTCAGTTTTTGTGGGCATGTTTTTTGTGGTTCCCTATTTTGTATCTCATGAGGGTCTGTCCCTGTTCTGCATATGTGACTGACGTGACGGATTCTGCTAGCATGTAGTGTTTGTGTAGGAATGTGTAACAGTCCCGCTTGTTGCAGTTTTCCAGTAGCAGGTATATTGGTGCTCTAGGGTCCGATCATCTTTGGCTGGCTGGGTGGTGTTACTGAACCCCCCTTTTTTTCTCCACTCTATATGCTGAAAGATTCACATTTAACTGTGGGTGATAACTTGGTCCTGTATCCTGTTTTATACACAAGTAGTGTGAGACTGTGGCTTTGGAGTTTCAAATTAATTACTTGCGAGCTTGAGTGCATCAGTAGTCATAAAGATGACGTATACTGTGCCAAAATTGACATTTGAAAACTCTTATCTCTATCTGGTCGTTAATAAAAGGAGCTCGTTGTGAATACTGTCCACCCTAAAAGGATGTTTTGTGGCTGTACATGAGAATTGTGACATGATCCCTTGTTTCATATTGTTGACTGGTTCTGCCCAGTGTAATATTTATGGTCCAGTAAGGTTCTGAGTGTGTTTTTGCACAAAGTTGTACATAGTGTTTTGCAGTTGAACGATTGTGGATGCTTTGAGCAACCACTTTATGCTTTGACATATGATACATATCTAATATCTAAATTTAATAAAAGGTATTAATTGTGACTTATTTTTATTTTTTTTCTATGTGTTATCAGACAATTATAGATTTAAGCTCCGCCCCCTTTTGCCTCCCCAAACAGTTGGGCCACCAACCGCCTATGTTAACCAGCTCATTGTAATGCATATGAATAGGGTTATTGTTGCCTGCTATCAGTAAGATGGATGCAGAGCATGCATGCTAAACTGGATAGAATCAGTCAAAATCGTACATTCTGCATCGCAGCCCCTAAGAGTCATTTAATTTGCAGACACAGAAAATGGTATGTCAGGCAGGCTGCCAACTAAGCTCTTATAAGCAGTCAGAGCTGGAGCAAGGATTTTAGGTAACCTAGGGAATCTTCAGCCTTGTGTTCCATGTCAGTTAAGTTTTAGATCCTAGACCCCCCCCCCCCCCCCCCAAGTTTTTGATAATTAAACTCAACAATACCTCCCAAAACAATCCTATAAAAAAGCATATTTGGACATCATGAGCCAAATTCAGTAAATGGTGCTCAAAAATCAGCACCAGAAAAAAATCGGTGCTAAGTGCTGTTCTATAAAGGACACTCCCAGCTGAGCGCCCTTTATAGAAAAGCATGTGGCACCAATTCTTTTAATTTTGGGCGCAAGGATTGCACATGCTGAAACCAGGTGTAAATCCTGGTGCGCAAATTGGGTTCATACCCCAGTATGCTCTAACACTGTGCCAAAGTTTTCAGACTGCCCCAACCCTCCCATGGCTGCACCTCCTTTCAGGCTGCGCACTATGCGATTTGAGCGCCCAGTGCTGTAGAATAGCGTGGGGCAGATGCATGTGCAATACCTAATTGGTGCCATTTAACATCAGTAATGAACCAGAGTGTAGTAAATGTCATCATCTTCCACTGGAGAGCTCCCGAGATAGATCTGTTCACCACAAATGCTGAACAAGATGGTGCTGAACAGAAAGCAAGCTGTGTTGGGGAAATTGACTACTATACATGTATCAGTGGGTCGACGATCCATGTCGCCCGGGAATCGGTAGATAGCCAGTAAAGTAAAAACTTTCCAGAGCCTTCTGAGGCGAGCTACAAGTCTCACCGCGCATGCATGGATCGCCTTTCTGCCCGCAGCATCTCCGCATCTTGTTAGTTTTTTCTTTCCGTGAGAGTAAGCAGCTATGTTTTTCCATCGCTCCTCACATGCCCGGGAAGAGCCTTACTGCATTTTCTGAGCTTTTTTCTCTTGTTTTTGCTTCTTTTTTCTCATTATTAAAAAAAAAGTTTCCTTTATTCTCTTTGGGTTAGACCCGCATTTAAGTTTTCTTTCTTTTTCATCGTGGGCCCCCATTTTTGCTTTCTCAGTCGGGGTTACCCTTTTTTGTGCCTTTCCCTCTTTTTTAAGCACAATCGCGACTTTTGATTTTGCCTGAGCCATTCTCCCTTCCACGTCATCGAAGATTCCCAGTGGCTTCAAGCGTTGCTTCCGGTGCAACCGGACCATCTCGGGTACTGATACACATTCTTGGTCTATTCAGTGAATCGGGACCGACCATAACCCAGCAAATTGTGTCCTTTGTCTTCGTATGAAGACAAGGGCACAAATTTCCTGAGAGGCTCAACGAGAAAAACTTTTGGAGTTCGGTCCTGTTCTTTGGCATCGACATCGAAAGAAGGTTCGGCGATGGGAGTCGATGTAGGGATGGCTGCTGCGAGACACTGAATTTCTGCCATCTGAAGTACTTGACCTGGAAGGTCGTTTTCTTGGTGGCTGTTACTTCAGCTTGTAGAGTCAGTGAGCTTCAAGCCTTAGTAGTAGATGCACCTTATACTAAGTTTCAACACAACAGAGTAGTCCCCTGCATGCATCCTAAGTTCCTGCCGGAAGTGGTGTTGGAGTTTCATCTGAACCAGTCAATTGTCTTGCCAGCATTTTTTCCCTGATCCCATGCCTACCCAGGCTGCACCCTCAGCTAGTTTGTATATAGTTTTACATTAATCTGTGTTATGTCCTCGCCATTGCAAGGCCCAATTGACCACTGTTTGTTGTTTTGGTTGAGCCTGGATGCTAGGTATTCACCACTTGTGAGAATGGTAAGCCTGCTTGTCTTCGGAGAAAGCGAAGTTACTTACCTGAGGCAGGTATTCTCCGAGGAGAGCAGGCTTCACGTTCTCACAATCCCTCCCGCCCACCTCCCCTTGGAGTTTTTTCTTCATATTTTGTTTCTTTTTTATGCTATTGTATTAAACTGACGAGACGTGGAGACGCTGCAGGTGAGAAGGCGCTCCACACATGCATGTTGAGGCACGTTGCACACCTCAGAAGGCTCTGGAAAGTTTTACTTTACTGTCTACCGATTCCCAGGCGACACGGATCGTCAACCCACTTTTGAGAATGTGAAGCTTGCTGTCCTCGGAGAATACCTGCTACAGGTAAATATCTTTGCTTTTTCTGGAAAACAAAAAT
Source organism: Microcaecilia unicolor (assembly GCF_901765095.1). Lineage (NCBI taxonomy): Eukaryota > Metazoa > Chordata > Amphibia > Gymnophiona > Siphonopidae > Microcaecilia > Microcaecilia unicolor. Next base: position 109,846,983 of record NC_044040.1, read on the forward strand.
CAGATTTGTGATGAAAAATGCCCATCTGTGTAACTTGTGATTCCCCTTTCTTCAGAGAACACCTATTACAGTTGATCAACTTTGCTTTGCAGTGACATGTTGTGACTGATTATTACTGAAAATTGCTATTCAGTGAGTTATATATTAGCCTTATGTATTGGAGAAAAAAAAAACATAAAAAGTTGTTGAGAGCCATACATAATTTCTTGAAGAGAGATTGATAGGAGTAAACCAAGTTCCTGTACATAACAGTTCCCTTGAGGAGAGCTGAATGAAAGGTTAAGGAGTGTAGTTGTGTACGATGGCTGTATGAGAACTGGAAAACAAGGGATGAGGAAAGGCCATGAAAGATAGCAAACATGATTGAAGATGTTGGCATCTCATAGACTGTTGGTTTAATTGAGGCATGACTTTTGAACAGCTAGAGTTCATGTCATCAGAGGCAGATAAATGATAACTTCCTGCATAGCCAAAGCACAAGAGTCTAAACAAGAGAGTATAAATGTGGTGAGAGAAAAATGTTGTTAACATTTAATATGTAATTAGAAGTGACAATTGAAGGGTCATTCTTTTTCATAAAATATTACATTGCTTTGTGCCATTGCAGCTGTTCAATGAGCTTGTACAGGAGCAAGGTCCCAACCTGGACAGGACGTCTGCCCATGTTAGTGGAATCAAGGAGCTTGCTCGCAGATTTGCCCTCACCTTTGGTCTGGATCAGGTCAAGACTAGAGAGGCTGTGGCCACGCTACACAAGTGAGTGTTTAACAGTTTGAAGTAAAATGTGTGGTACATAGAAAAGGGAGAAGATGCTTTACTAAAGGAAGAAAAATATTTTAGACCAGTGTATCTTTTTGATGTCAAGGACTTGGCTGATGGCCTTTCTAAATTGATGTTGACTGGCTAGCTACTCGTATGTCTTAGCCCACACAGGCTACTGCTGCCACCTTCTCCCCTTTCTTTCTGTACTTGTCAGCTATTCACCAAGCTAGCTATCTCTCCCTTTACCAAGTCAGTCAGCTATTCCATCGCCTTATACAATGAAATTCACCTATCCAGTTTCCTCCCCCTTCTATCAGTTTCAGTCTCTCCCTCTCAATATGAAATTTATTTTTTATGTACTTAAAAATATTTATATTCTCCAAGGACAAGCAGGCCTTCATAGTCTTACATCTGAGTGAAGTCATCTGATGGAGCCCAGTTCGGATGCTGAGTAGCGAGTATTGTAGAAGCCTCTAGCAGCGTCCTACCGTGCATGCACAGGGGCCTTCCTGTCCGACACGCAAGCGCAGGTACTCCGGTCTTAGTTTTTCCAGGGAGCTGAGAAGATGCATTTGGATTCTCTTCTTCCTCACACAGTACGAGTCTATTTTGCCGTGCCTTCCCCTGTGGCTTTTCCTCATTTTTTTATTATTTTACTTATTCCAGAAAACCCCTTTCATTTTATTAGCGTTTTCAGTGTTTCTAAACTTCTTTTCTTTTTTGAGTGTGGCTGCACAGTTAGGCTGCAGCTCATAAGTACATAAGTAATGCCATACTGGGAAAAGACCGAAGGCCCATCAAGCCCAGCATCCTGTCCCCGACAGCGGCCAAACCAGGTCAAGGGCACCTGGCACCTTCCCAAGCGTACAAACATTCTCTACATGTTATTCCCGAAATTGTGGATTTTTCCCAAGTCCATTTAGTGGCGGTCTATGGACTTGTCCTTTAGGAAACCGTCCAAACTGTTTTTAAACTCTGCCAAGCTAACCGCCTTCACCATGTTCTCCGGCAATGAATTCCAGAGTTTAATTACGCGTTAGGTGAAGAAAAAATTTCTCCTATTTATTTTAAATGTACTACACTGTAGTTTCATCGCATGTCCCCTAGTCCTACTATTTTTTGGAAAGCGTAAACAGACGCTTCACATCCACCTGTTCCACTCCACTCAAAGCCCTAGCCTCCTTAGTCTTTCTTCATAGGGAAGTCGTCCCATCCCCGCTATCATTTTCGTTGCTCTTCGCTGCACCTTTTCCAATTCCACTTTCCATATCATCAAGCTGATCAATCCATAGACTGGTGGGTTGTGTCCATCTACCAGCAGGTGGAGATAGAGAGCAAACTTTTGCCTCCCTATATGTGGTCATGTGCTGCCGGAAACTCCCCAGTATGTTCTCTATCTCAGCAGGTGGTGGTCACACACAGCAGCAGCTCTGGCTAGGCCTCCAAGCCTAATTTTTAGGTTTTGTTGAGTGCCTGGGGTTGAGGGCTCTTTTGAGCAAGTGCAAACCTGGTGGTGCCAGGTCCCTCCTTTTCTCCCCCCTCCCGCTGGCTCCGTTTAAAAAAAAAAAAAACAAACAAACAAAAAAAAACTTTGAACGTCCTTAAAGGCGTTTATTTCGACGTTTATTTAAACGTTTATTGCAGCTACTCACTGGGACACCAGGTCGTTACAGCTCGGAGCGGACAGCAGGTAATTTTTACCTTTTTATAGCGGGCAGGGGGTTCCCCGATTTATCTCCACGTGGCATATGGCGTCGGAGGGCGAGGGCGTAAAGAGTCGCTCCCCGGATCGCTTGGGCGCTTCTAGAGGGGATGCGGGGGTCTTAAAGCCTGATTCGCCCTTGTTGGGTGACAGTTTCGTGGCCGATGAATGTCCCGGTCTTTCCTCCGGCGTGGCGATTTTTCCCGCCATAAACGCCCATCCCCCGCTCCTCGCCTCCGCCATCTTGGCCGGCCACGCGGCTCGGACGGCTTCTTCTTGGGCCGCCCTTGAGCTGGGAGACATTAATGCCATAAACGCCCTTAATTTGGGCGACGGCACAAAAGCGGCTAAAGTTAAGCGCCGTTCTTCCCGCGCGGCTCCTTCGCGGAGTGTCGCGCCGGACGCCATTTTGGATGCGCAGCATGTCTCTCCCCCGCTCTTGCGAGCGCCGGTTGAGGGTGCGTCTAGGGCTGTTGCCCAGGCTGCGGAAGTACACAGTCTGGGGGGTTTCTCCCCCGAGTTTGTTTTGCTGCTGCATCAGGCCTTCCTTATGCAAAACGCTGCCCCTGCTCCCTCGTCTGGTAAAGAGGTTGAGGTTCCCAGAGGTAAAGGCAGGGCTCATATGAGACCACTACAACAATCTCTGCTGCTGCGCTGGACTCCGATGTCGGAGGATTATGCTGTGCGCCTTCCCTTGGACCCAGCAGTGCGCAAGGCGCTGAGCTGGTGGACGCAGACAGACAAGTTGTCTGCAGGAATGCCTCTGGTGACCCCGGAGTGGATTGTCGTCACGACAGACGCCTCTTTGATGGGCTGGGGAGCCCACTGCTTGGGAAGGACAGCGCAGGGGCTCTGCTCTCCTGCAGAGGCAAGTGGTCTATCAACCTCCTGGAACTCAGAGCCATTCGGTTGGTGTTGTTGGAGTTCATCCCGGTACTGGTGTTGAAGCCTGTACGGGTCCTGTCGGACAATGCCACGGCTGTGGCCTATGTCAACCGCCAGGGAGGTACCAAGAGCGCCCCTCTAGCCAAGGAGGCCATGAATCTATGCCAGTGGGCGGAAGCGAACCTGGAACAGCTGTCAGCGGCCCACATTGCCGGAGTCATGAATGTCAAGGCGGACTTTCTCAGTCGCCATACCTTGGATCCCGGAGAGTGGCAGCTATCTGCTCAGGCGTTCTTGGACATCACGAAGCGCTGGGGCCAGCCGAGCCTAGATCTGATGGCGTCATCGGCCGATTGCCAAGTGCCGCGCTTTTTCAGCAGAGGACGGGACCCTCGATCCCTGGGAGTAGATGCTCTTCTCCAACGGTGGCCGACACAAGAGCTTCTCTATGTGTTCCCGCCCTGGCCCTTGTTGGGCAGGGTGCCAGACTGGGTGGCAAAGCATCCCGGCAGGGTAATCCTGGTGGGTCCGGATTGGCCCAGACGTCCCTGGTATGCGGACTTGATCAGGCTCTCAGTCGGCGATCCTCTGCGGCTGCCAGTGGAGCAGGGCCTGTTACATCAGGGTCCCGTGGTGATGGAGGATCCCTCCCCCTTTGGTCTTACGGCCTGGCTATTGAGCGGCAGCGTCTGAGACAGAAGGACTTCTCAGACAAGGTCATCGCCACTATGCTGAGAGCGAGGAAGCGCTCTACTTCTACTGCTTACGCCAGGGTTTGGCGTATCTTTGCAGCGTGGTGTGAAGCAGGCTCACTTTCTCCCTTCACTGCTCCAATTTCTTCAGTGTTGGCGTTCCTGCAAGAAGGTCTGGACAAAGGCCTGTCGCTCAGTTCCCTGAAAGTTCAGGTAGCGGCTCTGGCTTGCTTCAGGGGCCGCCTGAAGGGTGCTTCCCTGGCTTCGCAGCCAGATGTGGTGCGCTTTCTCAAGGGAGTTAATCACCTGCACCCTCCTCTGCACTCAGTGGTGCCTGCGTGGAATCTCAACCTGGTGCTAAGAGCATTGCAGAAGCCGCCTTTTGAACCCTTGTCGAGGGCATCTCTGAAAGACCTGACGTTGCAAGCAGTCTTTTGGTGGCTACCTCTTCAGCCAGAAGAGTTTCCGAGCTCCAGGCACTCTCATGTTGAGAGCTTTTTCTGCAGTTCACTGAGGCAGGAGTGACTATTCGCACAGTGCCTTCCTTCCTGCCCAAGATTGTTTTTCGCTTCCATGTGATTCAGCAGCTCTGTCTCCCTTCCTTTCGTAGGGAGGTCTACCCAGAGGAATACTCTGCTCTCAATTTCTGGATGTGAGACGAGTCATCATCAGATACTTGGAAGTGACCAATGATTTCCGGAAATCGGATCATCTGTTTGTCCTGTTTACAGGTACTCGTAAGGGTCTGCAGGATTCTAAGCCTACAGTGGCAAGATGGGCAAGGAAGCCATTGCAGCGGCTTGGGTGGCCGCGGGGAAGGCCCATACCTTTGTCAGGCATTACCGCTTGACTGTGGCTGCTCGGGCGGAGGCCCGGTTTGGAGCTTCAGTGTTGCGGTCAGGGATTTCTATGTCCCACCCTGGGTGAGTACTGCTTCGGTACATCCCACCAGTCTATGGATTGATCAGCTTGATGATATGGAAGGTAAAATTATGTATCATACCTGATAATTTTCTTTCCATTAATCATAGCTGATCAATCCATAGCCCCTCCCAGATATCTGTACTGTTTATATTCTGGTTGAATTTTAGGTTCAAGTTTAGCCTTCAGTTACTTCAGGAGGACTTCGTGTTCAAGTTCTTCTTTCACTTGGATTCTTCAAGAGTTGAGACGAGTTTGTGTTACAGTGAGCTGCTGCATTCCTCTCCCCTCCGTTTTACGGGGCTGGATTGAGATTTAAATTCTGCCGGCACTCCCTCCCGCTTCGTGCGGCTGTAGGGCAGCTTTGTACCCCTCCCGCTTCGGCGGTGTTAGGATCAGTCAGCTCCTCCCGCGGTTGCGGTTGCAGGATAAGCCAGATCCCCCTGCATCGGCGGGTGTGGTGTCCCTCCCCCGCTCCGCGGGGATGAGCTGGACGGATTCCCCTCCCCCACTTGTGTGGGGATGAGCTGGGTTAATTCCCCTCCCCCGTTTCGGCGGTGGTGAGCTGGGCAGAGTGTCCCTTTGTGGGTGTAATTCTCTAAGTGCTGAGTCCTGCGGATGGAGCTTTGATATCGACATACTGAGGAGTTTCCGGCAGCACATGACCACATATAGGGAGGCAAAAGTTTGCTCTCTATCTCCACCTGCTGGTAGATGGACACAACCCACCAGTCTATGGATTGATCAGCTATGATTAATGGAAAGAAAATTATCAGGTATGATACATAATTTTACCATATCTTTCTTGAGATACGGCGACCAGAATTGAACACAATACTCAAGGTGCGGTGGCACCATGGAACGATACAACGGCATTTTAACATCCTCACACCTGTTTTCTATATCTTTCCTAATAATACCCAACATTCTATTCGCTTTCCTAACCACAGCAGCACACTGAGCAGAAGGTTTCAGTGTATTATCAACGACTACACCCAGATCCCTTTCTTGGTCCTTAACTCCTAACGTGGAACCTTGCAAGACGTAGCTATAATTCATGTTCTTTTTTCCCACATGCATCACCTTACACTTGCTCACATTAAACGTCATTTGCCATTTAGCCGCCCAGTCTCCCAGTCTTGTAAGGTCCTTCTGTAATTTTTCACAATCCTGTGGCGAGTTAACGACTTTGAATAACTTTGTGTCATCAGCAAATTTAATTACCTCGCTAGTTACTCCCATCTCTAAATCATTTATAAATATATTAAAAAGCAGCGGTCCCAGCACAGACCCCTGAGGAACCCCACTAACTACCCTTCTCCATTGTGAATACTGCCCATTTAACCCCATTCTCTGTTTCCTATCCTTCAACCAGTTTTTAATCCACAATAGGACATTTCCTCCTATACTACTACTACTTAACATTTCTAGAGCGCTACTAGGGTTACGCAGCGCTGTACAAGTTAACAAAGAAGGACGGTCCCTGCTCAAAGGAGCTTACAATCTAAAAGAACGAAATGTCAAGTTGGGGCAGTCTAGATTTCCTGAGTACAGGTGTAGTGGTTAGGTGCCGAAGGCGACATTGAAGAGGTGGGCTTTGAGCAATGATTTGAAGATGGGCAGGGAGGGGGCCTGGCGTATGGGCTCAGGGAGTCCGTTCCACGCATGGGGTGAGGCGAGGCAGAAAGGGCAGAGCCTGGAGTTGGCGGTGGTGGAGAAGGGTACTGAAAGGAGGGATTTGTCCTGAGAGCGGAGGTTACGGGTAGGAACGTAAGGGGAGATGAGGGTTGAGAGGTAAGGAGGGGCTGCAGATCGAGTGCATTTGTAGGTTAGAAGCAGAAGCTTGAACTGAATGCGGTACCTGATCGGAAGCCAATGAAGTGACTTGAGGAGAGGGGTGATATGAGTGTATCAGTCCAGGCGGAAGATAAGGTCTCCGCATCTCAAGAAAGATATAGTAGAATTGGAAAAGGTGCAGCAAAGGGCGACTAAAATGATAGCGGGGATGGGACAACTTCCCTATGAAGAAAGACTAAGGAGGCTAGGGCTTTTCAGCTTGGAGAAGAGACAGCTGAGGGGAGACATGATAGAGGTATATAAAATAATGAGTGGAGTGGAACAGGTGGATGTGAAGCGTCTGTTCACGCTTTCCAAAAATACTAGGACTAGGGGGCATGTGATGAAACTACATTGTAGTAAATTTAAAACAAATCAGAGAAAATGTTTCTTCACCCAACGCATAATTAAACTCTGGAATTCGTTGCCGGAGAACGTGGTGAAGGCGGTTAGCTTAGCAGAGTTTAAAAAGGGGTTAGATGGTTTCCTAAAGAACAACTCCATAAACCACTACTAAATGGACTTGTGAAAAATCCACAATTCCAGGAATAACATGTATAGAATGTTTGTACGTTTGGATTGGCCGCTGTCGTGGACAAGATGCTGGGCTCGATGGACCCTTGGTCTTTTCCCAGTATAGCATTACTTATGTACTTATATGCCCTATCACTACGATATACTTTGTAACCCGGTATGACAGTGTCCCACTGGTTATCCTCCTTCCACCAGGTCTCAGTAATGCCTATTATATCCAATTTTTCATTTAGTGAAATATATTCCAACTCTCCCATCTTATTTCTTAGACTCCTAGCATTTGTATATAGACATTTCAGAGTATGTTTGTTGTTCCTGATTGCATGATGCTTAGTGCTTGACACTATTGATTTCCCATCTTTTTTATGATCTTTAGTTGTATTTAAAGGCACCTGGCCTACCACGGTCTCTTGTGCAACCTCACTATCCAGAAACCCTACCTTCCATGTTTGTGAGGTATCCTTGCAAGATACCTTATCCCGAACCATGCACTGTTGTGCGACTGTTGGCCTTTCCCCCATATCTAGTTTAAAAGCTGCTCTGTCTCTTTTTTGAATGCCGACGCCAGCAGCCTGGTCCCACCCTGGTTAAGATGGAGCCCATCATTTCGGAATAGGCTCCCCCTTCCCCAGAATGTTGCCCAGTTCCTAACAAATCTAAAACCCACGCATTGAGACTCGCACCATCGTCTCATCCATGCATTGAGACTCCGGAGCTCTGCCTGTCTCTTAGGCCCTGCGCGTGGAACGGGTAGTATTTCAGAAAATGCCACCCTAGAGGATCTGGATTTGAGCTTTCTTCCTAAAAGCCTAAATTTGGCTTCCTGAACTTCTCTCCCACATTTTCCTACACCATTTTCCTAATTCTACCCCCTTTTAGCTTGTTCAAGAATGAGGAGTTTAATTTAGCTACAATTTTTTTTTATAACTCAGAAGACCCCCAGTGATTTCAAGAGGTACACCCAGTTTAATTGTGTGATTTCGGTCACGGACCTGCACTCTAGGTTCATTGGTTGCCTTGGACCTCTCTGTTTACAAATGCAAGTGAGAGCAGGCACGGAAGGTTCTAAGGAGCAGCTTTTTGGCTCCTCAAAGGCCAATACATCAAGTTCGGCACCGGCAGCATCAACCGCCATGGCTACTCAGACTTTACATCCAATGGGAGCGCACCAACATCAAGGAAGCCTCCACCTGTCTCGGCATTGGATGCTGATAGCAGGACCAGGGACCAGTCAGCATCGACTCTGACGCTGAGGGTATGCACAAGTTCAGTAACATCCTCATCGGCACCGGGGGAAAGGACTCCTTGCATCAGGAGAAACCCAAGAAGCATAAGCACTGGTCTTCCTTGACGCACGGACATTGGATCCCCCAGTACCCAAGAAGCACCTGCATCAAGAGGACCTCTCCCTCTCCTCAGAAGAGGTATCAGTGTGCAAGTCACTGAGCGGCCAGGTTCCCGCTGCCAGTTCTGCGCTGACGCTTTCTCAGGCTGCCTCTCCCCCATCTCCTATATCTTTGCCAATTCCTGCCTTCAATGAGCAGTTCCGGACTCTGCTAAAAGAGGAGCTGGCACAGTTACTACTAGAGTGCACTGCACAAGCATCGAGAGGGCTTGCGCCACCAGTAAAACAGCCTCATGCCCTGATGCCGATGCAGACCTGCAGGGTGTTAACATAGATGCATGTAGGGGAGAAAGGTTCCCTGGTGTCAGAGGCTTGGGCTGCACCTCGGAGCTCTTCAGGACATGGACCTCTTGCACTAGGCCAAAGTCAGTAGAGACTCACTCAGTTGCCTCTGAGTATGCTGAAGAGTCTAATTGGGACTGCTCTTTGGGAGTCAAGGATCAACATTACGTCTTGGGAAGAGGACTCATTTGGAATACTATCTGACCCCTCCCCACCATAAGAGGGGCGAACATCTCCTCCTAAAGCACTCTCTTTCACTGGTTTTGTGATAAGGCTGTAGCTGTCCCTTTTAAGTTGGAGACAGAGGAGGAGCTCAGAGCAGAGCTGTTACCTGTCCTGGGCTATAAATCTCCCCCTAAGAAAGGGGTCACCTTGCCATTTCACCCTATCATTAAGGACACAATGTTGAAGAATAGGAAATCTCCTCTCACAATGCAGGTCAACATAAGAAGGTGGATATTCAGTATCGTATCCAAAAGACTTGCGGATTCAAGAGGGCTAAACTGCTGCACCACTCCATGGTGGTCGAAGCCGCTCTCAACGGGCCAAGAGTTCTAATTCTCATGCGTTGGCACCCCCAGGGCATGAGGCCAGGACCTTGGATTCTTTTGCGAGAAAGACTTTTCAGGCCTCAATGCTTGTTGCCTGCATGCAGTCCTATAGCTCTACACAAGCCTATACTTGTAGTCTTTGGTTATAAGTACACTCAGTGTGGCAGATTTTCTCCCGCTGGAACAGCTGGCCAACAAGCAAATGGAATGCAGGCATTATCTGGTCAAGGGCACTTATGACACTTTTGATGCTGCATCATACTCTCTGGCATGGGTGTGGGGATGCGTAAACTCTCATGGCTGCGTGTCTCTTTTTTTTTTTTTTTTTTTTTAATTTCATATTTATTAATTTTTTACATTTACATATTTAAAACATAAATGTCTTGGAAATCCAGAAAAAAAAAATAAAGAATTATATAAATAACATATTTTACATATAGTAAATATATTATTGAAATATACTATTAATTTAGTCCCCTATATCAAAAGCAAAAACTTAAATCAAGATACTAGGATAATCAACAGAAGAAAAAAAAAAAAAAGTAATCAAATTACAGAGCAGTTAGGGACAACAGTAGCTGACAGCCGACTTTACAGCATATTACTTATGAGATTGTTTCCAGGGGTCTATTCCATTTTTCTTTAAGTTCAATGAATTCCAACAACTTTTTGGGGGTATAAAATACATAATTAACAGATTCTAAAGATTTACAACATCTGCAAGGAAATTTTAACACAAAAAGACCACCTAAATTCAAAATCCTGGATTTATGCAAAAGAAATTCTTTTCTCCTTTTTTGCGTATTTCTTGCAATGTCTGGAAAAATTTGAATCTTGCCCCCAAGAAAAAGGTCATTTAAATGACGAAAATATAGTCAAAATATATTGTTTTTGTCTGGTTCCAAGGCAAATGTGACAAGTAACGTTGTTCTTTCAGTTACAATCTCAAGAGAGTTTTCCAAAAAATCTGTTAGATTAAGATTAGGGTTATCTTGAGTTAATCCTTTGGAACCCTTTATTCCTGATAGATACTGGGCCCTCGTTATGGGCGGAAAGCCCTCCTCTGGGATCTCCAGTATTTCTCTAAAATATTTCTTGAGCATATCGGCTGCGGGTAACAGTGGACATTTTGGAAAATTTAAGATTCTTAAATTATTCCTACGAGCGGTGTTTTCCAAATATTCAATTTTTCTTTCTTGGATCTCTCTTTCTCTAATTAATTCTGATGTAACATTTTGTAATTTATCCAGTTCCCCTTCGAACTTATCATTTTTCCCAATTTGCTCTTGAAGTTTAACAGACAAATCCTGATGTCCTTGTTTTAACTCGGAAACTTCGTCTTTCATTAAAGTATTCATTTGTAGTAATGCAGTACTTACACCCTGTATTGCGTCCCATAAGGTCTCCAGTGTGACTACAGCTGGTCTTCTAATTTCTCCAGTATTCCCCGGCGTTAACCTCCCAGGAGTAGAAGAACAGGGTTGAATCTGTCCCTGTTCCGACGTTTCACTTCCTGGGGTTGAAGATCCCCTGGGTCCTCCTACCACAGTAATGGTAGCGTTCTCCTCCATTCTCTGTGGCCCCCGTGGAGAAAATTCGAGGCCGGGTTGCTGGGGTGCTGTAAGCGAGGGAGGACTCAACGAAACTCCCTCTATGCTGCGCTCCGTCCCCGAAAGAGCAGGGCTGATCGAAGCAGGATCCCGCTGAACCTGGGAAGCGATACCAAAGCTGTCGAGGGTCGTCTGGCGGGTAGATGGCGTCAAGTGCGGGACCATGGAGGTAGGTGCCGCAGTTTTCCCCTTCCGCTTACCCATCTCTCAAATAGCAAACAGAGCCCACACGGCAGATTAATCGACAGCCTGCAGAGCGTCGCTTCCACACTACTGCTCAAATCGCCATCTTGATTCCAAGTGTGGCTGCGTGTCTCTGACCTCAAACGTGCAGTTCAAGAGAGGTTAGCGGAAGTGCCATGCTAAGGGGACAATCTGTTTGAAGAAAAGTAGAAGAGGTCGCTGACCTCCTTAAAAAAACATGTAGATACCATCCACACTCTGTCACAGTATCTTCCATCTGCATTTCTTCAACAAGAAGATTTTCAAGCGAGCCTAAGCGGCGACCCTATTAATTGCAGAGGCATAGGTTCCAGCCTCATGCTCACTCTGCTCATGCAGTCTGGTGGTAGTCAGTTCAGCTCACAGGCCCTGGTAACTCATCTGCCGTATAGTAAATTTAATCACAACAGGGTAGTTCTCCACATATACCCTAAGCTTCTTCCTAAGGTAGTGTCAGAGTCCCATTTTAACCAGTCAATTGTTCTACCAACGTTTTTCCCAAAACCACATGTCCATTCTGGCAAAAGTGTACTGCAAGTAAGTCTTAGCCTTCTGTCTGGAGTGGACTAAAGCCCTTTCTGTCCAAGTTCCTTTTTAACCACCTAGGAAATGTGTGGTCTTCCGCCTATTAACCAGGCTTTTGACTCCCAACACCATCTGCCTCTGCAACTCGGAAAGTTAGCTGCTTGACCTCTCTGGATAAAGGTTAACACCTTTCCAAGCCCTACTCCAACACACAAGGTAGCCATCTGCACAGCTCCCTTTCCCCCACTGTCTTACATGGCTCCTAGGGCAAACTATGAGTCCATACTCCAGCTAGGTAACAAGGACTACTATTCCTTTCTCACTCTCCACACCAGACTTCTGCCTCTCCCTGGATTCCACCTGCTACAGGCTTCTCTGCCTTTCACAGTATCCTGAGGGAAATCCCCTTTCCTTCGGGCAGGCTGTAGGTTATGGCTGTTGTCCAGGGAAAGCTTCTCTTGCCTCCGGGAGCTGGCTCTCCCTTTCAGTGGGCTCCTTCTTCCCCTCTGGCTTCTAGGGAATCCAACCCTTCCTTTACTGTGAACCTCTCTTCATTGCAGGATTCTTACTTTACTTTTAAACAGAATTTGCCTTCCAGCCCCACCCTCTCTCCTTCTGGTTGCTGGGAAAACCAAGAAACACACACATCCAGGGTACCTTGATTATGAGACGTGTGCCTTGAGGGAATTCCCCTACATAAGTACATAAGTATTGCCATACCGGGACAAACCGAAGGTCCATCAAGCCCAGCATCCTGTTTCCAACAGTGGCCAATCTAGGTCACAAGTACCTGGCAAGATCCCAAAAAATACAATACATTGCCCCAAATCCATCTTAATAATGTTCTATGGACTTTTCCTTTGGGAAGCCATCCAAACCTTTTTTTAACTCCACTAAGCTAAATGCTTTTACTACATTCTCTGGCAACGAATTCCAGAGTTTAATTACACGTTGCGTGAAGAAAAATTGTCTCCGATTCATTTTAAATTTACTACTTTGTAGATTCATCGCATGACCCATAGTATTTTTGGAAAGAGTAAACAAACGATTCACGTCTACACGTTCCATTCCACTCATTATTTTATAGACCTCTATTATATCTCCCCTTGGCCATCTTTTCTCCAAGCTGAAGAACTCTAGCCACTTTAGTCTTTCCTCATAGGGAAGTTGTCCCATCCCCTTTATCATTTTCATCGCCCTTCTCTGTACCTTTTCTAATTCCACTATCTTTTTTAAGATGCGGCGACCAGAATTGAACACAATATTCGAGGTGCGGTTGCACCATGGATCGATACAAAGGCATTGTAATGTCCTCATTTTTGTTTTACATTCCTTTCCTAATAATACCTAACATTCTATTTGCTTTCTTAGCCGCTGCCCCCACACTCTGAGCAGAGTTTCAACGTATCATCAACGATGACGCCTGCATCCCTTTTCTTGTCGGTGACTCCTAATGTGGAATATTGAATTGCGTAGCTATATTCCTTGTCATCAAGCAGATGAAGCCATTACGTATGGGTTGTGTCCATCAACCAGCAGGGGGAGATAGAGCACTCAACTTTTCACAGTGCCTCATGGCCAGCCAGCTCCACTGCCTCTTCAGTATTCTCTATCTCTCCAAGCAGGGTGGCTGCAGCTTCTTCGAGCTCCATCAAAAATCTGCCTGGGGGTGGCTCCTGGCTTGCCAGTTGTTAGCCGGGGTGTTAGAGGCTATAGTAGCTTCACTTTGAAGGCACATAGGTTAGCCCTTTCCCTGCCTTACCCATGCCCCCATGGATGTGGACATATTAGCTTGCTTTTCCCTGTCCTTTCCCACTCAGTGGATGCAGGCACATTGGTTCGCCTTTCCCTGCCTTTCCCACTCATCTGAGCCTCCGGAGTTCTTATTACCTCTCCTTTCCTCGCAGCGTTTAAAAAACAAAAAAATGGAACAGAGGTTTTCCTTTGATTCTTCTATGGGACCGGAGCTGTGATACTCGATCCGGTGAGGTAAGAGTGTTTTCTAACTCCTCCGGGGTGGGCCCGCTATCGGGGCGTTTTTGGTGCGAAACCGCCATTTTGAATTTTCCCGTCATTTTCGGCGATGGCTGCAGAGAATGTAAAGCGCTGTTCCCGGTGTGGCAAGCACAAATCAGCAGCGGGGCTCTGTAAATCGTGCTGTACAGGTGTAAGAGCCGGCCCGAGCATGGCGAGCGATGATTCTTCCCGCTCAGAGCTGGCAGCAGACGCCATTTTGAATTCTCCGCATGGCGCGGCCTCCGTAGAGACGGAGAGCCCGGGGGGGGCACCTCGAATTGAGGCTATTCAGGGAGCGGCTAGCCCCGGACGGGATCTGGGTGCCCAGGGCGAGTTTTTCTCCCCTGATTTTGTGTTGTTATTTCATAAAGCATACATGCTGAAAAGAGCTCTCTCTCAATGGTCGTCTGAGGCCCCTTCTATTGTCCCCCCCCCCCGGTGGATTCTGGCCTGGGACTGCCCGCTGAGGCTATTTCCCTGATAATTGGCATAAAGAAAAGTGTAGAAGGGCTAATTCCCCTTCAGATTGTGGTGCACCTCCTTTCTCCCCCCCCCCCCCCCCCCCCCGTGGTCGGGCTGTGAGGATTCGGAGAGTTCTGGCAGGCCTTCATGGTCTGAGGAGCCATAGTCAGGTGCAGAATTACCACAGGATCTGGATGATCCCTCCGCGGTGAGGATTTTCCACCGTGATGAGCTGCCAGCGCTTATTTCAGTTGCTCTACAGGTCCTTTCTATTGAAGAGCCTGACAGTGGCACGGCCTCCTCTGTGAATCCTAGGATGGCTAGTACCAAAAAGCCTGCTCGAGCCTTTCCTTTGCATGACTCCATCCAAGAGCTTATTTCTGCTCAGTGGGCTGACCCCGAGGGACCTTTGAAAGTTTCCAGGGCTATGGGGCAATTATACCCTCTGCGTGAGGAGCATTTGGCTCGCTTTTTCAATGCCTAAAGTAGATGCCCTAGTCACTGCGGTGACAAAGAGAACTACCCTCCCTGTGGAAGGAGGAGTTGCCCTGAAGGATTTACAAGACCGTAGGCTGGAAGCAGCACTTAAACGGTCCTTTGAAACTGCAGGTCTTACTGTTCGGGCGTCTGCATGCAGTTGTTATGCTGCTAGAGCCTGCCTGGCGTGGTTGCAACAGGCAGTAGAACAACCCGGAGATGGAGCGGAGCCCTTCTCGGATGTGGCTCCGCGGCTGGAGTCGGCCTTGTCCTTTTTGGCTGATGCCCTTTATGTTATTGTCAGAGCTTCGGCTAAACAAATGGCAGTAGCAGTGGCAGCTCGCCGTCTTATTTGGCTACGACATTGGGCAGCGGACATGGCCTCTAAGCAAAGGTTGGTGAAGTTGCCCTTTCAAAGCCTTCTCCTATTTGGTGAGGAGTTGGAAAAAAAAATTGTTAAAGGCCTGGGAGATCCTAAACCCCAGCGCTTGCCTGAAGATAGGTAGAGGCCTTTCTCCAAGGGCCAAGCGGTCCACTCCTCTTATAGACCTCGCTTCTGTGAAGCCAGAAGGTACCGCCCGGGGCGTTCTGCTGGGTTCACTTCTCATGCCCGTTTTTCAGCAGAGGAACTCCTTTCGCTTGGACAAGCGTTCCGCAGCCACCGGCTCTAGGCCCAGAGTTCAGGGGCGACCCTCTCAATGATGGTGCGCCGGCCCCCTCCTCGCTTCCTGTCATCGGAGGACATCTTTCCCTCTTTGCCGAGGAGTGGGCCAATATTTCCTCAGATCAGTGGGTTCTGGACCTGATCAGAGATGGCTACAGAATAGAATTCAATGCCCCAGTAAGAGACGTGTTTGTGGAGTCCCGATGCGGTTCTGCCGCCAAACGGGCGGCGGTAGAGGAGACTTTGCAAGGTCTGATTCAGTTAGGGGCCGTGTACCCGGTACCTCCCGCCGAACACGGCTACGGCCGATACTCCATCTACTTTGTGGTGCCGCGAAAAGGTTGGTCTTTTCGCCCTATTCTGGACTTAAAAGAATTAAACAAGTCCCTGAGAGTGCGGCATTTCCACATGGAAACCCTGCGCTCCGTCATTGCTGCGGTACAGCCAGGAGAGTTTCTCACGTCTCTAGACCTGAAAGAAGCTTACTTGCACATACCAATTTGGCCCCCGCACCAGAAGTTTCTGAGGTTTGCGGTGTTGGGAAAACATTTTTAGTTCCAGGCCTTACCTTTTGGCCTCGCCACAGCTCCCCGAACCTTTTCGAAGGTAATGGTGGTAGTAGCTGCTTTGCTCAGGTGAGAAGGTATCAGGGTTCACCCGTACCTAGACGACTGGCTCATCAGAGCAGACTCTGTAACAGAGAGCTATCAAGCTACAGCCGGAGTGGTCTCAGTACTTCAATCTCTAGGCTGGGTCATCAATATGGCCAAAAGTCACCTGACCCCCTCTCAATCTCTAGAATATTTGGGGGCCATGTTTGACACAGACTCGGGCTATGTATACCTACCCGAGCTAAGGCGGGGCAAGCTTCAGAATCAGGTCCGTCTGCTCCTGAGGATGCCCCGCCCGCGAGCTTGGGACATTGTCCAGCTGCTGGGATCGATGACAGCCACATTGGAAGTGGTGCCCTGGCCAAGAGCGCACCTGAGACCTCTACAGTATTCCCTACTTCAAAGATGGTCTCCAGTTTCTCAGGATTATCAATGCAGACTTTCTTGGCTCCCTGCGGCCCGATTCAGCATCGAGTGGTGGTTCTCAGACAGCATGCTGCGGCGAGGAATCCCGCTGGCGCTCCCCGATTGGTGTCTAGTAGTGACAGATGCCAGCCTGAAGGGCTGGGGCGCACATTGCAAGGGGAAGCATGCCCAGGGTCTATGGACACCCGAGGAGTCAGAGTGGGCCATCAACCGCCTGGAGTTGAAAGCGGTGTTTCAGGCGCTTCTGGCCTTTCAAGTGACCCTGGAAGGATTGGCTGTCAGAGTGATGTCGGACAACACGACAGCAGTGGCCTACATAAATCGACAAGGCGGCACTCAGTGCAGAGCACTGGCCACGTAGGCCGAACAGATTTGCCACTGGGCCGAGCTGCATCTTCAGTTTCTGTCGGCAGCTCACATTGCAGGTCAGAGCAACGTGCAAGCCGATTATCTAAGCAGGCATCAGATCAATCCAGCAGAATGGGAACTAGCAGACGAAGTATTCCTGCAGATATGTGCCAAATGGGGCAAGTCAGTGATGGATCTTATGGCGACAAGTTCAAATGCCAAATTCCCGTGCTTCTTCAGCAGACGGAGAGATCCTCGCTCGGTAGGGTTGGATGCCTTGACTCAGCCCTGGCCTCCGGGCCTACTATATGTGTTCCCTCCATGGCCCTTGATAGGGCGCGTGCTCCTGAGGATTCGGCTGCACCCAGGAGAAGTGGTCCTCATCGCCCCGGATTGGCCCAGGAGGCCTAGGTATGCGGACCTCCGACAGATGCTAGTGGAGGCTCCCCTTCCTTTACCTCTGATACCGAACCTGTTGTCACAGGGCCCGTTAGCCATGGAGGACGCCTGCCGCTTTGGTCTTATGGCATGGCGATTGAGAGGGCGCAATTGAGGGACAAAGGCTATTCAAACAGTCATTCCACTCTCCTGCAGGCCCGCAAGCGTTCCACTTCCGTGGCTTATGCCAGGATTTGGCGCCAGTTTGAGTCTTGGTGTGCTTCAAAAGCGATCACACCCATGCGGGCTCCTGTCTCGCCGATTCTAGACTTTTTGCAGGATGGTGTACAAATAGGCTTGGCCTATAATTCCCTGCAGGTGCAAGTGGCAGCGTTGGCCTCCCTTCGTGGTAAGGTTGAAGGCGTGTCTTTAGCTGCTCATCCAGATGTGGCACGGTTTCTTAGTGGGGTGCTTCGGCTCTGGCCTTCCGTGCGAGCACCCTGTCCAGCTTGGAACCTGGGGCTAGTTTTGAAGGCCCTGCAGGCTTCTCCTTTTGAGCCACTTCGGCGAGCATCGGAGAAGATTTGACACTAAAGGCCATTTTTCTTGTGGCCATTACTTCAGCGAGACGGGTGTCAGAGCTCCAGGTGCGGTCCTGTAGAGACCCATTTCTGCAATTCTCAGAGTCCGGGGTCACGGTTCGGACCGTGCCTTCCTTCATGCCTAAGGTGGTTTCAGCGTTTCACCTAAACCAGCCTATTTTCTTGCCCGCCTTTGATAAGGAGGAGTTTCCAGAATCTTTTGGGCAGTTGCACCTGTTTGATGTGCGCAGGACTCTGCTGCAGTATCTGTGAGTTACTATCTCTTTCAGGATCTATGATCATCTGTTTGTTTTGCTATCAGGTCCTCGCAGAGGATCTCCAGCGTCTAAAGCCACTATTGCCCGCTGGCTTAAAGAAACTATCTTTTCAGCTTATCTGCTTGCCGGCCGGTCTCCGCCTATAGCCTTTAAGGCGCATTCTACCAGAGCGATTTCTTTCTCTTGGGCTGAAACTGGAGCACTCTTGTCAAGAGATTTGCAGTGCAGCAACATGGGCTTCTAAGCTCTCTTTTGCCCGACATTACAGGCTGGATGTGGCTGCTAGGAGGGATGCGCGTTTTGGAGCACAAGTGCTAGCGCGTGGTGTGACCTGTTCCCACCCTATATAGGGATTGCTTTGTTACATCCCATACGTAATGGCTTCATCTGCTTGATGACAAGGAAGGGAAAATTAGGTTCTTACCTTGGTAATTTTCTTTCCTTTAGTCATAGCAGATGAAGCCATGAGCCCTCCCTGTCTTTCTTCTATGTTTGTACAGCGCTGCGTATGCCTTGTAGCGCTATAGAAATGCTAAATAGTAGTAGTAGTAGTAGTATGATTGTCTGTATGCTGTGAATCTGTTTCAGGTTCTGTTCTTGTTTCCAGAAGTTCCTTCCTTGGGAGAAAGTTGGAAAACAGTCTTCAGGAT
Source organism: Microcaecilia unicolor (assembly GCF_901765095.1). Taxonomy (NCBI): domain Eukaryota; kingdom Metazoa; phylum Chordata; class Amphibia; order Gymnophiona; family Siphonopidae; genus Microcaecilia; species Microcaecilia unicolor. The sequence goes on from NC_044040.1 coordinate 109,865,801, forward strand.
TCATGTTCACTTATAGGAGGATGAGTCCATTCCCTCCAGTTTATGTTTTGGAGGATGAGTTTATTCCCTACAGGAGGTTGCGTGTATCCCCTCCAGTTATACAATAAGGAGGATGAATTTATTCCCTCCAGGAGGATGTGTTCATGCCCTCCTTTTGAGTTCATGCCCTTGTTAAGGGGCCATCGTTCGCTGTGAGGAAAGTTCATGTTATTCCCATTGCGGTTTGCCATACTGCTTTGGAAGCTTCAAATACTGAAGAGGCAGTGGAGCTGGCTGGCCATGAGGCACTGTGAAAAGTTGAGTGCTCTCTATCTCCCCCTGCTGGTTGATGGACACAACCCAAGTGCAAAGTGATGCATGTGGGTAAGAGGAACCCGAATTATAGCTACGTCTTGCAAGGTTCCGCGTTAGGAGTTACGGATCAAGAAAGGGATCTGGGTGTCGTCGTCGATGATACGCTGAAACCTTCTGCTCAGTGTGCTGCTGCGGCTAGGAAAGCGAATAGAATGTTGGGTGTTATTAGGAAGGGTATGGAGTCCAGGTGTGCGGATGTTATAATGCCGTTGTATCGCTCCATGGTGCGACCGCAGCTGGAGTATTGTGTTCAGTACTGGTCTCCGTATCTCAAAAAAGATATAGTAGAATTGGAAAAGGTACAGCGAAGGGCGACGAAAATGATAGTGGGGATGGGACGACTTTCCTATGAAGAGAGGCTGAGAAGGCTAGGGCTTTTCAGCTTGGAGAAGAGACGGCTGAGGGGAGATATGATAGAAGTGTATAAAATAATGAGTGGAATGGATCGGGTGGATGTGAAGCGACTGTTCACGCTATCCAAAAATACTAGGACTAGAGGGCATGAGTTGAAGCTACAGTGTGGTAAATTTAAAACGAATCGGAGAAAATTTTTCTTCACCCAACGTGTAATTAGACTCTGGAATTCATTGCCGGAGAACGTGGTACGGGCGGTTAGCTTGACGGAGTTTAAAAAGGGGTTAGATAGATTCCTAAAGGACAAGTCCATAGACCGCTATTAAATGGACTGGAAAAATTCCTCATTTTTAGGTATAACTTGTCTGGAATGTTTTTACGTTTGGGGAGCGTGCCAGGTGCCCTTGACCTGGATTGGCCACTGTCGGTGACAGGATGCTGGGCTAGATGGACCTTTGGTCTTTCCCAGTATGGCACTACTTATGTACTTATGTACTTATGTAATGGCTTCATCTGCTATGACTAAAGGAAAGAAAATTACCAAGGTAAGAACCTAATTTTCCCATCTGGGTTCCTCTTTCCTACAAGCATCACTTTGCACTTGCTCACATTAAACATCATCTGCCATTTAGATGCCCAGTCTCGTAAAGTCCTCTTTTAATTTTTCACAATCCTCTCGCGATTTAACAACTTTGAATAACTTTGTGTTGTCAGCAAATTTAATTACCTCACTAGTTACTCCCATCTCTAGATCACTTATATATATATATATATATATATATATATATATATATATATATATATATTGAAAATCAGCGATCCCAGCACAGACTCCTGGGGAACCCCACTATCTACCCTTCTCCATTGAGAATACTGACCACTTAATCCTACTCTCTGTTTTCTATCTTTAATCCACAATAGGACACTACCTCCTATCCCATGACTCTCCTGTTTCCTATGGAGTCTTTCAGGAGGTACTTTGTCAAACGCCTTTTGGAAATCCAGATAAACAGTATCAACCGGCTCACCTTTATCCACGTTTATTCACCCCTTCAAAGAAATGTAATAGATTGGTGAGGCAAGATTTCCCTTTACTAAATCCATGTTGGTTTTGTCTCATTAATCTATGCTTTTGAATATGCTCTGTAATTTTGTTCTTTATACTAGTCTCTACCATTTTGCCCTGCACCGACATCAGACTCACCAGTCTATAATTTCCCGGATCTCCTCTGAAACCTTTTTTAAAAATTGGCGTTACATTGGTCACCCTCCAATCTTCTGGTACCATGCTTGATTTTAAAGATAAATTGCATATTACTAACAATAGTTCCGCAAGTTCATTTTTCAATTCTATCAGTACTACCCCGGCTCAGCTTCTACAAGAATTTCTCCTGTCTGCTTACCAGGTAAGCTGGACATTCCTTTCTTTCCCCCTTTCTCCAGCATGTACAAACCGTAATATAGTTTGCATTAGAGTAGGGTGTAGGGTTCCTACCTCCAGATTTTCCCTTGCTCCTAGTCTTACTAACTCCTCTTGCAGCAGGTTTAAACTGGAACTTTTTGGCGCACTCCTGCTTTTTTTTTCCTGACCAGGGAATCTGACCACTTCTACTGATCACAAAGCGTATTTCCCTTTTTAATGGAGGGGGACGATTCCACTCGCTATTTGTGTGCCCAGTTACCTAAGTCTCTGGATAAATTGTATGAGGTTAATAATAAGCCTTTATTGGTGTTTGGCTGAGATACTCAACAAGTTCTTGGTAATCTTCCTTTGTCTATGGTGGGCAGATTGGCTATCTTTCATATGGTGATACTGCCAAAATGGTTGAACTATTCCTTTATCTTTGCATCAGAGAGACAAGTTACAATTACAGCGCTATGTTTATGCCTTTTTTGTGGTGAAGTCATCAGATATGCTTTGCCTATCATCACATGACTTGTATGCCCCAGCATGGTGGCTTGGGGCTTCCAGATTTGGATCTTTATTGTAAAGCATGTCACCTTCGATTGGCTTAAACAAACTGATTTCTACACACCTTTGCAGTTTGAGCAACGCCTGCTCACACCTTTGACTCTTAGCTATGTGTTACATACAGCCCCTGAGATTCTACCTAAGCATGTTAAGCGCAGTTGTTTGGTGTCTCCTTTGCGTAAAGTTTGAACCTGGTTGTGCAAGTTGAAGAGTCTCAAAGTTTGAGTTTCTGCTTGGTTACCAAATAAAAGGCAAATTGAATTTTCCTGTGGGGATGTCCAGTAATGTGTTTCATCATTGAATATCTTAAGCATTATGAGATGAAGATGGGAAAGTATTAACTTTTCAGCAGCTACAACAACAGTATCATGTCTCTTCCATAGATGGGTTCTCCTACATGCAACTGCTGTCCATGTGCTTGAGAAACTGGAGGAAGCCTTTTTGTTTAGATGGCACTACTACTCCCAGAGTCTCCTTTTATTATAAAATATTGAGGGCAGAACTGCCCCATTGAACTTTCAAAGAGGGGCTGCAGCATGGACTGCAGATCTGGGTACAAAACTTGAGGAAGAGGTTTTGAAAAACTTGGCTTGTTAGCCATTAATTAAGCTGACCTCTGGTGGGATCGTGAACAACAATATAAGTTGTTATTTTGCGCGTATGTTTCACCCAAAAGAGCTTTTCAGATGAGTATTGCTCAGCACAGTGTAGGCCCTAAATGTTTGGAGTCAGGCATAAGAACATAAGAGTAGCTATACTTAGTCAGACCAATGGTCCATGTAGCCCAGTATCCTGTTTTCCAAACAGTGGCCAAGCCAGGTAACAAGTACCTGTCAGAAACAAAAATCGTGGCAATATACTACAAATCCAGGGCAAGCACTTGCTTCTCATGTCTGTCTCAAAAGCAGGCTATGGACTTTTCCTCCATGAATTTGTCCAAACCTTTTTTTAAACCCAGATACACTAACTGCTGTTACCACCCTTGGTCGTATGTTCTGGTCCTGCAGGCCTATTGTGCAATTTTGGACACAAGTTTAATCACAGATGCAGCACATCTTTCAGTTTTGTCTACCCTTGCAACCTTAAGTTCATTTGATAACTATGCTGGACTTGCGACCGCACCTGGAGTACTGTGTTCAATTCTGGTTGCCGCATCTCAAGAAAGATATAGTAGAATTGGAAAAGGTGCAGCAAAAGGCGACTAAAATGATAGCGGGGATGGGACGACTTCCCTATGAAGAAAGACTAAGGAGGCTAGGGCTTTTCAGCTTGGAGAAGAGACGGCTGAGGGGAGACATGATAGAGGTATATAAAATATTGAGTGGAGTGGAACAGGTGGATGTGAAGCGTCTGTTCACGCTTTCCAAAAATACAAGACTAGGGGGCATGCGATGAAACTACAGTGTAGTAAATTTAAAACAAATCGGAGAAAGGTTTTCTTCAACCAATGTATAATTAAACTCTGGAATTCGTTGCCGGAGAAAGTGGTGAAGGCGGTTAGCTTAGCAGAGTTTAAAAAGTGGTTAGACGGTTTCCTAAAGGACAAGTCCATAAACCACTACTAACAAACAAAACCCACACTTCGAAATATCTGTGGCATGTGGCTGCAAGAGCATGGCCCAAAGAGGCATGCCCCAGTGGAGGCTGGGGGGAGACCAAAGACCCTGGTTGGATATCTTTGTGTTGGTTACTGTTTTTGAAGGCTTTGTGTGAGTGTTCAAACTTTCTTTTTATATGGGGAAGAAACAGAAGAGCAAGAATAGCTCTACACCTTCTGCTAGGAAATTAACTGTTGGCCCCATGGATACATATGTACACGCTATTGCAGCCTTAGTGGGCCCCATGGTAACATCTTCAATGCCCAGTTCCAACTCAGGTGCTTATCTTAGTACTAGGAGTTCTCTTACTCCATGCTTACTTGTGTCTCCCAAATTGGTACCCTATTTGCTTGGAGTAACAGGTCCTGGGGTAGATTCAGCAAAGGCTTATCCAGTTTCTGTTTCCAGGTGTAAAGTACCATCTCCGGTACCATGCCCTGACTTGGACAAGGGCTCTTTAGAACAAGTTCCATCTGATATTACTCTGGCGGATATCTGGAAATTTGTGACTAGAGTTGAATCTAGAGTCTTACCTCCGCTCCCCCACCAGTGTTCAAAATCATTTAACCAAACAGGAATGACACCTGACCAGTTAAATGGCACTTAACTGGCTATCCAGCAATATTCCATGGGGGATAGCCATCTATCCCCAATTATTCAGCACATAAGCGGCCACATCAGGCCGCATAAATAGCTGGAATAGCTTTGGCTGGTTTAAACTTAATCAGCTAAGTTAATATTCAGAGATAGCCAGTTAAGTTTAAACTGGCTGTAAATAAACCGAATATTTACTGCCAGTTACCGGTAACCGGCCCAACATTGAATATCTGTGCTGACCGCGGGAGTTAGCTGGGCTCCCTTTCCCTCCCGTGGTCTGAATATTGGCCCCTTATATTCTTTTTTTTTTTTTAATAAGATTTCAAAAAATAATACATTCACATAAGATAAATGTAGGAAATCAGGCAATACATCCAAAAGAAAATTAAACTCCGTCCATTACATATTCATGGATTTACAGACAATGGCATGGTTACTTAGTCAACAAAGATAGTGATCAAGATACAAAGTAATAATATTAAAAGGAAAATTAGAGAATACTCTTAATACAACGAGAGGATGGGGTTTTAAACTTTACCAGCGGTTTTAGCTCCCTACTGGTGCTACCAAGATTTGACCGTCCCCGCTTTCCTTAAGCAATACAAGGTGCTTCAATTTATCTGGGTCAAAAAATATATAGTGAACATTGTTAAACGATACAAGGCATCTACATGCAAATTTCAATTTAAATATACCTCCCAGTGAGAGAATCCGAGACCTAAGTCCCAGAAACTCTCTCCTTTTTTTCTGTGTAGACTTACTAATGTCTGGAAAAACCTGTATCTTTGATCCATAAAATTGAGCTACCATAGATGTGAAGTAAAGTCTTAGGATATTATTCCTGTCAGTTTCGAAAGCGAAAGACACTAGGAGAGTCGTGCGTTCGGTAATAGTCTCTAAGGATGATTCAAGAAATTGTGTGAGATTTAGATCCGTAGCTTCCCCAAGATTTGGTTTGGCTCCCGTAATATAATAGGCTTTCACAATCGGAGGAAAAGCTTCTTTTGGAATCCCCAGTATATCCAGGAAATATTTCCGTAGCATTTCTACTGGAGGTAGCAAAGGATTTTTTTTTTTTAAGTTTAAAAATATTAGGTTATTTTGCCTAAGTTGATTGTCCAGAAATTCAACTTTCCTTTGCTCTTTTTCTCTTTCCATTACTACGTTACCAACAAGAGTTTGTAGCTTTTTAATTTCAAGTAAATTTAACTCACTTTTCTCCTCTTGCTTTTCCACTCTCGAATCCATCAATTGTTGTCGAACTTTAATATTTTTCACCTCAGCAGTCAATGAAGACGATGTTTGCTGCAGGGACGTATTCATAATCTGGATTGCATCCCAGAGGGCCTCCAAAGTAACGGTTGCAGGTTTCACAATTTCGCTGAGTCTTACGGGTAGAAGCACCTGGATGGGGGAGGGCATAGAATCCATTCTTCCTACCCTCTGCTCCGATGTTGTCCCATCCGGCCGTTTGAGGCTCACTTGCAGGCTCCAGCTCTCCACCCGGTCTCAGCGGTGCAACCCGAATGGGCGGGCTCAGCGACGCCACTTCTAAGCCAAGATCCCCAGCAAGTTGTTGCTCTGGGGATCCAACCTGGGTAAGAGCTTGTGACCGGCTTCTAAAGTCGGTTGCCGCAGTGTTGAGATGTTCGTGGGGCTAGGGGCGGCTTTAGCCCCAATCTTTCCCTTCCTCTTGACCATATTGCGGGCAAGATGAAGAGAAACGCTGCGGAAGCACAGCTCGAGACTCGGAGCTTCATGGTGCTGCTCCTCCCACAAACGCCATCTTGATCAATCCATGATCGGCCCCTTGTATTCTAAACTTGTTGATTGTATAATCACCTGGAGATCTTAGAGCTGAAAGTGGCAACAAGCACCTCAGACATTAAAGATAGTTTATTTGTTCCCCATAAGTGTGAGCTTTTGTAAAATCTTTTTAGAATAAAAAATTTGAAAATATTAAATTTTCCAGTTACTGAGATCTTGTTCTGTAAATATCTAAAGGTATTGTCAATTGCTACTGCTAATTCAATTATAATTTCTAATTTGTACCATTTACCTTAGAAAAAAATTCTCAGAAACCCGAAGGAGTGGCAATGGATTTGCTGGGAATTGATTCTGAATTTGACCTTACAAAATTTCTGGAAACTTCTCAAGATGAATAACAATGGGCTACCCTTCTGGTTACTTGTGTTTCTGCAAATGATAAGCTTTTGGTTTTGTGTGCTTATTTGAAAAATAAAGAAGCCTTATTATGTGGTCAGAAGATTAGGATTTTCCCTGATATAGCTAGGGCTACTCAGGTGAAGTGTAAGAGATTTCTAGAACGAAAACTATGTCTACTTGCAATAGGAGCTACATTCTTTTTGAAGTTCCCTTATAAGTGTTTGACTACTTTTCATGGACCGAGTTATATTTTTCTTCAAAAACAAGCAGTTATATTATTCTCACAAATGGGTGATGTGATCCATGGAGCCTGATGCAGACACTTCCACTTTGAATCTTTTGAGGCAGTGCCCCCACTACACACGCACAGTGCCTTCCCACCTGACGTGTGAGTGCAGGACTAGCAGTCTTTCGTTTTCTGCAGAGCAGAGAGGTTGTGATTGTGATCTCTCCTCAGCATGAAAAGCCTTTGTGTTTTGGTGCCTTCCCTTGTTCAGGATACTTTTTTTTTCATATTTTGCCCTTTTCAATATTTACTTAACTAATTTATTTGTTTTTTTCAATATTTTTTTGATTTTCGACTGAGAAACCTCTGAGCCCTTCTTATACCTGTGAAGCATCAATCTTTTTTCGATACATGACTATTCCAGCTTCTGGGGCCATAGAGCCTTTTGACTTAGCATTGACTGTTTTTCCCTCCATGTCATTGAGGGTGCCAAGTGGCTTTAAGAAGTATAGTCAGTACAATAGGACTATTTCAGGCACAGATCCCCATAATTGGTGTGCTCAGTGCCTAGTCTAGAGCACCGGGACATTAATTGTAACCTCTGCCAGCATATGCAAGTGAGGACCATTAAAGCCAGCAGAGTCCAGTGTTGAAAACTTTTTGGTTCTGCATCAGCATCCACATCCTCATCAAGCATGGCATGGGATTTAGTACTTGATGCAAAATCAACATCAAGTGCACACATGCTAAATTAAGAAGGTGCTACATTGAACTCTATGCTGCGAACGCATAAGGACTCGACATCCTCATCATCAGTGCTGCATACTTCGATAGACTTGCAGCACAAGAAGCCTAAGAAGTATCACCATCATTCTCTTTCCAGGCACTCAGTCCATACCTCCCCTACATCAATAACCTCATTGTATGGGAAGCATCCATGTCGCAGTAACCACTCTCCTTTTCAACTTATTTCTCATCAACAGCCTTCAAGGTCTTCCAGATCTCCTACACCTGCTCAAGCTATAACTCAGGTTGCGTCCACACCGTTTTCTCAACTGGTACTGACACCTACTCTACGTAAGAAAATCCAGGCTATGCTCAAAGAGGAGCTCCAGGGCTGCTGTATGTGAATTCTCTACAGGCTTACAGGATGCTTGCTCAGCCCAGCCCATTGATACATTGGAAAGACAGCCATTGGAAAGGTCCTGCACACCGACTTGATGTCAACCGTCTGTGCAAAACAAACCTGACTGATTCATGCCTCAATGTCGTCAGAAGATCTTTCTCCCACATTGCAGACTTATCTACCTCAACGCAGAGCTGACAGTGTAGTCGACACTCTCTTTCATGCACTTTCTATGAACAGTACTTTCAAGAGTCAGACTCAGAGCTCTCCTGGGAGACAGATTTGGACCCACAGGACCTCTCTGATGAGTTCTATGGCATTACAGTTGAACCATCTCAGAAGTGTAAGTTCCCTCCAGAAAGTATATCCTTTCCAGGCTTTGTCCATGACATACATTGGAAATAGAGGCAGAATCTTGTTCAGAACTTTATGAAGTTCTAGGCTGTAGCTCTCCACCTAGAGAGAGTATTACTGTTCCCCTCCATTCTGTTACTAAAAAAAAAAATTAGAAGAAGGTCTAAGAGAAGGGGACATTTCTTTGGTAAGTGAACATTGTTTTGCTCTGTGCTTTGGGGTTTAAAGGAGGAATTGTAGGTTATTGATAGTATTTTTTTAAAAAGTGAGGAAAAAAAAGCAAACTTCATCAACTAGTCTCCATACCCATTTTCCCCTAGTTTTAAAACTTGAACTTTGTATCACAGTATTAACAGATAGCTGCTAGCAGTATCAGCAGGGCCTAGGTCAGTGTCTTAGGGGAGAGAAAAAGAGAGAAGCAAGCATTAACTAGTTTTCATAGTGTACAACCCTTTTCCCATAGGTTTAAACTGAAACTTTTTCTAGAGGTAGAAACTTAGTCAAAGAAAATTAAAAAGTATAGTAGCAAGGCTCAAATTTTGTTCTAAAACACCGTTATTTTCTGATCTTTGGCTGCTGGAGTGGTAGCACTGGTACTGACCTGAAATAGGTGTTAATTAAGGTGTGAGGAGGTAGAATATTTGCAAAGGTTATTAAAGGCAATAGGATTACTGAGTTAGCTTGAACTTTCTGTCACAGCCTACAACATTAACAGATAATCTCTAGAAGGCACAACAGGACCTTGTTTAGTCTTCAATCTCACCCATCCCCCCCCCCCCCGACTCCCGCCCAACTCTTTATTTATAGTCAGTTATTGTAAGTAGGATAACCAGGGAGGAGTGCTCTTACAGAGTTTTAATTACATTTCATTGCATTCTACGAAGAAAACATTAAAGAAATCACACAATATACCATATAATTTAGACTCTTTTATATTACACTAATATCTGTAATACCTTAGCAAGTTTTAAATTATTGAAAAACTCAAAAATACTAAGATGGAGACAGCAGTGCAGCAGCAAGAGGGATGCTATCCAGTGTTTTGCATTGTTTCACATTTATGATTATCTTCCAGTTGGTCAGTGGTTATATGTGTATGCCCAATGCAAACTGCTCCTAGCCAGGGCCGCCAAGAGACTGAGCCGGGCCCAGGTCAGGGCTGCAAATACCTTGGATGGCATGGATCCCAAGGCCCCACCAGCAGAAGAGTCTTCCTCCAGCGCTGCTCATCACACTGCCACATTCAAAAATACCATCTTGGAAGCCGAGACCAAATGTATTCCACGTATTTGCAAATATGGAAAAAAGAGAAAACGACAGCCAGCATGGTTAAAAGGTGAAGTAAAAGAAGTTATTACAGCCAAAGATTGTCCTTCAAAGAATGGAAATAGAACCCAAATGAAGAAAATAAGCATGGCAAGTCAAATGCAAAGCATTAATAAAGAAGGCTAAAAAAGAATGTGAAGAGAAATTTGCTACAGAAGCTAAAACTCACAGTAACAACTTTTTCAGGTACATCAGAAGCAGAAAGCCTGCGAGGGAATCTGTGGGACTGTGAGCAAAAGGGGCGCTCAGGGAGGACAAGGTCATAGTGGAGAAACTGAATGAATTCTTTGCTTCTGTCTGTACCGGAAATGGTTTTCAAGGGTGATGAGGAGGAGGAACTGAAAGAAATATCAGTGAACCTAGAAGATATACTGAGCCAAATTGACAAAGAGTAGTAAATCACCTGGACCGGATGGCATACATCCAGGGATACTCAAAGAACTCAAGCATGAAATTGCTGATCTGCTGTTAATAGTATGTAACCTGTCTTTAAAATCATCCATAGTACCTGAAGATTGGAGGGTGGCCAATGTGATGCTGATTTTTAAAAAGGGTTCCAGGGGTGATCCGGGAAATTACAGACCGATAAGGCTGACGAATGTGGCTGGCAAAATAATGGAAACTATTATAAAGAATAAAATTACAGAACACATAGACAAACATGGTTTAATGGTACAGAATCAGCATAGGTTTAGCTAAGGGAAGTCTTGCCTCACCAATTTGCTTCATTTATTTGAAGGTGTGAAGAAAACAGCAGAAAAAGGTGAGCTGGTTGATGTAGTATATCTAGATTTTCATAAAGCTTTTGATAAAATTCCTCATGAGAGACTCCTGAGAAAATTAAAGAGTCATGGGATAAGAGGCAAGGTTCTGGTGTGTATTAGGAATTGGTTATTGGACAGAAAACAGACAATAGGGTTAAATGGTCATTTCTCTCAATGGGGGAGGATGGACAGTGGAGTGCCGCAGGGATCTGTACTGGGACCGGTGCTATTTAACATATTTATGGTTAAATCATCTTTATTTCAACAGGCCTTGCCAATACTACAGCGTGTTTCACTTTTACAACAAATCTTAACTGACAAATATCCCTCCTCCCCTCGCCCTCCTTCCCTCCCTTCCCCTTACCCCCCCCCCCCCCCCCCCCCCCCCCCACCTTCCTCAGTGTTCAAATCCTGTTACAGTGCTGCAATACTTGGGTCTTAGTTCAGTATTCTACTTCTTGCCACTGGCTGTAAAGTGTTCCAAAATCTATCCCATATCTTCTGGAGACATTCACCCTCCTTCGAGGACAAGTCTTTAACTGCACATCTTTCCAGTTTCAATAATGGTATCATGTGAGTCCTCCATTGCCCCACAGTAGGGGCCTCCGACTCCCTCCAGCTCAAAAGAATTGTCTTTTTTCCGATTAACATTGCTCTATGCAAAAAGCTTTAGAGTTCCGGTAATGTTGGTTTATCATATGTGTATTCACCAAAGAGCAGCAGGGGTTGTCTCCGGACCGTACGGCCCCAGTAAGATTGAATCTCTCCCAGCACCTCTCTCCAGAAGACTAAAATCCGGGGGCAGGCTCAGAACATATGTCCAAGTGTGCCGGGCACTTGGTTGCATTTGGGACAGGCTGCCGATTCTCCAAACCCTGCTCTGTGTGCTCTAGCCAGGGAGACATATAACCGGAGTGCAAATTTATATAATATTTCCCAGAAACGAACAAACTGGGATCTCTTCTGCACTGCCATGATAAAACTCCAGAGCAGTTCTGCCGATACTTCCACTCCTAGATGATCTGTCCATACTCTCGCTCTTCCCACAAAGTCTAATTCTTCCGTTGAGTCTAGCAGGAATCTATGGTTAAATCGTAGCGGCACCAGGCTCTGTGACCCCAAAGTGAGCGCGATATTTAATGTGTCGTGCACATCCTTGCACAGGTTAATCCAACCCAGTGCAGTGGCATAATGTTGCACCTGCAGATACGCGAGATAGTCTGTCTCTTGCAAGGCAAATTCTCCTTGAATATCTATAAAGGGCCTCATTTTGCCTTCTTCATTTATCAGCTGGTACAAATACCTTATTCCCTTCTTCCGCCAGCGAGCGAAAGCCATCGAGGATGTTCCTTCTGGGAAGTCCGGGTTGTGATACAGTGGTAGAAACGGTGTTGCCTGCGTCGCAAATCCGTGCCTCCGACATAACCATCTCCACGCCGCTGTGGCAGAAGATATCAATGGGCTCCCGAGAAGCCAGGCAGGGTGTCTTATTCTCGATGCGTGCAGCAGCCAACCAGGATGCATCCCCGGACTGACCGATGTTTCAGGCAGCGTTGCCGAGAAGCTCTGCTGCCCTGTCAACCAGTCCCGGATGTATCGCATAGCACGGGATATGGTTAAGTATCGTATATTCAACAGACCCATGCCTCCATGCCCCCTGGGCTTTTGCAATGTCTTTATGGGCAGTCTCGGGCGTCTTTCCCCCCCCCCCCCCCCCCCCCCCCACACACACACACAGAAACCCTTGTATCAACCTATGCAAGGCTCTTTCATCCCTTTGCTTCAGGAATAGTGGAGCATTTGGAATTTATACATCCACTTGGGGGCTATTATCATGTTGTATAACCCTATACGGCCTGACAGGGAAAGAGGACATGCCCCCCACATCTGCAATGTACACCTGGTCTCCTCTAGCATGGGGGCCACATTCCTCTCATATAGCAGGGACACATCTAGCGGCACACTCACCCCTAGGTATTTTATTTGCTCTGTTGCCCACTGCAAGGGGAACTGCCCCCTCCACAACTGGCGCCCCTCCTGCCCCAGAGGCATCGCCAGCGACTTTTGCATGTTAAGTCTAAAGCCCGAGAGCACTCCATATCGCCTCGTCAAGGAGTTCTGCGGGTCCTCTAGCAGTAAGAGGAGATCATCCGTGTATGCCAATACTTTCTGCTCTTGCCCCCCAAGGTACACTCCCATAATATCTTCACTCTTTCTAATCTCCCATAGTAGGGGCTCTAGGGCAATCAGGAATAACAGCGGTGACAGTGGGCAGCCCTATCGGGTTCCGCATGCAATCTCAAATTCTCCCGACCTGGCTCCGTTCACTAGCACACTCGCCCTCGGGTTTGTGTATAGTGCCCCATGGCCTGTAGAAACCAGCCTCGCAGACCTATCCATTTCAAGGTGCCAAACAGAAACGGCCACAGCACCTGATCAAAAGCACGCTCCGTGTCTAAACTTACCAACATCCCACTTCTGTGCTCTCCCCAATTTTGTATCAGTGTCAGGAGCAGCTTCCGGACGTTCAGGACTGACTGTCGCCCTCGGACAAAGCCCACCTGGTCATCTTTAACTATCTTGGGTACCAAAGGAGCCAGTCTCTCTGCTAATATCCGGGACAATATTTTAATATCAGCATTTATCAGGGATATTGGCCTGTACGCCCCTGGCTGAAGTGGATCTCTCCCTGGCTTGGGAATTAAATTTATTAATGCTGTATTTGCATGGGGGGGGGGGGGGGAACTACCCTCCTCCACCACTGTGTTGTAATAGTCTAACAGGGGGCCCAATATTTGATTCTGCAAGGACTTACAAAACTCTCCGGAATAACCATCTGGTCCTGGAGCCGTGTGCAGCTTCAGCGCTTTGATGGCCTTCTGCAATTCTTTTGCCGTCAATGGATTATTCGCTACTGCAACCATCTCCTCAGATAATCTCTGCATCCCTGTGCACTCCAAATACTCTCTGATATCGGCTTGGGTTTCCTTACCCCCCCCCCCCTTTTTCCCCCTTATATAAGACCGCAAAGTGTTCCTGGAACGTTTCTGCTATCTCTTCTAACCTCAAGGTGATCCTTGCGTCACCAGTTTTAATTGGTGGGATAAAATTGCTCTTTCTAGCGCCCTTCACTAATCTCACCAGCATCCCACCCGCTTTATCACCATATCTGTATAGCCTATACTTCCTATATATTAGCGACCTCTCCATTCGTTCATGTATCAAACTGTTTAATGCTATTCTCGTCGCCGTCATTGTCTCATACTCTGTGGGGGTAGGTGATCTAATGTATCGTTTCTTGGCCGCTCTTTTTCTCAAGATCAATAATCCCTTGTGTAATACGGCGATTGCGCCTGCACACATATGCAGGCGCAATCGCCGTATTAAGACTACCTTTGCGGTATTTCAAAATAAGCACGGATCCTCCAGGTGGTCTTTATTAAAATTTAAATACTCCTCCCATTTTTTATTTAGATAGTCGCCAAATTCGGGTGAAGTGTACAGATAAGCTGGAAAGTGCCACCCCCTGGGCTGATTAAAATAAGGGGGCACTTCCATGTCCACCCAAATTATGGCATGATCGGAGCTCTCCGGCCCAATCTTTGCATCCAGGACTTGCCCGAACATCGCTGGTGACACTAGTACATAATCTATGCGCGACTGTGTGTGGTGTGCTCGCGAGGTGTGCATGTAGTCCCGCTCCTCTATGTGTAATAACTTCCACGGGTCCACCAAATCCATCTTCTGTCTGAAGGATTCTAAGATAGTCTCCCAGCTCCCTCGCCCCGTGCCCATGCTCCTTGACCTATCTAATTCTGGATCTAGTACCTGGTTCATATCTCCCGCCAGAATGACCGAGATGCCCTCATTATTCTTACAACTGGCATACAATTGTGAGAAAAAACCCTTATCTGGTGTTGTCGGTGCATACACAGCTACCACTAGTAACTCCCACCCCTGAAGATTCATCTGCACTCCCACATATCTCCCCTCTGTGTCTTGGAACACTAATCTAGCTTTGCACGCTAATGCCTTATGGATCAATATAGCTACACCTCCCCGCTTACCCTTTGCCTGTGAGCAGAACACCTCCCCCACCCACTGGCGCTAGAGCTTCTCATGCTCTTCCATGGAGAGCCTGGTCTCCTGTAGGCAGGCTATGCTTGCCCCGTGCCTCTTCAGAGCTGCCAAGATCTTTCCCGCTTAATTGGTGAGATTATTCTGCAAACATTCCAGGAGACCAGACGTACACTATTCCCCTTGTTTTTAGCCAGGGCTCTCTCGCTGATAATCCTGCAAGATCATAACCCCTCAGGCGCCCAGCCTCACCCAAGGGATATTGCTTCACGCAGCACTTTTCCTGCCCGCTAGCTATGTCCACCTCCCCCCCACATCCCTCTTCCCCTCCCGTCCCCTTCCCTCACCTACCCTGCCCAATCTCTCTTATGGGCTTATGGGGTTTTCTGTGCCTCCCAGCCCCCCCACCCTTCACCGCCAGATACCTTATATTTGCTAACTTTAACTACAGACTATATTGAAATTACCCTCTTTCTACCTCATTCCCAAGAAAAAGGATACATGCACTTCTCATGAAGTTTGTCCACCTCCATCTCCTTGTGCTCCATTTTTCCCGCTCTTCTCCAGCTCTGTTACGCTTTTCTGCGCATCCTGCAGATTATCTAGGAGCTTCCATCTTCCATTCAGTTTAATTTTCAGTAGAGCCAGGTAGATCAACATAAATGGCACTTGCAACTCATACAGTCTCTGACATAATGGTGTAAATTTCTTCCTTTTTTCTTGCAGTGCCACTGAATAGTCCTGATAGATGCGGATCTGGTTTCCATCATACTTAAGATCATTCCGCTTCAACCGATATCCCCTCAAGATCTCCGCTTTATGGGTGTAATTGTGCACTTTTAAAATCACTGTGCACGGGGACTGTCTGCTGTCTTGCATGCGACCCACTCTGTGCACCCTCTCCAAGCAGAGTCTTCCCGCGTGGTCCGACAGGGCAAATTCTTCTGTCAGCCATTTTTCTAGCACTGTCATTAGGGCCCTCCCACCGATAGACTCTGGCAGCCGCACTATCCGGAGATTCCCCCGCCGGGACATGTTTTCTAGGTCGTCCATCTTCAACGTGATCTCCTCTACTTTATCCGTTAGCGCTTTTACTGCCGGACTCAGTGCGTCTTCCATGGCTGACACCCTTCGTTCCAGCTCTCCGGTCCGCAGTGTTGTATCCGTGAGGATCACCTCCAGATTTGCCATCTGCGCACTCATCTTGTCTAATTTCAGCTCCATCGCCACGCTCACAGCCTCCGTGAGTTGTAGTAATTGCTCCGCCATGAAAGAGGCACTTCTGCCCGGCGCCAGCCCCTCCTCCGCGCCGCCAGACACCTTCGTTTTTTCTCTTTCTTTTTTCGTTCCTTTGCTCGCCATGCTTTTAGCTGGGGTATTTAGATATCTGTCCATAAAGTGGGTCCTGTATTTTACGATCAATTACAGATCGCTATCAGCTCTTTTCTTTCAGTTTAAAGCGTCTTTCGGGTGTAGGGGCCTAGGAGGACACAGAAACACGTCTTCCTCTGTTCGTAGCATCACATGACCCTTAACATATTTATAAATGATATGGAAATTGGAACAATGAGTGAGGTGATTAAATTTGCAGATGACACAAAACTATTCAAGTTTGTTAAATCACATGTGGACTGTGGAAATACTGCAGGAAGACCTTAGGAAATTGGAAAACAAGGCATCCAAATGGCAGTTGAAATTTAATGTGTACAAATGTAATGTGATGCACATTGGAAAGAATAATCCGAATCATAGTTCCTGATGCTAGGGGTCCACCTTGGGGGTCAGCATTCAAGAAAAAGATCTGGTTGTCGTTGTAGATAATATACTGAAATCTTCTGCTCAGTGTATGGTGGTGGCCAAAAAAGCAAACAGGATGCTAGGATTTATTAGAAAAGGGATGATGAATAAAACCGAAAATACTATAATGCCTCTGTTTCACTCCGTGGTGCGTCCGCATCTTGAGTATTGCGTTCAGTTTTGGTCGCCATATCTCTAAAAGTATATGGCGGAATTAGAAAAGGTTCAAAGAAAAGCAACCAAAATGATGAAGGGGATGGAACTCCTCTCGTATGAGGAAAGGCTAAAGAAGTTACGGCTCTTCAGCTTGGAAAAGAGTCGGATGAGTGGAGATAATGATTGAGGTCTACAAAATCCTAAGTGTTGTAGAACAAGTAGAAGTAAATCAATTTTTTACTTGTTCAAAAAGTATAAAGTCTAAGGAACACTCGAGGAAGTTACATGGAAATAATTTTAAAACAAATAGGAGGAAATATTTTTTCACTCTACGAATATTTAAGCTCTGGAACTCTTTGCTGGAGGATGTGGTAACAGCAGCATATCTGGGTTTTAAAAAGGTTTGGACAAGTTCCTGGAGGAAAAGTTCATAGCCTGCTATTGAGAGAGATACAACTCACTGACCAGCAATGTCTGACAAGGTTCAGGTTTGATAAGGCAACCATTGTGCACCTTTGTGAGCAGCTGAAACCCCTCCTTCAGCCCCAGACCCATAGGAATAACCCCATCCCTGTCCACCTCAAAATCACTGCCTCTCTCTCTGTCTTGGCCACTGGGAGTTTTCAATTTGTATTAGCTGCTAACACAGGGCTCACCCAGGCTTCTATTTCACACTGTCTCACCCAGTTCCTGGATGCCTTTCTAACTCACACCTCTCACTACATCACTTTCCCCACCACCCCCCAGGCCCTGCACAACAACATGGCCACCTTCTATGCTGTTGCTAGATTCCCCTCGGTCATAGGTGTGATTGACTGCACACACGTCCCACTCAGACCCCCCCCCCGGCCACACGAAGCCACCTACAGAAACAGGAAGGCATTTCATTCGATGAACATGCAAGTTGTGTGTGATGCCCAGGGGGAGATATTAGACGTGTGTGCCAGGTACCCCGGTTCCACCCACAATGCCTACATCCTACAGCACTCGGGCATCTTCCGCAGGTTTGAGCGAGGGGAGTTCACTGGTGGATGGCTACTAGGTAAGTGCAACATGGATGTACCCATACTATATATCCTCCACTGGGCAACCCTCCGCCCTGCCTTCCTCCACCTCACTCCACAACCCACTATCCTAATCCCCCCCCCCCCCCCCCCCCCCCGTACCTGCTCCAAGCAATACACACTCATCTATCTCATTCTGCTTCTCTCCAAAGGTGACCGAGGGTACCCGCAGAGGACGTGGCTCATGACCCCCGTGGTGCATCCACAACCAGGGGCAGAAGAAACCTACAACAGGAGGCATCGGAGCACCCGGGGGATCATTGAGCGGACCTTTGGCTTCTTGAAAAACCGGTTCCGCTGTCTGGACCGGTCTGGAGGAGAGCTGCTCTACAGTCCAGAAAAGGTGGCCAAGATCTTCGTGGCGTGCTGCATGCTGCACAATTTGGCCCAGCGCAGAGGACAGGCCCTCCCAGAGGAGCCACAGCCACCAGAGGAGGCCCCAGATGAGCAGGAAGAGGAGCCCCCACCACCCCCAGCCCACAGAGCAGAGTTCACTACTTACCAGCTTGGCGTCAGAGCCAGACAAAGACTCATAGAAACAAGTTTTGTGTGAAAGTAAGTGCACATTTATTTGTTATACTCACATAAGTGTTATCATCACATCACACCCACCACCACCCACCAACCCTCACCCTCCAGCATGTGCCATCACTTCCCCCGTCCCCTCTTACCCCTCCCACGGACTTCCTTTGCAGCTGGTGCTGCAGGGGAAGTCTGTTCAGACTCCTCCGATGGGCTACTCCCACTGTCCTCCTCCGTATCCACACAGCAGCCTGCGGCTTCGGCTGCGCTGTGGAAATCCGGCCACCTTGTTGGCTGTAGCCTGGCCACAGGACCCAGAATAGGAGCTGGTTTGGTGGGTGCTGCACTAGTGACTGTGGAGGCGCCCGATCTCAAGGCCCACCTCTTAGCTGGTGGTGGTTGCTGCCCACTGGAGGAGGAAGTGGATGGCAGGTCTTGCTGCACCACCACCGCTGGAGTAGGTGCTGAGACCTGAGGGCGCAGGCCTTCAATGCTGTGCTGCAGCTGTTGCAGTTGCTGGAGCACCTCATGGTGGGCTTGGCGCTGCGCCTGGAGCAGTACCTGGTGGGCTTGGCGCTGCGCCTGCAGTGCTTCCCGCTGCAGCTCTAATTTTTGCTGCCAGTACTCCTCCAAGCGCACATTGTGCCGCAGCAAATCAGTGGCCAGCCGCAGGAGTTGCCTCCTTTGGCTGGAAGGGCCTCTGGCGAGGAGCTGGCCCCCTATATGCATCCTCCGCATCAGAAAACTCTACCGATGGTGGAGGTGCCGCCTCTGCCGGTGGTGCTGGTGGAGGTTGGGCCTCTAGTGCTGGTTCTGCTGCTGCAGGTGGTGGAGGTAGAGGCTGCACTGGTGCAGGTGGTGGTGTTAGAGGCTGGACTGCTGCTGCAGGTGGTGGCGGTAGAGGGTGCTCTGGTGCAGGTGGTGGAGGTAGAGGCTGCAATGGTGCAGGTGGTGGTGGTGGTGGTAGAGGCTGGACTGCTGCTGCAGGCGGTGGAGGTTGAGGCTGTCCTGCTGGTGTAGGCCTTTGTTGTGATTGGAGGCCACTAGGGCCAGCCTCATCAGAGTCATCACCTGTATAGCACAAGGGTGAGGAAGTGTGTTGGTGAAAATAACCCACTTTTGTCTTTCAGCATTCATCTACATAGCCCCACACTTGATGACACTGCAAAGAGATGGTGAGGAGGATTGGGTTTGAGACCCATGTGAACGACAGCCCCACAGGCAGCTGGGTACAGCTGGTGGACGGACAGCCAAGACAAGGACACCACTCACAACTTTGTGGACCCGGACAAGCTGTTTGTTGTATATTAGTTAAAGTGAAGGACATTTGAGCGTGCCTTGTGTTACTACTGACTTGGTACACTGCCTAGAACTGCTTTATGACCCCGATTACAGGCTCCTTAAGTTGCATGCATGTGGCCCACACTAACTAGAGCACAAAGGTGACAGAAGGAAATAGGCACAGTTTGGTGATGATGGGAAAATAGGAGGGAGTAGGGAAGGAAGAGGCCCAGTTGTGCCACAGAGTAGAGTAGTAACCTACACACACCCATAGGATAGGAGCCAAGTGTAAAGTATTCTCCGAGGACAAGCAGGCTGCTTGTTCTCACTGATGGGTGACGTCCACGGCAGCCCCTCCAATCGGAACACTTTTCCAGCAAAGTCCCTTGCTAGTCCTCGCGCGCCGATGCGCACCGCGCATGTGCGGCCGTCTTCCCTCCCGAACCGGCTCGTGCCGGCCAGTCTTCTTTTGTCCGCGCTCGGTACGGTCGTGTTTCGCCGCTCGCGCCCCGAAAGTTGACCTCGCACGTCGTTTTGACTTCGCTTTAAAAAAAAAAAAAAAAAAGGTGTTCGGAAGGAGACCTTTTTGGTCTGTTCCCCTTCCGGTATCTCTAGTTTTGCCCCGGTAAGTTTTCTTTCGTCGTCGGGGTAGGCCCTATTTAGGCCTCGGTTCGAAGTTTTTCTTCCCCCTGTTTTTGTGGTGCCATTTTCGCCATTTCGAGTTTTGATCTCGCCGGCGCGATTTTTCCGCCCATGACATCGAAGTCTCCCAGCGGCTTCAAGAAGTGCACCCAGTGCGTCCGGGTAATCTCGCTCACTGACAGGCACGCGTCGTGTCTTCAGGGTCTGGGGGCTGGGCACCGCCCGCAAGCCTGTAGTCTGTGTTCTCTTTTGCAAAAGCGGACTCAGGTAGCGAGATTGGCCCAGTGGAACGTTTTGTTCTCGGGCTCTTCATCGGCATCGGGAGTATCGACTGCTTTGATGTCGTCGGCGCCCGGACCTTCATCCTCGCCCCCGATTACATCGAGTGCATCGAGGCATCGACCCTCTACATCGGGGCCGAGACATCGGAGGGCTGCGTCGGCGTCGGTGGTACCGAGACCTCCTCGTCTGCTGATGTCGTCGGACGGTGGTGCTTCGTCTGGAGTGCAGGTGAGGGCTGTCCATTCCCCTGCTGGTGGCGGTGAGCCTTCGGGTGGGTCTCCCCCTACCCTGAGGGCTCCTGCGGTACAGCCCCCCAGAGACCGACCTCCTTCGGCCTCGGCCCCGAGGAAGCGATGGCTGGATTCTACGTCCTCCTCGTCGGTGCCGGGAAGCTCCGGTGACATGCTTCGTCCCAAGAAGTCGAAGAAGCATCGTCACCGGTCCCCTTCACATGTCGGCACCGAGAGCTCTGGGTCGCCGAGGGAGTCGGCACCCAGTAGGCATCGGCACCGAGAGGACCGCTCACCCTCTGTTCAAGAGGTGTCGATGCGCTCCCCTTTGGACAGCCCGAAACAGCCTCCACGCCCGGAACAGACTCTGACATCGACGCCTGCATCGGCTTCCATGCCTTTTTCCACAGCTGCTCTGAACGAGAGTCTCCAGGCCGTCCTCCCAGAGATCCTGGGAGAGCTGTTGCACCCTACCCCTCCGGTACCGGGGGTGCTTGCGCCACCGGTACTGTCGAGCGAGGCGCCGGCGGGCCCATTGCCCGGGGTGAGGTCTCCGACATCGGTGCCGCGTGCGGTACCGACTGCGGTAGCCTCCCAGGAAGGCTCCCCGACTACGTCGGCGGAGGGAGCTTCGCCGGTGCGGGCAAGGTAGTCTACCTCTCGACGCTCCCACCGTGGCCGTGGTTCCACGGAGTCGAGCCGGGCACGGCTGCAGACACAGGTCCATGAACTTGTGTCTGACACCGATGGTGAGGCCTCGTGGGAAGAGGAAGAAGACACCAGATATTTCTCTGACGAGGAGTCTGAGGGTCTTCCTTCTGATCCCACTCCCTCTCCTGAAAGGCAGCTTTCTCCTCCCGAGAGCCTGTCTTTCGCTTCCTTTGTCCGGGAGATGTCTACGGCCATCCCCTTCCCGGTGGTTGTGGAGGACGAGCCCAGGGCTGAAATGTTTGAGCTCCTGGACTATCCTTCTCCACCTAAGGAAGCGTCCACAGTACCAATGCACCATGTCCTAAAAAAGACATTGCTGGCGAACTGGACCAAGCCTCTAACTAATCCCCACATTCCCAAGAAGATCGAGTCCCAGTACCGGATCCATGGGGACCCAGAGCTGATGCGCACTCAGTTGCCTCACGACTCTGGAGTTGTGGATTTGGCCCTAAAGAAGGCCAAGAGTTCTAGGGAGCATGCTTCGGCGCCCCCGGGCGAGGACTCTAGAACCTTGGACTCCTTTGGGAGGAAGGCCTACCATTCTTCTATGCTCGTGGCCAAAATTCAGTCCTACCAGCTCTACACGAGCATACACATGCGGA
The DNA here is from genome assembly GCF_901765095.1 of Microcaecilia unicolor. Taxonomy (NCBI): domain Eukaryota; kingdom Metazoa; phylum Chordata; class Amphibia; order Gymnophiona; family Siphonopidae; genus Microcaecilia; species Microcaecilia unicolor. The sequence goes on from NC_044040.1 coordinate 109,888,002, forward strand.
ACAATGTGCGGCAGTTGGCGGGCTTGGTGGACAAGCTCCCCCCTGAGCAAGCGAAGCCATTTCAGGAGGTGGTCAGGCAGCTGAAGGCGTGCAGAAAATTCCTGGCCAGAGGGGTGTATGACACCTTTGATGTTGCGTCCAGGGCCGCTGCTCAAGGTGTGGTGATGCGCAGACTCTCATGGCTGCGTGCCTCCGACCTGGAGAATAGAATCCAGCAGCGGATTGCGGACTCGCCTTGCCGTGCGGATAATATTTTTGGAGAGAAAGTCGAGCAGGTGGTAGAGCAGCTCCACCAGCGGGATACCGCTTTCGACAAGTTCTCCCGCCGGCAGCCTTCAGCCTCTACCTCTACAGGGGGAAGGAAGACTGTTCCCTACTCTTCTGGCAAGCGTAGGTACAATCCTCCTCCTCGACAGCCTGCGGCCCAGGCTAAGCCCCAGCGCGCTCGCTCTCGTCAGCAGCGTGCGCCTCAGCAAGGCCCCTCGGCTCCCCAGCAAAAGCAAGGGACGAGCTTTTGACTGGCTCCAGCAGAGCATAGCCGACATCCAAGTGTCAGTGCCGGGCGACCTGCCAGTCGGAGGGAGGTTGAAAGCTTTTCACCTAAGGTGGCCTCTCATAACCTCCAATCAGTGGGTTCTTCAAATAGTCCGGCAAGGATACACCCTCAATTAGGCCTCAAAACCTCCAAATTGTCCACCGGGAGCTCAGTCGTACAGCTTCCAGCACAAGCAGGTACTTGCAGAGGAACTCTCCGCCCTTCTCAGCGCCAATGTGGTCGAGCCCGTGCCATCCGGGCAAGAAGGGCTGGGATTCTATTTCAGGTACTTCCTTGTGGAAAAGAAAACAGGGGGGATGCGTCCCATCCTAGACCTAAGGGCCCTGAACAAGTATCTGGTCAAAGAAAAGTTCAGATGCTTTCCCTGGGCACCCTTCTCCCCATGATTCAGGAAAACGATTGGCTATGCTCTCTGGACTTGAAGGACGCCTACACACACATCCCGATACTGCCAGCTCACAGACAGTATCTGCGATTTCAGTTGGGCACATGTCACTTCCAGTACTGTGTGCTACCCTTTGGGCTCGCCTCTGCGCCCAGAGTGTTCACGAAGTGCCTGGCTGTAGTAGCAGCAGCACTTCGCAGACTGTGAGTACACGTGTTCCCATATCTCGACGATTGGCTGGTGAAGAACACATCCGAGGCAGGAGCTCTGCAGTCCATGCAGATGACTATTCGCCTCCTGGAGCTACTGGGGTTTGTGATAAATTATCCAAAGTCCCATCTTCTCCCAGTGCAGAAACTCGAATTCATAGGAGCTCTGCTGGATTCCCGGACGGCTCGCGCCTATCTCCCAGAGACGAGAGCCAACAACTTGTTGTCCCTCGTCTCGCGGGTGCGAGCGTCCCAGCAGATCACAGCTCGGCAGATGTTGAGATTGCTGGGCCACATGGCCTTCACAGTTCATGTGACTCCCATGGCCCGCCTCCACATGAGATCTGCCCAATGGACCCTAGCTTCCCAGTGGTTTCAGGCTGCTGGGGATCTAGAAGACATGATCCACCTGTCCACGAGTTTTCTCAAACCCCTGCATTGGTGGACGATTTGGTCCAATTTGACTCTGGGACGTCCTTTCCAAATTCCTCAGCCACAAAAAGTGCTGACTACGGATGCGTCTCTCCTGGGGTGGGGAGCTCATGTCGATGGGCTTCACACCCAAGGAAGCTAGTCCCTCCAGGAACGCGATCTGCAGATCAATCTCCTGGAGTTACGAGCGGTCTGGAACGCTCTGAAGGCTTTCAGAGATCGGCTGTCCCACCAAATTATCCAAATTCAGACAGACAACCAGGTTGCCATGTATTACATCAACAAGCAGGGGGGCACCGGATCTCGCCCCCTGTATCAGGAAGCCGTCAGCATGTGGCTCTGGGCTCGCCGTCACGGCATGGTGCTCCAAGCCACATATCTGGCAGGCGTAAACAACAGTCTGGCCGACAGGTTGAGGAGGATTATGCAACCTCACGAGTGGTCGCTCAACTTCAGAGTAGTGCGCCAGATCTTCCAGGTGTGGGGCACCCCCTTGGTAGATCTCTTCGCATCTCGAGCCAACCACAAAGTCCCTCAGTTCTGTTCCAGGCTTCAGGCCCCCGGCAGACTAGCATCGGATGCCTTCCTCCTGGACTGGGGGGAGGGTCTGCTGTATGCTTATCCTCCCATACCTCTGGTGGGGGAGACTTTGTTGAAACTCAAGCAAGACCGAGGCACCATGATTCTGATTGCTCCTTTATGGCCGCGTCAGATCTGGTTCCCTCTTCTTCTGGAGTTGTCCTCCGAAGAACCGTGGAAATTGGAGTGTTTTCCGACCCTCATCACACAGGACGAAGGGGCGCTTCTGCATCCCAACCTCCGGTCCCTGGCTCTCACGGCCTGGATGTTGAGAGCGTAGACTTTGCCTCTTTGGGTCTGTCAAAGGGTGTCTCCCGCATCTTGCTTGCTTCCAGGAAAGATTCCACTAAGAGGAGTTACTTCTTTCTATGGAGGAGGTTTGCCGTCTGGTGTGACAGCAAGGCCCTAGATCCTCGCTCTTGTCCTACACAGACCCTGCTTGAATACCTTCTGCACTTGTCTGAGTCTGGTCTCAAGACCAACTCTGTAAGGGTTCACCTTAGTGCAATCAGTGCATACCATTACCGTGTGGAAGGTAAGCCGATCTCGGGACAGCCTTTAGTTGTTCGCTTCATGAGAGGTTTGCTTTTGTCAAAGCCCCCCGTCAAACCTCCTACAGTGTCATGGGATCTCAATGTCGTTCTCACCCAGCTGATGAAACCTCCTTTTGAGCCACTGAACTCCTGCCATCTGAAGTACTTGACCTGGAAGGTCATTTTCTTGGTGGCAGTTACTTCAGCTCGTAGAGTCAGTGAGCTTCAGGCCCTGGTAGCCCAGGCCCCTTACACCAAATTTCATCATAACAGAGTAGTCCTCCGCACTCACCCTAAGTTCTTGCCAAAGGTTATGTCGGAGTTCCATCTGAACCAGTCAATTGTCTTGCCAACATTCTTTCCTCGTCCTCATTCCTGCCCTGCTGAACGTCAGCTGCACACATTGGACTGCAAGCGAGCATTGGCCTTCTATCTGGAGCGGACACAGCCCAACAAACAGTCCGCCCAATTGTTTGTTTCTTTTGATCCCAACAGGAGGGGAGTGGCTGTGGGGAAACGCACCATATCCAATTGGCTAGCAGATTGCATTTCCTTCACTTACGCCCAGGCTGGGCTGGCTCTTGAGGGTCATGTCAGGGCTCATAATGTTAGAGCCATGGCAGCGTCAGTGGCCCACTTGAAGTCAGCCACTATTGAAGAGATCTGGAAAGCTGCGACGTGGTCATCTGTCCACACATTCACATCTCATTACTGCCTGCAGCAGGATACCCGACGCGACAGTCGGTTCGGGCAGTCAGTGCTTCAGAATCTGTTTGGGGTTTAGAATCCAACTCCACCCCCCTAGGCCCATGTTTGTTCTGTTCCAGGCTGCACTCTCAGTTAGTTGGTAAATTTTTTAGGTCAATCTCAGTTATGTCCTCGCCGTTGCGAGGCCCAATTGACCATGGTTGTTGTTTTGAGTGAGCCTGGGGGCTAGGGATACCCCATCAGTGAGAACAAGCAGCCTGCTTGTCCTCGGAGAAAGCGAATGCTACATACCTGTAGAAGGTATTCTCCGAGGACAGCAGGCTGATTGTTCTCACAAACCCGCCCGCCTCCCCTTTGGAGTTGTGTCTTCCCTTGTCTTTGTCTTTGCTACATATGAGACTGGCCGGCACGAGCCGGTTCGGGCGGGAAGACGGCCGCGCATGCGTGGTGCGCATCGGCGCGCGAGGACTAGCAAAGGACTTTGCTAGAAAAGTGTTCCTATTGGAGGGGCTGCCGTGGACGTCACCCATCAGTGAGAACAATCAGCCTGCTGTCCTCGGAGAATACCTTCTACAGGTATGTAGCATTCGCTTTATTGGGGGTGCTAAGCCCAGTGCAAATAAGCCCTCCCTGGACACCTACATGATATTTCCTCAATATTGGGGGTGCACAAACACCCACTGAGTCTGCTCCTATGACACACATTAATACTACCACTACTCAGACACCTTACACTGTAATTAAGTGCACACACAGGACAAGTAAGAGGGAAGCCAGTGACTACGGTAGGAATAGAGAGTAAGGGTACAGAGCAAGTGAGTAGGGGGTAGGAGGTGAGACACCATCATAAAGGTGGGCGTTTATTCCACATACTCCTCCCCCACCTCCCTCCTCCCCCTGGCCCCAACTTGTATAACACAGTGTAGTGCAGCACAACAGATATCCCAACATCATAATGGACTACCTACCTGAGCCCTCAGGCTGGGCCGAGGTGTCAAGGGACCCGATCCCGTGGATGCCCTCCTGGGGTAGCAGGGCATGGACCATCAGCTCCATGGGGGTGAGGATGGCTATGTCATGTGCTGCGGGATTGGCCCCAGCCTTCCTCCTCACATCCCTCCTCAGCTTGCGCCACTTGCAGTCCTCCATGTCCCTTGCACAGTGGAAGACCGCATTCACCCTGTCACGTACCGCCTCCCATTCCTGCTGCTTGGTGGTCGCAGCCAGTCTCTGCCCTTTGGGAGCAAACAGGTTGGTGTGCCGTTGATGTATCTCCTGCACCAGGAGCTCCACCTCGGCATCTGAGAAATTACTCTTCCAGGTTGGGGGCTGGCGTGGCGGCATTGTACCAATGGGGTTTCAAAAATACGGAGTGGGCGTTTATATCGTCGCCAGGAACGCCCATTTTGGACGGGGGGTAGGCGTGTCTGATATGGGCGCTGTAATTTCAATTATACACATAATTCCTAAACGTGCCCAGCTGAGATAGCGATTTGGAGCTCCTGATTTCGATTATGGGTAGATAACTATGGGCATCCCCACCTGCCTTCCCCTTCTTGATTGTCATTTAAACCGCCATTTTATGTGCTGGGACTTCTGATTCACGTGAGTTTTCACGTGTTACCCACATTTATATTAAGGTTTGTGTTTGGCAAGGTATGCTTCGGGACACCTGTGTATTTTGGGGGGTTGTTATTTGTGGTTGCCCTCAGCCCACAACGCTTCCGTATCCATCCTTTGGGCCTCTTCCTGTCTCCCATTCTCTCTGCCTGGTTGTAGCAGGCAGTCTGTGGGAGCTAAGAAATTGCTACAATTGCTCCAAATCAAGCACCCCTCCCTCGGTAAGAGTCATTTCACTGAGGCAGATGTCTAGCTAATGTTCCAGAAGATAGAAGGCGCACTACACATTCTTGAAACAGACGTTCATGGTAAGCTCTTATTTCTCTGCCACCTCTTCGCTTTCTGCTCATTATCAAGGAGTGTGCATTCACTGTATGTAGTCTGCAGTCATGTCTGTTTTTATTTACCTCTTTTTATAGACCTCTTTCTGACTCCGTCACACGGGGGACTAAAGGTACTTATTTCATATATCAGGTTCTGTATAGTTTCTCTAACCTCCATTGTCACCCAATCACAAGGTCTATTCTGGGGTGGCATTAGGAGCCGTAATTAAAAACTAATTCCCATAATTACTGCTTTCTGTTTTTTTTTCTGGATCTAGATATACTCTGGGCCATTTATGTTCCCACATAAATCTTATTAAACATCTGTCTAAGTTTCTGCAAAGACTGAGTGTCACTTGTATATGATCTACCTTGTAGGCTAAATGTAAGGTAAAGAGAAGATAGAATCAATAAAAATAAAGACAGAGATAGGTTTAGATAGATAGATACATTTTATTTCTTACCCAAACACAGGTCTTCAAGTTGATACAAATACAGACATCAGATTCTGGTTTCAGCCGCACAGGGCTTCGCCGTCTGACAGAAGCTTCGGAGAAGACTCTCAAACTAAGCCAAAATCTCCCCTCTTTTATACACAAACCTCTCCATAGAAGTGAATGGTGAGAAACCTTGCTCCTAATCTTTCTCACTTTCTGAGATCATACTTTCCCATGCGGTCTGCTATCTGATGTACCCAACTCCTTCCGTTCTCAGCTACTGCTAATTATCAACATGTTTTGGGAAGCGTTGAGATAACAGTTTCACATCTTCCGGCTGCAATACTTTTCATACCTTTCTCATGAACTCTGTATTACCTCTGTATCATTGTATACCAAAACTAATAAGCTCCATTTTATTCATCTGATCTTTCATTACAGATGCTATATTTGATTTAAAAATTGTACCAATTTGTGTCAGAAGTCATTATTCAGACCTGCTCTTTGCAGATTCTCAAATATTAATTCACTTGCTTGTTCTTTGGCCTAGTCAGTATTTTTTCCAGTTGTTCTTGGCTGCATAGCTTTGGCCATCACTATTCCAGTGGTAGCCTTAAAGCTAGGCCATATATTAACATTCCCCTCTTCACCCTATCCCATAGGGTGACACCAGGGTTAACGTACCTTGGTACCATCCGTTCCAGAAGGTATTCTATGAGGCCATCAAATTATCTGAGTCTTAAGATCAACTGGTACAATTTGTTTAGTTTTCGGTTGAGACTTACTCAAACCTGTAGCGAGAAATGTTTTTATGAATGGGACTAATCCATGAGCTCATTTACAAAATCCCATGAAATATAGGTATGCGGGTAATAGCAATTTCAGGTGGATCATACTAATAAACACTTTCAAGTCTTTCTATGGCTTCTATTGTATATTCGAATTTAGTAACAGATAGTAGTGATATAAGTGTTTTATAAGACTAGATTTGCCAATATTATTTGATACAACCCAGATATCAGTGTTCTACCATACCAGAGTTCTGGTACCCAATTCATTATGCTGCCTCTTGAGAGAGTGATAAATCACTTCCCAGGAGACCACATAAACCTTATAAAGTTTTGCCAAATATGGCATTCCTGGAATAAGTTTCAGCCTGGACTCTCGTGGCCCCGTAAAGGCACCTTTAATACCAAAACTCTGCAAAGGTTATTCGACTTTATTTACACATACACACCCGATTCCACCCGTCATTTCCACTATCAGATTCTCAGTAGATGGGTATCGACTATCACTGATTACGTGATCCCAGACACTGTCGATCTGACATCGTTATTGATACCTGGTGAGGTGAATCTTAATCCACGACCTAGTAGACGGCCCCCTGCAAGAGGCGATTCACCCATTCCACATAAATTCAATGCTCCTAGTGTTAACAATCAGTGCCGGGACTGTCGCTCTCAACCTACTCCCAGCCACCGAGCTGAAGTACAGTGCAACCTTTGTTTCCAATTGGGACATTGCGCCATGGAATGTCCATGCTGGCACTTTGCTCATAGACAAAACCGTCAACCTCCTTCAGACTCCCCATCGCTACATGTCTCGCGGCTACAGATACGACAGCCACAGAGAGACCGCAGGCGACCGAGTGACCTCCCCTCGATAGATAACCCACGCCCCCGAAGAGACTGGAGCCTCAATCCAGAAGTAGCAAAGAAAAAAATTGTTTTAAAGGGAAAAGAAACAAGTAAGCTCTTCGGGTAAGGCACCTTAACTTTACAGTGTATACTAAGGTTGCCACACAGCAAAGTATGAAAAGAAAGCTTGAAGACAATAAAGCAGAACAGCTGATAAGAAGGAAGCTGGGGCAGGCAGTACGAAATCAATCATGCAAGAGGAACAAGGCTGGAAAAGTCTGCTATAGCTGACAAGATTAGTGTGCAAACGTAAAGATTATAAATGGGCAGCGGACCAGCACTGCCATCGCGGAAGTAAAAGTTATAAAGATTTGAGGACGAATATTTTTACAAGAGAGAGTCTGTAGCTAGTATGCTTTGGAAACCACGCTATAACAAAAACACTTGCTTCTTAACAATAAAACAAAATCTGTGGTTCAATATGCAACAGCCTTCCTAAAATAATACCGATTAAGCATTCAGCCAGGAATACATGCATATTAATCATATTAAGGCAAATGTGATATTATAGTGGACTATTAAGACATATATCTGTACAGGGCAGAAGAAATGTTACACCGCTAGGAAGTGACTTCACGGGCTAGTTCATCTGCAGCGTGGTTACCATTAATGGCAAAAGAGAAAACTGTCTCTTGATGTGCTTTAATCCAGGAGATACTGGTGCGAAGGCCTTTTTGATGGCGCTTTTCCAGTGCTTCAAAAAGTGCAGTCCACAAAGGTAAGTGACTTAGGGGTTGCCCGGTAGAGGAGATCATACCCCTCTGGTTCCATTTGCGAACATGGGAATGCAAGGTTCCTGTGCACTGGTTGGAGGCCATCAGCCCCGTATTGTGTGGTTCTGCCAGGTCGTCAATGCTGTGGGCCAGCTGTTGCAGCTGCTGTATTGGCTCCCGGTAGGTTCAATCCTTTGTTTGTGTGCTGAACCCCAGTCCCCATTTATGAAATGGCCACCCATTCTCACTTTTGATAGGCGAGGGAGGGGGAACTATATAGGCAAATCATGTTTTTAACACAGTATTGAACACAGTCCTACAATCCTCCATAGTTCTGGAACAACAACATTTCTAACATGTAGGCTACAACCTAGTTTCAAGGTGGCCACAGGTACTGCCCTACTGAGCCCTTAAGACATGGTGAGGGAGAGAGTTTGTGGTTACAGGTCCAAACCCAAATTACCTGCAGGTAGCTACAACCTGATGGCTGCCGTGGCCTAGTGGTTAGATCACCAGCCTTGTAATCACAAGGTTGCCGGTTCAATTCCCACTCCTGCCCCTTGTGATCTAGAGCAAGCCACTTAACCCTCCATTGCCTCAGGTACAAACTTACAGTCCTCCTGGGACAGGGAAAGACCTGGAATGTAGGTCACCTTGACCTCCTACTGAAAAAGGTGTGAGCAAACATCAAATAATGAACACCATATTTATTTGTGCCCTTCTGTAACTCTTGTATTATATTGCAACTGTGATGCAGTAAGCCTCCATCTAATGGTTTTCTCATTGTTTTCCCTTTTCTCCTCAGCACTATATACCATTGCAGATGCATGGAATGTGAAAAGATGAGGCAGCTGTTTGTAGGTCCTTGGTGGCCCCCCCCCCTCCCCACCAATAATGGTATGGTTGTGGGTAAGGGTGTCTTGTGATCAGACTGAGAAAACATCATGTATGTGCTACCTAGGGTTATGGCAGATCACAAGTGCTAGACAACAAATCTATTATTAATGCCATACTGTGCTGTGGGGCTGTATGGTAAGGGGGAGGGAGAGAGGCAGGATGGCCATTTGTGTCCCTCAACAGTAAATAGCCATCCAGCCTCCGCGGCCCACCCCCCTGCACATAGGGCCATGGAGGTTGGAATGAACAGGTGGCCTTCTGTATGGGCACCATTATCACAGACATGCATCAGCTTTCTCATTCACACTTCACATTTCATGCAATGCATATTGCTGCCTCCTCTCACATCAACAGCACCATGTGGTTATATGTAATGCACAACGCACACACTGTTAGTTAAAATGTGAAAAATATTATTTATGTGCAAACCCTAACATATTCCCCCCACACCCACCCCTACAAATTCCCCCCCCCCCCCCACACACAAAAATTCCCCAACACCCCTACATATCCCCCCAACCCCCCCAACATTTCCTCCCCCCAACATACAAACAACCCACCCACCCACCCAACAACCCCCCCTCCCCTCCTCCCCTCCCCCCCCCCATCTAGGACGGGTGCCACGGCCTCTAATCAAGGCCCTCTGTAGCAGGGTAGTGAGCAGCAGCAGGACCACCCTAAGTGGGCCCTGCAGCTGCTCATTACCCTGCCTTATGATTCGTAGCTCCTGCAGCACCTGGTTCTGGCCATCTACCAGGTGCTGCAGGAGGTGCACAACAGCCGCTGGGCCAAGGGCTGGAGGTGGCCCAGGGGACCCAGATGATGGCCCAGGGAATGGAGCTGCCTGAGGCGATGGAGCTGCCTCAGGGGATGGAGGTGGCCCAGGCGATGGAGCTGCCTCAGGCGATGGAGATGGCCGAGGGGAGGGAGATGGCTCAGACGGAGCTGCAGGTGGGGAGGGGTCCTCCAGAATGTCCTCATCAATGATGAAGACCCCCTCCTCCGAGTCCTCCTCCTCCTGGTGGGCCTCCTGGCCTGGCTCCTCCGAGTCCTCCTCCAGGTGCCCCTCCTGGCCTGCCTCCTCCGAGTCCTTCTCCTGGCCTGGCTCCTCCTCCTGCAAGTGGCCCTCCTCATCAGCCTGCTCCTCCTGCTGGTGCTGGAGCCCTGTGTATGTAAACAGAGTATGGATGAGATGAGCACATGCAACATGGCTTGCATAGTGCAGTAGCTGGGTGGCCTGAGCCAGGGGATGGGGGAAGGTGTGAGGAGGCGTTGCCATGGGGGACTGAGATGCATCAGATGATATGACAGGGAACCCTGGAAGCTGCACTGACATAAAACACACAGGACATGTTGGCAGACCACACTCATTGGTGACCAGCATGTTTGCATTGTGAGATGCGACGAGGGTTTGGTGACCTCTTTTTGTTGTTTTTAAGGGGGGGGGCGGTGGGAAGGGTGTTTAGTACATTACTTTTATGTGAGGGAGGCCATGACATCCAGTAAAAGTAGGGCCTCAGGCAGGTCTACCAGTACACACTATCCACCCACCCCAGAAAGGGGGAGAGTAAAGTGAGGCATGTCATCTCATTCATCTCGGGAGGGTGGGGGGGGGGGATGGTCGTTGGAAGTTGCAGCCACAGTCATGGGAGGGCACCTGCAACCTGCATCCTTGATCTGGGACCAATAAATATGTTATTACTTATTAGTTGGCTATTAGCCACATATTGTACAGGACATTTGCATTAATCAATAAATATATTTACAAATCAGTACAGGTGTCCTGTTTTTGAATACTTACGGCGAGCCCTGAGGTGCCCTCGCACTGCCCGGATGAGCTCGGGCCTCTCCCGCCTCACACGGCGGAACCTCCTCCGTAGGGACTTGAGGTCCCGGTGAACGCCGAAGCGTCTGTAAGATATAAGTTTGTAGAGCAGGAGTTAGGGGATGGTCCTTCTTGCCCTCTGCACACACATTCATTTGTTATTCAAATAGCAGAGAGAGGGTCAACACTGTTGGGGGGGGGGGACCACCTCCATTGGAACAGATTCATAGGAGCCACCTTTTTAAAATTTTGGGGGGTGCTACCCCCAGTGGAGATCACCCCTCCCTGGATACATACAAGGCATTTATTCTATATTGGGGGTGCTCAAGCACCCACAGCAGCCACCGAGTTGGCTCCTATGCAGATGATGCCATAGAGGTGGCCATGAGGCCAGAAAGTACCGTTTGTATGCATTATAATTTATGCTTGTAAAACTACTTTATATGTGTTATCATTACCCTGTTATCAAGTATGCTATACGTTTAATTGGTATAATGTTTCCACTATTCCGATATGTTGTAAGCCACATAGAGCCTGCAAAGAGGGGTGGGAAAATGTGGGATTCACAGGCAAGAAATAATTAAATAACGAAATACATTATTGTCGGGATGTGGGAATGGTCGTCCTTTCAAGAACATACATTTTATTAGTGATTGTGTATGTACCCATAGTACTCGTTATCCTTGCATGCACACTCCAGTTACTGGTTACATTGATGACGGAGCTGTTATATGTGTAGGTACAGGAGGGGGGGGGTGTGGGCCAAACACTTACCTTTCAAGGCTGTCCCTAATGCGGGACCAGGCTCTCATGGCCTGGAGCCTGGGGGGCTAATAAAGAGCCGATGGCGGTGCCTTAGGCATAGCTGCACCAGCAGCAGGCTCTCCTTATGCCCGAAGTTAGGCTCACGTCAGTGCGCCATTTTTTTAGGTGTTGGAAAACAAGTGCCTTATATAGACGTCCTTGCGTGACGGACGTCGTTTCGTGCACAGCTCCATATATGGATGACCATCCCATATATGGCCCTATCTGCACGTGGACGCCGTCGTAAGCATAGACGTCTTTGACGTGCATGCCTGGTTGTTATGCATGCGAAACTTGCCTTATATAGATGATTATGAAGCACCCGACCCTTTTCACATATACACAATATGCATATAGCTGCATGCAGTTCCGGACATCCAGAAAGGGCACATTTGAGGAATATTCGGTGAAGCAGCATGATCTTTCTGTAGTTGACGCGTATAAACGTTCCTCATATTTTCCCGTACCTGGATGTCCAGAACAGCATGTACTGTACTTGCAGTACACCTATGTACATTCTTTTACACACTTTCTGATTTGGTCGTTTGCACCTGCGATAATCGAACGTGTTAGGGCGCCCAATTTATTCATGCTTATTTGCTCCTCATTTGGTCGTTTTGCTACAGGGATAATCGATTATCGAAAAACACCCATACTATTTTCCGATTATACATGCCTGATTTTGGACATTTTCGTAAGGACGGCCTAATGCGTACTTGGACGACCTTTCGATTATGCCCCTCAATATCAACCGGCTCACTTTTATCAACATGTTTGTTAAGTTCTGACAGGAATGTGGAGTTATGACCAAGGTACAACGGTGTACCATTATGTAATGCTTTGTGAGTGAGTGCAAGGATTTTGAATTGAACCTTATAAAGAATGGGGAGCCAGCAGTGGGATGACAAGATATTTCTTAGCGTTGGAAAGAATGCTAATTGAAGATTTTTACACAGACTGGAGTCATAAGGGAAGAAAAACATTGAATAATCAAGTCATAGATATCACTAGAGCACACAAAAAGGTCAATTGGGAGACCATCCTGAACTGCCGAAGGTTGGAAAAGCATTGTTTCCTAGCTATAAGGGTAGGCCTTGCCAATAGGAGGCGGTCCTCTGGTTGGAGAGCTGTGACAGGGGATCAGAAGAGTTTGGGTTGGGTGGGGATCGGAGAAGTGTGGTTACAGATGGGAGAGATCAGAAGAGTGATTGAGCAGTGGAGGCAGCAGCAGCAAGTCCTCATTTTTCAAGAATAAAAAAGGGTGGACCGCCCTCTTGAGGTGGCAGTAAGTGCAGCTTTGCTATCAGCAATCATGAGCTAGCACATGCACTACCTGTCATTGCCAGCCACTCTTCCGATCCTGTCATACCATGCCCAAGACCCACTACTACCCACATTAAGCAGCTAGCATGATTTTTTTTTTTTTACTGCACTTCTCTGGTTTTAATGTGCAATAACTATTAGCGTGTGTCAGCACTAATCTCTACTGATAGCTGCTTAACATAGCTTAATAAAAGGGCCTCTAAGTATATACTAGCATGTTAGTAACTCTAGCTGACAATCATAACAATACACTTAGAGAAAAGTCATAGATGAGAAACACAAAGCTAATCTAAATTCTGTATTTTGAGCTAGCATGTTAAGTATAACACTAAGAGAAAAATTCTAAACTATTGAATCATTCCAATAATTAAAGAAACAACAATGTTGACACACAGATTTATTAACTACCAGCTAAGGATTCATGAGATAATCCAAGTATCAAGCTCCCTTCACACTGTTCTTGCACTGTTCAATTATATTACATGCAGCTTAGTGGGATGCTTCAGCTTTGGGAAAAATGCACTATTTTAAATATCTGACCTTCCTTCACTACAGGGATGGCATAGAGTTTGCTTTCAAATATCAAAATCCCAAAGGATTGGAATTCCCACCTCTGAATCTTGCTTTCCTGGAAGTACTGAGTGAATTTTCTTCAAAACTCCTACGCCAGGACAAGAAAACTGTGTAAGTATAAATTATACCCTTCTTAACATCTGTAACAATTGATGAAATCTACACCCAAAAAGCTCTGAGCCTGGATTTATTTAATTGTGGTGTCAGCTTTTTTAAAAATACATTTAAAAATGTTATTTCTCCATTATTTAAACTTTTACCGTGACAGTAGAGTACGTCTATGACGTCAACACCGTAAACCAGACGCGCTCTACCGCAACAGTGTACAGCAGTATAGTATTTTCCTTGTCATCAGCAGCAGATGAATCCATTAACTGATGGGTTATGTCCGCCTACCAGCAGGTGGAGATAGAGAACACTGAAAAACCATAGTGCTCTATGGACGGCTAGCTCCATCTGCCTTCAGTATTTCTCTTATCTCCCAGCAGGCATGGACGTAGCTTGATCAGCTCCTGGAAAAATTCTGCCTGGGGTGGCTCCTGTGCTTTTGCCAGTTTGAAGCAGGGGTGTTGTGGCTGGTGGTGCCCACTTTGAAGGCATATAGGTTCGCCCTTTCCCTGCCTTATCCAGCCCCCTGCCTACCAGAGTACCTCTGTTGCTGCCTGCCTCCAACTTTCCTCACAGCGTTAAAAAAAAAAAAAAAAAGACGCATTGGTTCTGCTATTCTGAGGCTATTTTCCACATGCAGCTTGACCGGAGCTCATTTGACTCGGTCTTTTGAGGTGAGAGTGGTGCCCAGCTCCTCCGGGGAGGTCCCGCGGACGCCGTTCCGATCGGGGTAAGTTTTGTCGCGAAGCTGCCATTTTACTTATATAATTCCGTCCGGTTGGACGATGGCTGCTGAAGCAGTTAAACGCTGCTCCCGTTGTGGTAAACGTAGATCAGCAGCCGGGCTCTGTAAGACGTGCTCTTTAGACGCTAGAGCTGGTACGAGCATGGCAAGCAATGATTCTTCCCGCTCAATGGAGCTTGCAGCAGGCGCCATTTTGGAAGCGCTGCATGCCTTGACCCTCGCTGTTGCAGAGGAGTCTGATAGCAGGGGGACGCCTCGGTTAGAGGCTACCAGAGGAGCTCCCGTTCCCGTTTCTCCTGAGTCGGAGATGGAGGGTCAGAGTGAGTGTTTCTCCCCGGAGTTTGTGCTTTTAATGCATAAAGCTTTCATGCTGAAAAGAGCTCTGCCGCACGTGTCTGACACGTGTTGATGGCCCAGGGCTGGCTGATTCCCCCGAGCGTTGGAAGGAAGCAAAACACAGACGGGTAAATTCCCCGTCGGAGAGTGGCACACTTCCCTTTTCTCCACCCCCACCACACCCCCAGGTGTGGATTCTCAGGGTTCTGGCAGGGCCTCTTGGTCTGAAGAGCCAGGGGAAAGTGCTGGTTTGCCACTGGATCTGGACAATCCCAATGCGGTGAGGATTTTCCATTGCGATGAGCTGCCAGCGCTCATTTCGGACGCCTTGCAGGCCCTCTCGATTGATGATCCTGCCAAGGGCGAGGCCTCCTCTGGTAATCCGAGGATGGCGAGTACTAAGAAGCCTGCTCGAGCCTTTCCTGTGCATGACTCCATCCAAGAGCTTATTTCGGCTCAATGATCTGAACCCGAAGGGTCTTTGAAAGTGACCAGGGCTGTGGGTCAGCTTTACCCTCTAAGTGAGGAACACTTGGCCCCTTGACACCTTGGTCACGGCGGTGACTAAGAGGACCACCCTCCCCATAGAGGGGAGGGGTGGCCCTGAAAGACATACAGGACCGGCAGCTTGAATCCATGTTGAAACGGTCATTTGAAATCTCGGGCCTCGCTTTAAGGGCGTCTATATGCAGTTCCTATGCTGCCCGGGCCTGCCTTTCTTGGTTACAACAGGCAGTGGAACAGCTCACGGGTGCGGAGTCCCTCGCTGAGGTTGCACCGCGGATGGAGTCGGCCCTGTCATTTTTGGCTGACGCCCTCTATGATCTGGTCAGAGCTTCGGCTAAACAGATGTCTGTGGCAGTTGTGGTCCACCGCCTTCTATGGCTACGGCATTGGGCGGCTGACATGCCCTCTAAGCACAGGCTGGTGAAACTTCCCTTTCGGGTACACCTGTTATTTGGAGAGGAGCTGGAGAAGATTGTGAAAGACCTGGGGGACCCTAAACCCAAGCGCGTACCCGAGGATAGGCCGAGGCCTTCTTCCAAGGGTTCTGTGTGGCCCTTCTCTTCCAGACCTCACTTCCGTGAAGCTCGCAGGTATTGCCCGGGGCTTCTCAACGTGCCCGATTTCAGCAGAGGAACTCCTTTCGCTCGGACAAGTGTTCCGCAGCGGCCGGTTCAAGGCCTGGAGTTCAGGGGCCGCCCCCTCAATGGCGGGGCGCCGGTCCATTCCTCGATTCCTGCAGTATGAGGACGTCTTTCCCTCTTTCTCGAGGAATGGACCAAGATTACCTCCGATCAGTGGGTCCTGGACCTGATCAGAGAAGGTTACCAATTGGAATTCAGCACCCCGGAGAGAGACGTGTTTGTGGAGTCCCGATGCGGTACTGCCGTCAAATGGGCAGCGGTAGAGGAGACCTTACAAGTCTTGTTGCACCTTGGAGCGGTGATCCCTGTGCCTCCCACCGAACGCGGCTGCGGTCGCTACTCCATTTACTTTGTGGTGCCTCGAAAAGGCAGGTCTTTCCAACTGATCCTCGACTTAAGGTCAGTCAACGAGGCTCTAAGAGTGCGACATTTTCGCATGGAAATCCTGTGCTCCGTCATTGTGGCGGTACAGCCAGGAGGATTTCTCACGTCTCTGGACATAAAAGAAGCTTACTTGCACATTCCTACTTACACTTTCCTATTTGTCCCCTGCATCAACGGTTTCTCCGGTTTGCGGTGTTGGGAAAACATTTCCAGTTTCGGGCCTTGCCTTTTGGCCTCGCCACAGCTCCCCGCACCTTTTCCAAGGTTATGGTGGTAGTAGCTGCTTTTCTCAGGCGACAGGGTATCCGGGTTCACCCGTACCTCGACGACTGGTTCATCAGAGCGGATTCGGCAGACGAAAGTCGTCTGGCCACAGCCAGAGTGGTCTCAGTACTGCAATCTCTGGGCTGGGTCGTCAATATACCCAAAAGTCACCTGACCCCCTCTCAATCTCTTGAATAGTTGGGGTTCCGGTTCGACACGGCCTCGGGGTTTGTCTTTCTACCCGACCAAAGGCGGTGCAAGCTTCAGAATCGGGTCCGTCTGCTCCTGAGGATGCCTCGCCCACGAGCTTGGGACTTTGTCCAGCTGCTGGGGTCAATGACGGCCACTTTGGAGGTAGTGCCATGGGCGAGAGTGCACTTGAGACCTCTGCAGATTGCCCTGCTTCAACTATGGTATCCAGTGTCCCAGGATTATCAACGCAGACTCTCTTGGCTCCCTGCGTCCGGGCTCAGTATGAAGTGGTGGCTCTCCGACAGCATGCTGTGGCGAGGAATGCCGCTGGCGCTTCTCTCTTGGTGCCTGGTGATAACCGATGCCAGCCTGGTCGGCTGGGGAGCACATTGCAAGGGAAGCTATGCCCAGGGCCTGTGGACACCCGCGGAATCGGGGTGGTCCATCAATCGCTTGGAACTGAGAGCGATATTCCAGGCTCTTCTGGCCTTTCACAAGACTCTGGAGGGGCTGGCTGTCAGAGTTCTGTCGGACAACACGACAGCTGTGGCCTACATAAATCGACAGGGCGGCACTCAGTGCGCAGCACTAGCCACGGAGGCCGCTCAGATTTGCCACTGGGCCGAGCTACATCTGCAGCTTCTGTCAGCAGCTCACATGGCAGGTCAGAGCAACGTGCAAGCCAATTTTCTAAGCAGGCATCAAATCGACCCAGCGGAGTGGGAACTGGCAGACGAAGTGTTTCTTCAGATCTGTGCCAAATGGGGAACGCCCGTAGCGGATCTAATGGCGTCAAGCGCAAATGCCAAAGTCCCGTGCTTTTTCAGCAGATGGAGAGATCCTCGCTTGGCGGGATTGGATGCTTTGGCTCAACCCTGGCCTCCGGGCCTCCTGTATGTGTTCCCTCCTTGGCCCTTGATAGGGCGAGTCCTCCTGCGAATTCGGCTACATCAAGGAGTGGTGATTCTCACTGCCCCGGATTGGCCTAGGCGGCCATGGTATGCGGACCTCCGGCGGATGCTGGTGGAGGCCCCTCTTCCTTTGCCTCTGGTACCGAACCTGTTGATGCAGGGTCTGGTGACCATGGAGGATCCCTGCCGCTTTGGTCTTACGGCAAAGCTCTTGAGAGGGCACAATTGAGAGACAAAGGCTATTCTAACAAAGTCATCTCCACTCTCTTGCAGGCCCGCAAGCAGTCCACTCCCGTTGCTTATGCTCGGATCTGGTGACAGTTTGAGGTGTGGTGTGTTTCAAAGGCGATCACACCCACGAGGGCTACAGTCTCGCCCATACTGGAGTTTTTGCAGGATGGTCTACAAAAAGGCTTGGCCTACAATTCCCTGCAACTGCAAGTGGCAGCATTGGCATGCATTCGCGGGAAGGTCTCTGGCCTTTCCCTGGCCGCTCATCCGGACGTTGCCCGATTTCTAAGAGGGGCACTCCGGCTTTGCCCTCCAGTGCGGCTGCCGTGTCCGGCTTGAAACCTGGGGCTGGTATTGAAGGCGCTCCATTGTTCGCCCTTTGAGCCGCTGAGGCGAGTGACAGAGAAGGATGTGACTCTAAAGACAGTCTTTTTGATGGGCATAACTTCAGTGAGACGTGCGTCTAAGCTCCAGGCTCTGTCCTGTCTAGACCCCTTTCTGCAATTCTCAGAGTCCGGAGTAACGGTATGTACAAGGCCACTATAGCCTGTTGGCTCAAGGAAGTCATTTTTTCTACATATCTGCTGTCAGGGCAGTCTCCGCCTGACGCATTTAAAGCGCATTCCATGAGAGCAATTTCCTCTTCGTGGGCCGAAACAGGAGCACTCTCTCTTCAGGAGATCTGTAGTACGGCTACTTGGGCTTCTAAGCTCTCCTTCGTCCGGCATTACAGGCTGGATGTTGCAGCGAAGCGGGACGCACAGTTTGGAGCACAAGTACTTGCTCGGGGAGTGACAGATTCCCACCCTGCAAACATGTTCCCTCATTGGGAGAAGTTGGAAAACAGTCTTCAGGATTTCTGTTCTGTTACAGGAGGTTGAGATCATCCCTCCTTTGTGTGATTATTGCGCCTGTTCTGGAGCATTCTTTGCTGTGAGGAAAGTTCATGTTATTCTACTTTGACGATACACTCTGCTTTGGAAGTTTCGAATACTGAAGGCAGATGGAGCTAGCCGTCCATAGAGCACTATGGTTTTTCATTGTTCTCTATCTCCACCTGCTGTTAGGCAGACATAACCCATCAGTTAATGGATTCATCTGCTGTGACTAAAGGAAAGAAAATTACCAAGGTAAGAACCTAATTTTCCCTTCTCAGCTTACGGAAGCCAAACAGCTACACTTCTCTTTGTTAAGCTATTAGCCAAACACAAGAGATTTAATAGACCCCTGATGCAGGCATTGGAGCCGAAACATGGCCGTGTCGGGTCGTTTTTTTAGCTGTTACATTAAAGACTTCCTGACATCCTCCTTGAGCTGTCCTCACTTTTTTTGTTCATTGCCTTCGTTGCACCTGAGGGTTTCCTCCTCCTTTTTGTTTGTTTTTTTTTCTTTGAATAAATTTGAGTAGCATTGCATTACTGGTTACATCTTATACAAGACACTAAACTTTACTCCTGTAACATAGTTCATTTTTTCCTGTTTAGTCCCCTGAGCTTTTTGGTTTAATAGTAGTAGTTAATATCCTAGATCATGACCTAGCGCTGAAAGTATTATCCATTTTCTAAACTCTCAACATCAGCAGGTAAAGGATTAAAGTTAAACATAGATGATTTCTTAGGGCCCAACCTTCAAAAACAATTGCGCGCCTAAATTTTAACACTTAAGTAAGGCTTGTAAATTTGACTCTTACATAGCACTTATCTGTAGAACGGCAGCCACTATATGGATATGTGCCCTTTCTGCCAGGATTCAACATTACCATTCAGATAGTGCTGCTGAATATTTTTAGAAACTGCCAGAGCAGAGTGTTGGTGTTCTGCCTAGGCAATATTCTGGCAGATAGCTGTGTGGATAAAGTTAGACCAGCAAAAGCTGTCTTAAACAGCATAGGTATGCTATGGATAGCGACTGAATATCACCGCTATCCATAGAACTCACAGTGGTCGCCACTGACTTAGATTGTGAACCCACTAGGAACAGAGAAAGTACCTGTGTGGTATAGCAAATCCAGGTTCTTGACCCTGATCTGATTTGAATAAGTATATTCAGTGCCACTTGCTATCCGGATAGCAGCACTAAATATAGAGAATATATTGAAATGACATGGCCTGCATATTAAGAAAACACAGTAGCTGACTGGACATTGATCTGCTACATTTTCTGATAAAAAATTTCACCTAAATTTAGGAGTGTAAAAGTTATCTGCCTAAATTTATGTCTGCTAAGCCTTATTTAGATACCTGGAGCTGAAAATCATTGCTAAGCTCCTAACTTTTTTCCTCAATCTAAATCTGCCCCTGTTGCCACCCACTTTGTAGGCTCCTAAATTTAGAAGTTTAATGGAATTTTGAACAAGCGTTTAGTCATTCAGCTCAAATTTTCAGAGAGGCCAGCCTATCTCTCAAAGTTAATAGTATAAACCCTTAGATTACTGGCCTCTTAGTGTTCACAACACATCTGATCAGCATATCTAATGCTAGCCGTTAAGCCCGTAAAAACGGGCGAGTATTGCAGCCCTCCTCTCTCCCCTGGCCTCACCCTGTCCACCGATCCTCCCCCCATATCCAGCAACCCTCCTCTTTCCCTTGGCCTCCCCCTCCCCCTCATGTCCAGCAACCCTCCTCTCTGCCCTGCTCTCACCCCATGTCCAGCAACCATGCCCTCCCCCCATATCCAGCTACCCTCCTCGCCGCCGCTCCCTCCCCCTCCGTGCCGGGCCCCCTGCACTGACCTGACAGCGCCTCTCACCTCCGTGTGAAAGCGCTACAGGCAGCAGCAGAGCGATCTGCTGCTGCCTGTAGCGCTTTCACACGGAGGTGAGAGGTGCTGTCAGGTCAGTGCAGGGGGCCCGATACGGAGGGGGGCAGGAGCAGCAGCGGGGATGGAGGGGAGGGTAGAGGTTGGTTCGCGCGATGTTCGTTTCCAGGCGGCGGTGTCCGACAGTCCTACTCCGTTTCCCTCTCTGTTCCGCCCTCTGACGTCTTGACGCAAGGGCGGGACAGAGAGGGAAGTCTGTAGTGCGCATTTGCAGGTGAGTCGGTCACTTGCCGTTTATATGTTTGATATCACAGTCATTCTGTGGGTATGTTTTTAAATTCCCAATGGACATCTTTACTAGGATATGAGATACCACACAATTTATAGAAAAACAGCATTTTTTATTTTTTTTTTTTTTTTTTAGTGGTGAGAAATTGAGTGTTTGGTTAGTTTTATAGAAAGCCTCAAAACCTTTTGTTTTTTCCATTTTTCTACACACTTGTCTAAAAGGAACAGAATACTTAAAAATCATTGTTAGGTTCTCTGCTTTTGAAAGAAAATTATCTAAGGGTAAAATGTTCAGCTAGCAGCGTTGAGCATTTTGCTGTCCGCTAGTGGTGTCATTCCCAGCTATTCAATGCCAGGGCATGTCCAGCATTGAATATCCGCTTTATGCAGCGCCGATTAACAGATAGCCGGATATGTCAATATTCAGAACTTAGCAGGCCATAGGTTGCCACATAAAGATAGACTGTGTTTTATGCAGTCCCATTTATGTGGTTATTCTGGCCCGTTAAGTGCTGACTCTGCCCCCAGAACTCCCCCAAAATATTTGATTTTCACCTAGGCACTAACCATTAATTTTCAGCAGTCTGAAAATTAGCAGATAGCCCCAAACAAGCAATTTAACCGGTTAGCAGCCATTTGTGATTTGTTAAATCATTCAGATTATCGACCAGCTAGTTTTTAAATAATAACACAGTTAAATTGGTTCTTAGCTGTCTTGCTAGAAAGAGGAAAAACCTAATCTCTTACATTTTGAATCTGATTGGCTCTTAAGAAGTATAATGCTACAAACAGTACTAACCAATCAGACACTAATTTGTAGTTTAATCTGATGACATATTTTATTCAAAGAAATTGAACTAGAGCAGGCTCAGGGATTTCAAAAATAGACTTTAAAAGAATACAGTACAATCTCAATTATCCGGCCTTCAGTGGTCCAACGATCCAGCAAATTTGACAGACCCCCCCCCCCCCATGATGTCCCATGGCTTCTATTTCCGTTTTATGAACCTGGGACCCTACTTTTACCACCCTGGTTTTACTGTCTTTTTTTTCTCCATAGTTTGAGGGGTTACCATTGTTTTCCATATTATCTAACTTTTCATTTATCCAACAATGGGTCGATCCTGTTTTGGTCGGATAATTGAGACTTTACTGTATTTAAACTGGGGCAGTGTAGATGTTTAGATGTTTCTAATATCCATCTGTATTTTTTAAAATACTACATTGTGCTTTGTATATGCTCATTTGTTTGAATCTTGAAATTACTGAATTATTGAATCTCATTGATGGTGGAACCTATAGTATACCCTTGTTACTTTTTGCCTTCAGGCACACGTACCTGGAAAAGTTCCTGACAGAGCATATGATGGAGCGGAGGGAAGATGTGTGGCTACCACTCATCTCCTACAGGAATTCACTGGTCACTGGAGGCGAGGATGATAGAATGTCTGTCAACAGTGGAGGCAGCAGCAGCAAGTCCTCATCTATCAGGACTAAGAAAGGGCGACCCCCTCTTCACAAAAAGAAAGTTGAAGGTAAGAATGGAGAGCAGAGAAGAAAGACAGTTCTAGAGCTGGGGAAGTTTACTTGTTTACTGTGTTAATGGTTGGTGGTGCTGAATCAAGCAAGGAGAAAACAGTGGTACATCTCCAGTGGAAGAGGTAAAAAGTTGAAACTGATGTGGACAGAAATCTAGATCTGGGTAAGAAGGAATGCCACTGAGCTGACCGTGAAACTTATCTACAGCTTTCTTCAGTGAAGAAATACACATTATTGACCTGTTTGTGAATCAGACATAATATTTATCTCTTGTTTACTGATTTTCTCAGTGTCTTGGAAATCTTTGTTGGGGGAAATGATCAGCATTTCCACTGATTTTGTGATTCCCATTTGTGCACTCTAATCTACTCATTTACCAACCTGCTCTGGGATCTGTTCAGGAAAAATGAAATATACTTAGTGATATGAATTCTCAGGGGGGACACACTCAGGAATTCATGAGGAGCAGCAGAAGAAGAAGGGTCAAGACTTAGTCAAATTAAATTATGTTGTTGCAGATGAGAGCGTGGATAGTTCATGGATGACCAGAAATGATACCATTCAGACTCCTGGCACCCTACATACACCTCAGCTCACCTCAACTGTGATGAGAGAGAACCCAAGACAGATGGCAGAACAGATTCAGGAGCATGAATCGGAACATGGTTCTGAACCAGACTTCTTACATAAGTATGTATGAAACCAAGGCCTGGGGACAAAGTATTTAAATGTAAGGTAGGGCAGCTGTAGAGGCCTATGGATTATCTCATGTTTTGTGCATGCCTGAATTTTGTGTTCTTGTTTTTCTCCGAGGACAAGCAGGCCAGTTGTATTCACACGGTTGGGTGATGTCATCCGACGGAGCCCAGTGCAAGTGCTGACTAGCGAGAAGTTTGTAGACGTTTCTAGCAGCATCCCCATTGTGCTAGCACGGGTCCTTCAGTCTTCATTTTTCCACAGGACAGGGAGGACGCATCGTCGCAGTCTCCCCTCAGTTCCAGATACTTTTCTCTCATTTTTGTTTTTAATTCCACTTTTTGTTATTTTCCCTCTTAGTGTTCAGGTTTTCTTTCTTTATCACAGCTTGATAGGCCCGCTTAGCCTTGAGCACCGACCTCGATTTGGACTCTGCCCCTTTTTGTAGTCCAAAATTGAGGAATTTGGCCACGATTCTTTTCGTGATGTTCAAGAAGACGCCCAGTGGCTTCAAATAGTGCGCCCAAAATAATCGTATGATTTTGGTAATGTGCCTGCACTCCATAGACATCGGCACTGAAAGCATCGACCTCAGTGTCTGCTGAGACTTTATCAATCATTAATAGTGTACTGGCATTGATGAGACCTCCACCTCGGGTGTTGAAAATAGGCCTCAGGACTGGTCAACATCGGACCCAAAACTGAGGGTGCATACAAGTTCGACATTGTCCTCATCAGCACCGAAGGGCCGTGATGCTGGAAGTCAGAGAAGCCCAAGAAGCATAAGTATTGGACCTCTTCAACACACAGTGACGGGACCACATCGCCAGTACCCAAGAAGTGCCAGCACTGAGGTTCCGGTACGCAAGTCTCCGAGCAGCCAGGTTCCTGCTTCCAGTTTGGCACTGACATTTTCTTGGGCTGCCTCTGTCCCGTCTCCACCCGCCTTTGCAGATGCTTTCCTTCGATGAGTGGTACCGAGCCGTACAAGTTTATAAAGAATTTTCTATCTTGTCCATCAAATAGATGGTAGGACCTGGCATAGATACTACAGTTGTAATCCACTCATATATCGAGGGCACTTGAACCAATTGTGGATCAGTCCCACATTCTTCCTGAGGCTACATCCATGCCTATGTCAGCACCTCGAAGGGTGTCGACATCGACCCATGCAACACTGCTCTCAACGTTGGGGGAAGAAGTTTCCCCAGAGTCTGAGGGTAGAACTGCACCTCAGTGCTCTTTGGGGCATGGACATGATTCCACTGAGCTAGGGAAGGCCCAGACTCATTCAGTCTGATCTGAGTATGAAGAAGAGTCTGATTGGGACCATTCATGGGACTCAGAAGAAGACCCGCATTACTTCTCGGAGGAAGAGCCTTATGAAGTCCCATATGATCCCTTCCCACTCAGAAGAGACGTAAATATCCACCTGAGGGTCTCTCTCTTTCACTGGTTTTATAAAGGAGATGGCTTCAGTCATCCCATTTAAGTTGGAGACGGAGGAGGATGGCTGAGGCGTTAACTGTTCTGGACTATGAGTTACCTCCTAAGATAATTTCACCCTATCCTTAAAGATGCACTGATGAGGAATTGGGAATCTCCCCTCTCAGTGCAGGTCACACCAAAAAAGGTGGATATGCAGTATCATAGCCAGAAGGTTCCCAGATTCAAGAGGGCCCAGCTGTCTCACCACTCGTTTGTTGTCAAATCTGCCCTCATGCCTCGGCTCTTCCAGGTAGAGAGACTCAGGCACTAGACTTGTTTGGGAGGAAGACTTTTCAGACCTCGATGTTTATTGCCCGCATCCAGTCCTACCAGCTCTAAACAAACCTTTACTTGAAATCTTTGGCAAACAGTACGCTAAGTCTTGCGGATTCTCTCTCTCAGGAACAGGCTGCAGAGCTTCACCAGTTGGCCAAAAAGCAGCTGGAGTGCAGGAAATATCTAGCCATGGATGTTTATGATACATTTGCTATCGAGTCCAGATTATGTGCAGTGGATGTAGAGATGCACAGACTCTCATGGCTGCGTATCTCTGACCTGGAACCAGCGGTTCAGGAGAAGTTGGCGGATGAACCTTGCCGAGGTGACAATGTTTTGGGGGACAAGGTAGAGGAGGTCACTGACCTCATCAAAAAACATACTGATACCATCCAGTCCCTGTATTGGCAGCCTCCTGCAGCAGCCTTCTCTTCTAGGAGGTTTACGAGTGGGCCTAGGCAGCAACCCTATTACTCTCAAAGGTATAGATTTCTGCTGCCTTCCCACTCTGCCCAGAACTGCTAGCATTCTCGGCCTCGTCAACCACAGAAGCCCCAGCAGTCTCCCCAGTCAAAGCAGGGGACAAGCTTTGGACTGGCTCCAGGAGACCATAGCCTGCAGTACAAGTAACCATCCTGGATGGCCTGCCGATAGGGAGGAAGCTACATTTTTTCTATCAAATGCGGCCCCTTATAACTTCCCACTGGTGGGTTCTTCAGCTAGTCCATCTCAGTTATGCACTATATTGGCATCAGAGACCACCAAATTGCCCACCAAGAGCATCAGTTCTCAGCACGTACTTGTAGAGGAAATCTCTGCCCTTCTACAGGCCAATTTGGTCAAATCTGTGCCACCAGGGGAAGAAGGGAAGGGATTTTATTCCAGTTACTTCCTTGTGCCCAAGTACATGGGAGGATTTTGTCCCATCCTAGACCTAAGGGCACTGAACAAATTCCTGGTCCAAAAAAAAAAGTTCAGGATGATTTTCCTGGTCACCCTTCTCCCTATGATTCAGGAACAGGATTGGCTATGCTCTCTGGACTTAAAGTATGCCTATACCCACATTTCAGTCCTTCCCAGTGAAAGGAAGTATCTCAGATTTCAAATAGGGAAACACCACTACCAGTGCCACATTCTGGCATTTAGTCTCATGTCAACTCCCAGTGTGTTCACCAGATGTCTAGCAGTAGTAGGGGCATGTTTATACAGATTTGAAGTCTACATGTTTCCTTATCTGAACAATTGGCTGGTCAAGAGCATATCACAGGAGGGAGCAACATAGTCAGTGTGCCTAACTATTTGGGTGTTAGAGCTGCAAGGGCTCATGATAAAGCCCAAGTCTCACCTATTCCCAGTCCAGCGATTATAGTACATAGGAGCCCTGCTAGGTACATTGCAGGCTTGGGCTTGATATTTCTTGCCTCGCAGGTCCAAAGCAGCAATCAGGTCACAACTCAGCAAATGTTGAGATTAATGGGCCACATGACCTTGGTAGTGCATGTCACTTCCATGGCACATCTCCATTAGAGAAAGCCATAGTGGGCTCTAGCTTCCCAGTGATCTCAGGCAGCTGGGAACCTAGGGGATGTCATCCATATTCCTCCAGAGTTAACTTATGCTCTTCTCTGGTGAACAATTGGAACGTATTTGACTGTGGGTCTTCCATTCCATATTCCTCTGCCTCAGAGGGCCCTAACAATGGATGCATCCAACTTGGGATGAGGAGCTCATGTAAATGGGCTTCACACCCAAGAAACTTAGTCTGCTCAGCAGAAGAATTACCATATCAACTTTCTGAAGCTCAGAGTCATTGGGAATGCTCTAAAGGCTTTCAGAGATCGGCTACAAAACCAAATTATTCTCATTCAGGTTGCAAGTGTGTGTGTGTGGGGGGGGGGGGGTGTATAGGATCCTACCCCTTGTGTCAGGAGGCAGTCAGGATGTGACAGTGGGCTCTCCTTCACGGAGTGGTCCTTCAAGCCATGTACCTGGCATAAAACAGCCTGGTGGACAAACTGAGCAGGGTTTGCAACCACATGATTAGTCTCTCAACATGAGCATAGCTTGCATGATTTTCTGAGTGTGGGGCACTCCTTGGTGGATCTTTGCTCAGTGTGCTGGGGCGGCTAAGAAAGCAAATAGAATGTTAGGTATTATTTATGTTCAATTCTGGTCGCCGCATCACAAAAAAGATATAGTGAAATTAGAAAAGGTACAGAGAAGGGCAACAAAAATGATAACGGAGATGGGACAACTTCCCTATGAGGAAAGGCTGAAGCGGCTAGGGCTCTTCAGCTTGGAGAAAAGACAGCTGAGGGGGAGATATGATAGAGGTCTATAAAATAAAGTGTGGAGTGGAGCGGATAGACGTGAATCATTTGTTTACGTTTTCCAAAAATACTAGGACTAGGGGGCATTCAATGAAGCTACAAAGTACGAAATTTAACACGACTTGGGGAAAATTTTTCTTTACTCAACGTGTAATTAAACTTTGGAATTTGTTACCAGAGAATATGGTGGGGTTTAAAAAAGGTCTGGACGGTTTCCTAAAGGAAAAGTCCATAGACCATTATTAAATTGACTTGGGGAAAATCCACTGCTATTTCTGGGATAAGCAGCACAAAATGTATTGAACTTTTTCAGGATCTTGCCAGGTATTTGTGACCTGGATTGGCAACTGTTGCAAACAGGATGTTGGGCTTGATGGCCCTTTGGTCTGTCCCAGTATGGCAATACTTATGTACTTATGTACTTTTTGCCACTCATCTCAACAACGAGGTCCCCCAGTTTTGTTTCAGGCTCAGATCATACAGCAGTTAACGTCTGATGCCTTTCTCTTACATTAGAGAGAGGATCTTCTCTGTGAGAGGTATCAGAGGATTTGCATACAGGAGACTTTGCTGAAACTCAGACAAGACTGAGGAACTGTGATCCTAATCACCCCTTATTGGCTGGGGCAGATCTGGTTCCCTCTTCTTCTGGAGTTGCCCTCTGAAGATCCATAGAGATAGGACTGTTTTCTGACCCCCCTCATACAAAACAAAGGAGCCTTTCTCCATCCCAACTTTCAATCCCTGGTGCTCACAGCATGGATACCTTAGATTGTAAGCGAGCCTTAGTCTTCTGTCTGGAGTGGACTAAAGCCTGTAGGTGGTCCACACAGCTTTTTGTTTCTTTTGATCCAAACAGGATAAGGGCAGCCATTGGCAAATTCACAATTTCTAATTGGCTAGCAGATTGTATCTCCTTTGCTTGTACCCAGGCTGGACTAACGCTAGACAGTCATGTCAAGGCTCAAAATGTCAGAGCCATGGCGATGTCAGTATCCCACTTGAAGTCAGCATCTATAGAGGAGATCTGGAAAGCTGTGATGTGGTTTTCTGTCCATACGTTCACATCTCGTTACTGCCGTGAGCAGGATACCCAACATGACAGCCAGTTTGGTCAGACAGTTCTGCAGAATTTGTTCCGTGTCCAGAATCCAACTCCACCCCCGCCTAGCACCTGTTCAGGGCTACATCGCCACAGCAAGAATGTATATAGTTCTCAGGTTGGTTGACTTCAAGGCCTCAATGTTTTGAGTCCCTATTGTTCTAGCGTTATTGTTTTCGGTGAGCCTGGTAGCTAGGGATTCCCAACAGTGAGAATATAATTACTCTTGTTGTCCTCGGAGAAAGCAAAGTTACTTACCTGTAGCAGGGGTTCTCTGAGGACAACAGGCTAAGTATTCTCACAAATCCTCCAACCTTCCCTTTGATTTCAATTCTTTATCTATATTATCTGACAGAGGGACCCACGCTCGCACATCGGCAGGAAGGCACCAGCACATGAGCAGTGGGATGCTTCTAGAAACTTCTACAAAGTTCTCACTAGTCAGTGTTCGCACTGGGCTCCATCAGATGACATCACCCAACTTTGAGAATATTTGCCCTGCTGTCCTCAGAGAACACCTGCTACAGGTGAGTAGCTTCAGTTTATCCTTTGCTTTTGAGCTGCTTGTCTTATTTAGGTTCATTTTAACTTGTCCAGCAGCCCAGTGTGCCATGTCAGCGCCAGTCTTGGTTTAGACATACTTAAGAGCATAAGCATTGCCATACTGGGACAGACAGAATGTCAGTCAAGCCCAGTATCCTGTTTCCAGTAGTGACCAATCCAGGTCACAAGTACTTGGCAAGATCTCAGAACAGTAAAATAGATTATATACTGCTAAGCAGTGGAGTTTCCAAAATTCATCTTAATAATGGCTTATGGACTTCTTTTAGGAAATTATCCAAACCTAAGCTAACTGCATTTACTGCATTCTCTGGAGTTTAATTACATATTGAGTGAAGAAATATTTTCTCCAGTTTGTTTTAAATTTACTACTTAGTAGCTTCATTGCATGCTTCTAGTCCTCGTGTTTTTGGAAAGAGAAAAATGCAATTCATGGCGATACGTTCCACTCTACTCAGTATTTTATAGAACTCTATCATATCTTCCCTCAGCCATCTCTTCTCCAAGCTGAAGAGCCCTAGCCACTTTAGCCTTCCTCATAGGGAAGTTGGCCAATCCTCTATATCATTTTCATTGCCCTTTTCTTTACCTTTTCTAATTCCGCTATATATTTTTTGTGATACTATGACCAGAATTGCACAGTATTCAAGGTGTGGTTGCCCCATGGATTGATTCAAAGGCATTATAACTTCTCATTTTTGTTTTCCATTCCTTTCTTGACAATTCCTAACATTCTGTTTGCTTTCTTAGACCCCACTTCACACTGAGCAGAGGGTTTCAATGTATCATCGATGATGACACCTAGATCCTTTTCCTGGGTGATGACTCCTAAAGTGGAACCTTGCATCATGTAGCTGTAGTTTGGGTTCCTTTTCCCACATGCATCACTTTGCACATGTTCACATTAAACATTATCTGCCATTTGGATGCCCTGTTTCCCAGTCTTGTAAGGTTCTCTTGCAATTTTTCACAATTCTCTTTCGATTTAATAACTTGAATAACTTTAGCAAATGTAATTACTTCACTAGTTATTCCCATCTCTAATTCATTTATAAATAAGTTACAAAAAAAAAACCAGCAGCCCCAGCACAGACCCCTGGGGAACCCCACTATCTACCCTTCTCCATTGAAAATACTGACTATTTAACCCTACTCTCTGTTTTCTATCTTTTAACCAGTTTTTAATCCATAATAGGACATTACCTCCTATCCCATGACTTTCTAATTTCCTCAGGAGTCTTTCATGAGGTACTTTGTCAAATACCTTTTGAAAATCCAGATACATAATATCGACTGGCTTACTTTTATCCACCTGTTTATTCACCCCTTCAAAGAAATGTAGTAGAGTGGTGAATCACAATTTCTCTTCACTAAATCCATGTTGCTCTGTAATTTTGTTCTTTACAATAGTCTCTACCATTTTGCCTAGAACCGAAATCAGGCTCACAGGTCTATAATTTCCCGGATCGCCTCTGGAACCCTTTTTAAAAATCAGCGTTACATTGGCCAACCTACAATCTTACAGTACCATGTTTGATTTTAAAAATAAGTTACATATTACTAACAATAGCTCTGCAAGTTAATTTTTCAATTCTGTCAGTACTCTGGGAGGTATACTGTCTGGTCCAGGCAATTTGCTACTCTTCAGTTTGTCAAATTGCCCCATTAAATCTCTGGGTTTACAGAGATTTTTTTCAATTTCTTTGACTCATCAACATTGAATACTTTTTCTAGCACTGGCACCTTTCACACATCTTCCTCATTGGAAGCCGAAGCAAATAATTAATTAATTTATTCTGTCCTGTATGGCCTTTGTCGTCCCTGAGTGCCCCTTTTACCTCTCTGTCATCTAGCAGTCTCACTGATTCTTTTACCGGGTTCTTGCTTCTAATATGCATAAAAGAAGATTTTACTATGTGTTTTTGCCTCTATCACAATCTTCGTTTCAAATTCTCTCTTCCTTATCATGCTCCTTTGGGCATGTTCATCTAATTTCTTTTTAATTTGCTCTTTTTGTTTTGTTTTTTTCCTGTCCCTTGCTCTTGGCTTTGGATTGGCATTTTCCTTCTTGATTCCCTTGCTTTGGGCCATTGCTCTCTGAAAATAATTGCTACCAGTTCTGTTGCTTGGCCTGGTTGTCCCTGTGCACTGACGCTTTACCCCCTACATGTAGCACTTTTGCATCTTCCCTGGGGTATTGTCTACAAATAGGGTAATTTTGCACATACCATGACTGTAATGGACCTTACTCCTAAGTAGAACATCATATACTCATATGTGGGTGATGTCACCGATGGAGCCTGGCACGGAGATTTTCCCAGTGTTAATTCCAGAAGCTTTTGGGAGTGTCAACCGTGCATGCATATTCCCAACTGCAATCCTCACACGGGACCAAGGCAATCTTATTTCTTCCGCAGAGCAGAGAGGATGTGGATTGTGTGTCATGAACCTGGAATATCAGACGTGGAACTAGAGGGTACATACCTGTGACACACTTAATACCTCTCTTCTGAGCATGCCTACACTCTGGGTGCGCCTACGTCTGGACATCTACACTCCATGCGCGCCCACGTCTGGGCACCTACACTCTGGGCGCACCTATTCAGACGTCAGACACCTGCACTTTAAAACCAGGAACTTCTCACTACTTCTTTGCCTCACCTACAACCTTCCTGGTGTCTGGTGCTTTTATCTTGTTGCTGTTCTGTCTGACCTGCCTGGACCTGACCTCTGCTAGATCGCTGCCCGACCTGACTACTTCCTGGACCTGACCTCTGCTGGATCACTGCCTGCCTTGACCACTGCCTGGACCTGACCTCTGCTGGATCACTACCTGAGCTGACTACTGCCTGGACCTGACCTCTGCTGGATCGCTGCCTGACTTGACTACTTCTGGGACCTGACCACTGCTGGACCGCCACCTGCCTATACCACTGCCCGGACCTGACCACTGCTGGATCGCCACCTGTTTGTACGTTTGGGAAGCTACCAGGTGCCCTTGACCTGGATTGGCCGCTGTCGGGGATAGGATGCTGGGCTTGATGGGCCTTTGGTCTTTTCCCAGTATGGCATTACTTATGTACTTATTGCCTGGAGCTGACTTCTGCTCTGCTCTGTCCTTGCCTCCTTCTGTCTGAGCCCGAGTCCTTTTCCTCACCTGACTTCCTAAGTCCTGTTGGCCACCTGAACCCAGGGGCTCAACCGCTGGGGAATGGTGGTCGCCGCAGGTGAAGGGTTGGGTTTCTGACTACTGGTCCCTGGATCAGCACAAGGGCTCACTTCTACTCCTGACATTGTGTTTCTTCCCTCAGCTTGTGTCATCTTGAAATTCTTCAGTTTCATTGAGTTCACCCTTTTTTGTGGATTCTGTGGGAAATTTTTGTTGTGCCTCTCATATGAGACTAGGTACTCCCTTCCCTTTTAGTTTTTCCTAGTTTTTCATCATTGTCTTAAGTTTTCTTATTTTTCTGTGGCTTCTTAGGCCCATTTAGGCCTCAAGCACTGGTCCCCCACCAGCAAAGGTAGCAGACGGCGACGGTGGGTTGGCGGCGGGAGGGGGGGTTGAAAGGGTCGTTGGCAGGGAGGTCCAGGGCCAAATCTATGGGGGCCCAGGCCCCCGTGGCCCCATAGTAGCTATGCCCCTGGTTGGGAGGAGGCCAAGAAGCATCAGCATCAGTCCCCACTGGAAGAATCAGGGCATTAATGTTGATACCCAAGAAGTGTCCACATCCCTGGAGCAGATGTGTCACCTCTGTGGAGCTTGGACCAGGCCACTGATTCGGCCCCAATTCCTGCAAAGGATGTGACTTTACCAGCTGCTTTCCAACTTTTACCGATAGCCAACCTCAAGGGGCGAATCTAGGCCATACTCCAGTTGGAGATAGAGAACCTTCTTGCCCAATGCAGTGCTGAGGTATCAAGGGCATCGTTGTCAGACCCAATGGAGCTTCAGTCTATCTTGGAGGCCCATACCCTGTCTGTTCACCAGACCTCAAAGCTGATGCTTCAAAGGGCATTGGAGTCAGCACTGGTCAATATGGTGGTGTTGTCCAGTCCTTTGAGGAAGGCAGCATCCTCAGAGGCACAGGAAGATGTCCATTCCTTGGCACTCCCACCCAGAACCTGACCAACAGTCTAGTTGCCCAAGACAAGCACAGACAAGTTTCCCCACAGAAGTACTTCTGTGAGTCTGATTCAAACTGCTTCTGAATCCAGAGTTTTTTTTTCAGAGAAAGGGTACCTTTGTATCCTGTTAGACCCCTTCACTCCCCATCAAAGGAATGTCTTCCCCTCTCCTTCACTAAGTTTGTGTGGGAGATGGCAAGGTCCATCCCATTTCCTTTGGATGTCAAGGATCAGCCTAGGTTGTAGCCTATTCATAAGAGAGTCCAGAAGACTTCCAAATTCAGAAGGCTCCAGCTTCCACGCCATTTTATGGCAGTTGAATGTGCTCTCAAAAGGGCCAAGAGCTCCAGAATTCACTCTTCAGTACCTCCTGGGAGGGAGACTCGGGCATTGGAATCTCTTGGGCAGAAGGTATTTCAGAATGCTATACTATCCTCCCACGTACATTCTTATCAGCTCTTCATCCATATACACGTGTGGACCTGAGTGTGCAGTGTGGTGGAATTTACCACCTGAGAAAGCTTCAGAGCTCCACCAGCTAGTAGCCATATAGCAAGAGTGTAGAAAATACATGGCTCAGGTAACTGTGACACTTTCAATATTTTGTCCGGGGCCTCCGCCATGGGTGTTGGAATGTGCAGACTCTTCTGGCTGTGTACCTCAGACCTAGAACACATGGTTCAGAAGAAGCTGTCAAATGTCTCATGCTGAAGAGAGAGTCATGTTGGTGACAAGGTGGAGGAGGTTGCCAGCCTCATCAAGGAATGTCTTGATGCCATCAAGTCACTATCCTGGCACACTACTAGTGCGGCCTCCTCTTCTAGGAGATATTTGGCTTGAAGACAGCAGAGGCCCTACTACTCTCAAAAGCATAGAGACCCAGAGCGCGCTCTCCCATTTGTGTCAACAGAGAGTTCAAAAGTCCCCAGTCAGTTCCTCAGTCAAAGCAGGGGATGGGCTTTTGACCTGCTCAGCAAGAGCATAGCCACAATAAAATTAGCTGCCCTAGAGAATCTATTAGTAAGAGGGAGGCTGATTTTTTTTCCAAGAAAGGTGGCCCTTTTCTAACCTCAGATCAGTGCGTCCTTAAAATAGTCCACAGGCTACATCCTGAAAGAACACCTCCAAATTGCCCACTGAGAGCATCAAAATTAAGCTCTCAGCACCGGGAATTACTGTTTTCCTCCCTCTTACAGACTAATGCAGTTGAACCCGTAAACCAGGGCAGAAAGGGAGGAGATTTTACTCCAAGTACTCTCTGGTCCCAAGAATGACAGGGAATTTCATCCCATCCTTGATCTGAGGGCTCTCAACAAATACCGGAGAAAACAAAAGTTCTGGATGGTTTCCCTAGGCATCCTATTTCCCATGATTCAGGAAAACTATTAGCTATGCTCTCTGGACTTAAAGGATACCTATACTTACATTCAGATACATCCCAATCACAGGAAGTATCTAAGATTTCAAGTAGGGAAACACCACTATCAATATCACGTTCTGCCTTTTGGCTTTGTGTCTCCTATATTAGTCACAAAATGTCTTTCAGTAGTCGCAGCATTACTACGCAGATGAGGAGTACACGTGTTTCCCTATCTAGACAATTGGCCGGTAAAGAGCATATCAAAGGAAGGAGCTCAAGAATTTCAATGCCAGAGCTTTTCTTCTGGCTGCAAGTATGTGAAAGCAAGCAGGTTTCAACTTAGCAGATGTTGAAAAAGAACACATAGGCCACATGGCCTCAACTTTGCACATCACACTCACAGCACGCCTTCATTTGAGACCACTGGGAACCTAGCGGATGCTATCACTGTCCCTCCTCTTAAGAAGTCTCTGACTTGGTGTATAATTCAAAACATTGTGACCATGTACCATTCCAAATTCCTCCACCAGACAGATATTGATTATAGATGTATCCAACTTGGGTTGGGGGAGCTCATGTAGCTGGACATACACAAAGGCAGCAGTCAAATGAACCTCCTGGAACTGTGGGCCAGTAGGTTCTCTGAAAGCCTTTAGAATACTCTAAAGGCTTTCAGAGATTGCCTACTACATCAAATTATCCTCATTCAACTGGACAATTAGGTTGCAATGTATTATATTCACAAGCGGGGAAGCACAGGATCATACATCCTGTGTCAGGATGTGGTGTTAGGCATCTGGCAGTGGCATAATGTTCAGAGCTGTTTACCTGGCAAGGAGGAGCAACTGTTTGGCAGAGAGACTGAGCAGGATAATGGAACCACAGCATGACCTAGCACAATAGATCTTTCGAGACTGGGGCACCCTCTTGATAAATCTCTTCTCCACTCACCTGAACAATGTCCCTCAGTACTTGTGCACATGGGGATCACATGATAGTCGAGCCTCGGGTGCCTTTCTCCTCAGCAAACACTCACATGAAACTAAAACAAAGTTAGTGAAAGTGCAGTGCACACTTTGAACTGTAGGAGAGCCTTCACCTTCTGTCTGGAGAGGACTAAAGCCCATAGACAGTCCACCCAGCTTTTAGTTTCTTTTGACCCAAACAGGATGGTGGCAGCCATTGGTAAACGCACATTATCCAATTGCTATGAGACTGCATCTCCTTCGTTTATGCCCAGGCTGGGCTGACTCTACCACAGCTTATAATGTCAGAGCCTGAGGAAGTGATATCATCAGAAGTGCACGGACTAGTGTTTGTATCGAGCCCTATAAAAAGCTGAGAATACCCCCAGATTGGGTGCTGTTTAGGGGCCATATCTGGTGACCTCTAAATGGGAAACTCCTACAAAATGTCGATTTGCCAGTGGCTTCATCAATTTCAGTCCCCTTATGCTGTCAGGCAGCAGATGTTGGACAGAAAACGTGGTGGCTGTGAGTGGCGAGTCTGCTGAGGAGTCAGAGGAAGAAGATAGGCCACATGGAGTCAATATGAAGGATATAAAAAAGTGGTTTGGTGAGCTTCGCAGTGAGGTGGCAGCAACCAAAAAAGTAATTAAGGGTGCCATTACAAATTTGCGGCAAGAGGTCTCAGAGTTGGGAAGTCAAGTTACAGAGACTGAGAACCATGTGAAGCAAAATGTGGTAGAGTTAGCAATGTTGCGGCAGGACTGGGAGCAATAGCAAAGAACTATTGCATATTACATAGGAGTTTTTAGAGAATTGCTCCCGGCGTAACAACATCAGAATCAGAGGGCTCCCAGAATCTAAATCATATGCACTCTAAAAAGGTAGTGTAGAATATTTATTTATTGCACTTGTATCCCACATTTTCCCACCTATTTGCAGGCTCAATGTGGCTTACAGAGACCTGTTATGGTGTCGCCATACAGGGCACACGGTACAATTGGAGTTACAATGAGATCAAGAGATGACAGAAAAAAATTAGTCGAGTGTTTTCAAGTTATCTGTGCAGTACTGCTGGCTTGGGACCCCAGGTGAGCAGACAAGACTGATTAGAGTGGAGCAGGCTCACTGAAGTTTCGGACCCAAATAGATTGCTAGTCCTTCCTTCAACAGAAACTGGCCTGGAAAGAAAAAGTTGTTAAATGTGAAATAGAACTCTCCCAGGACTTGGCGCTGGTCAAAGGCATGAGAGAGCTCTCACAAGTTTTGTGCAGAATCAAACTCAGATATAAATAACTTTTTCCCTTTGCCATTCTGTTTAACGTGAATGGCACAGATAAGGCAACTACTGTCTTGGAAGAAGCATGGTATCTACTGTGACAAGCTGGACTTTAGAATATTCTGGAGAAGCCAAAGGGAGTTGAAAGATCAATATGGCAGAGAGTGGTGGCAAAGGAAAAGCAGCTCAGGACTTTTACTCCTGGGAAGAGCACAGCAGGGAGATGGGACCTGGAATGATTGATTTAAGGATGGACAGGGACATATATATACAGTCAGGGCCGGTCTTAGACAGGGACGGCTGCACAGGACCTCCTGCTTCCATCAAGTATCTCTTGTCTCACTGAACTCCACCTCATCATATTCCCTTGGTCGGCTTTAGCAGAAAACAAGCACTCCTCTCCTGTCTGGTGCCTAAAAGGGAACTCCTGATTGACCGGCTTCCAGCCAATCAGGTGCACCCTTTTAGGCGCTAGAGATGGCTCCCTGACGAATCACAGCTGCACCTCTGAAGCAGCTCAGCCACGTGAAGAAACTGTGGCTGAGTCCAGAGAAGAGAAGAGAAGAGAAGTGCAGCTGTGCATGTGAATGCGAGCTCCGGTCACCCAACTTTTCTCAGGGCCGAGCCACTGACCTGCTGCAGAGGTGAACATGAATGGCGTCAGCATGGCACTGAATGCAATCCGGTCACCCTGAGCCAGCTGTAAGCTCAGCTGCTCTATGTTGGACTATCTTCGTACAACACCCCCCCTCCCCCACCAAAGGAGCCAGGGAAACAGGAACTGAACTCCAACAAAACTGAATAGTATGAACTGGTAATTGGTAAATAGGCAGACAGATACAGATCCATTAAGTCCTGGTTCATGTCTTTCATTCCACAGGTTTATTTAAGAACCCAAGAAGACTAGATGCTTTTGTGTGACAGGGGTTTTCAACCCAGTCGTCGGAACACACCCAACCAGTTTTTATTTTCAGAATATCCCTATTGAATTCAATAGGTGATACCCTAAAAACCCCTACTGGCTGGGTGTGCTTTGAGGACTGGGTTGAAAACCCCTGATTTCCAACTCCCAGACCTAGCCAACCTTGGACCTGCTGTGTGTGTTGTATCCTATATCATATGTAAAATAAAATTAAACAAAAAAAAAAAAAACTTCTTGTCATCAGAGTTCAGGGCTAGGCAAAGTGCCAGGGGGGCCCCACCTAACAGGTTTGCACAGGGCCCCGCAATTGAGACTGGCCCTGTATACAGTTGCATATGTGAAGGTCTGGGTGATGTGATGAGGCAGGAAACTACAAGGTCCAGAATGCACTGCAGCAGCAAGGGAATCAGAGTCATGGGGAGGACTCTAGGCAGGAGAGTGAGAAGCCAGCAGTTGATTGGGAAATTGAACCAGGTGTGAGAGGGTTGCAGGCAGCTTTATTAAGAGAGTGGTGGAAAGCTGTAGGAAGTAGATGGAAACACTGGGGAAGCTCTCTCTGGGAAAGGTGACAGCTGGAGAAGGAAAGTAGATGCTTGTGTTTGTGTTATGATCGTGGTCAGGACCCCTCTCAAACTTACCTTTTTCCTGGTGGTCAGCTTCTTAGCTGTCTTCCGTTTCTTCTGTCTGTCCTGTCTGAGCTAGCTCTCTCTCTCTCTCTGTGCTGGCTGCTGCCAGCATGGGGTTAATTGTTTCTCTATACTGCAGCTGTGGGTGTGGACTGAGTTAGCTCTACCTCTCTCTGGGTGTACTGGCTTCAAGTGCTTCACGGTGCTGCATTGGTGTGGGTTGGGCCTCTCTGGGTTTCAGTGTGCTGTATGCCTGGGTCTAGGGAGTGTGACATCATCTGGGAGGGCCTTGATAAGGAAGTGGTGTTCTTCCCTTCGGGGCCTTTGCAACGTTTGCTTTAGGTAGGGTGGTGCGGTGTGCACTTCTGACTTTGTGTCTAGTTTCCCTGCTTGCTTTTGCTAAAGGTCCAGGTTAGTGTTAGTGCAGTGTGCACTGGTGACTGTGTGTTTAGCTTTCCTCCTTTTCCCTTGTGGTTCCCCTGCTTTTCCCTCTTGGTGCTTTGGAAGCACTGCTGTGTGTAGGGCTTTGGAAGCTCTGGTGCTGATAGAAGTACTTTAGGGTTTGGTGTTGTTAGGAACACTGCAGAGTTTGCTGTTAGAAGTATTTCTGGTGTTTGTGCTGTTGGGAGCATTGCTGTCTTTGCTGTTGGTGTTTGGTGCTTGGGAAGCACTGCTGTGCGTAGGGCTTTGGAAGCTCTGTTGCTGATAGAAGTACTTCAGGGTTTGGTGGTGTTAGGAACACTGCAGATTTTGCTGTTAGAAGTACTTCTGGTGTTTGTGCTGTTGGGAGCATTGCTGTCTTTGCTGTTTGTGTTTGGTGCTTTGGAAGCACTTTTGGCTTACATGTTTAGCTTCCCTGTTTTTTCCCTTGTGGCTCCCCTGTCTTCCCTTTTAGTGCTAAGAGCTCTTCTGGTTGTTTGGTGCGTGGGAGCACCTTAGTTAGTTTAGAGTTGTAGTGCTTCTGTAGCTTGGTGCTCAGAGCACCTGTGTTAGATCTGCTGAAGTTTGGTGCTTAGGAAGCACCTTTATTAGCTTATGTGTTTAGCTTCCCTGCCTTTCCCTTGTAACTCCTCTGCTTTTCCTTTTGGTGCTGTGAGAAGCACTCCTGTTAGGTCAGTGCCTAGGGGCACTCCTGTTAGTATAGGGCTTAGGAAGTCCTTTTGTTAGTTTGCTATTAGGAGCACTTCTGTTGGTTTAGGGCTTGGGAGCACTTAGGTCAGTTTAGGATTTAGGAGTACTTCTGTTTCCAGTCCTGGTCCTTGTGTCATCTGGTATCCGGTAAGAAGGGCCGGTCTTAGGCAGAGGCGACCAAGGCGGCCACATAGGGCCCCGCGTTTAGAGGGGCCTCGCGCAGCGCGCCTCAACTCTGCCTCACTCCGACCGACCCCTGCTCGGACGACTGCATCATGATCCCGCTCGACCGCTCCGCTCCCGCTACATTGCAGCACGGTGCCCCCCCCCCCCCCCCCCCCCCCCCCCCCCCCGCTGATCCCACCGTCAGCAGACTCCCCGGATCCCGACAGTTGCACCGACGGCCCCGACAGACAGTTGCAGCGCCAGCACGACGGCCCCGGCTCCCGACAGACAGTTGCAGCGACGGCTCACCCCAGCGTTTCACTTCCCGCTCAATGTCCAGCCTTCTGATGAGGTATTTCCTGTTTGGTGGGCGGGAGTCACTGAGCGGGAAAGCTGCCTGGAGCCTGGTCGGAGGTGAGCCGGTGTGCGAGTGATTGTGACTTAAAAATAAATAAAGACAGTCAAGTGGAGCTGGAGCAAGTTTGTGCCACTGCCATTCAAAGGCAAGCCAGGTATGATAACTTTTCTTATAAGGAAGAAGGAAGTTTCAAACCCCTTTTGTGCCATTTAAAGGTAAATACTATTGCAGTAGTCTATTATTCTCCCATCAGTGATTAAGTCAAAATTCAGTGTTTTATGAAGGGCAGTGACAGGAAAAGATCAAGAGGTTAGCTAAAGTGGTGCGTGAATGTGAGGGGTGGGGACAGGGGCAAGTGGAGAGGGCTAGTAGTGTCTGACTTTACTGTTAATTTGCCCAAAGTTATTGAAAACCTAAAGAATCCCAAGTGGGCAGACTAAAAATTGTCCATCTAAAGGTACTTATCTTGCTAAGCTGGCCAGATCATGTGTATTTAGGAGAATATGAGTTTCCAAAGCAAATAGCATTGTAGCCTCAAGAAAGAGGGGCATATCTCTAAGCATGTTCAGCTTAGAAGAGGAAAAGAGCACATATAAAATCCATTTCCAAGGAACCTTTTTAAATTAAAAAATAGGGGAATTTGAAAGTACTGGATCTTTTCTTAGTATTTTTCCTTTATTCTCCTTTATTATGAGCATTGGAACTACTAATTGTAGTGGACTTGAACTGAATTTCTGGGGAGGGGGGTTCATGATAGCATTGGGCTTATTATTTCAATCAGTTTTTTGGTACAAGTTGTACAAGTTTAGCTTCGTTTGTCTTTATTTGAAATTGCATAAAAAATTTTCTAAAAATGGAATATTCCATATCATCAAGCTGATCAATCCATAGACTGGTGGGTTGTGTCCATCTACCAGCAGGTGGAGATAGAGAGCAAACTTTTGCCTCCCTATATGTGGTCATGTGCTGCCGGAAACTCCTCAGTATGTTCTCTATCTCAGCAGGTGGTGGTCACACACAGCAGCAGCTCTGGCTAGGCCTCCAAGCCTAATCCTTAGGTTTTGTTGAGGCCTGGGGTTGAGGGCTCTTTTGAGCAAGTGCAAACCTGGTGGTGCCAGGTCCCTCCTTTTCTCCCCCCTCCCGCTGGCTCCGTTTAAAAAAAAAAAAAAAAATTTTAAACGTCTTTAAAGGCGTTTAATTCGACGTTTCTTTAAACGTTCATTGCAGCTACTCACTGGGACACCAGTTCGTTACAGCTCGGAGTGGCAAGCAGGTAATTTTACCTTTTTATAGCGGGCAGGGGGTTCCCCGATTCTTCTCCTCGTGGCATATGGCGTCGGAGGGCGAGGGCGCAAAGGGTCGCTCCCCGGATCGCTGGAGCGCTTCTAGAGGGGATGCGGGGGTTTTACAACCTGATTCGCCCTTGATGGGTGACAGTTTAGTGACCGATGAATGTCCCGGTCGTTCCTCCGGCGTGGCGGTTTTTTTTCCCGCCATAAACGCCCATCCCCCGCTCCTCGCCTCCGCCATCTTGGCCGGCCACGCGGCTCGGACGGCTTCTTCTTGGGCCGCCCTTGAGGTTGGAGACATTAATGCCATGAACGCCCTTAATTTGGGCGACGGCACAAAGCGGCTAAAGTTAAGCGCCGTTCTTCCCGCGCGGCTCCTTCGCGGAGTTTCGCGCCGGACGCCATTTTGGGATGCGCAGCATGTCTCTCCCCCGCTATTGCGAGCGCCGGTTGAGAGTGCGTCTAGGGCTGTTGCCCAGGCTGCGGAAGTGCACAGTCTGGGGGGTTTCTCCCCCGAGTTTGTTTTGCTGCTGCATCAGGCTTTCCTCATGCAAAACGCTGCCCCTGCTCCCTCTTCTGATAAAGAGGTTGAGGTTCCCAGAGGTAAACGCCCTCGGGTTGATTTCCAGGCCTTGGAGGACTTTGTCTCCTCCGATGTAGATGAGGGCAGCGTGTCTGAGGTCTCCCAACGGTCCTTTGCGGATTCCTTGGAGGAGATAGATCCCCGCTCGGATGGAGCGGATGACCCCTCTGCAGCGCGGCTTTTTAGCCCAGAGGATTTGCCCAACCTGTTGTTACAGGCCATGGACACTTTGAAGATTTCCTCTCCGGAGGACGTCTCTCCCTCAGCCCCTGTTGGCTCTGCCATTATGCTGGGGACGAAGCGCCCGCCTAGATCCTTCCACGTGCATGATGCCATGCACACCTTAATTGCGGCTCAATGGGATGTCCCGGAAACGAGAAAGTGGCTAGGGCTATGTCCCGCCTCTATCCTTTGGCTGTGAGTGAACGTGAGGCCTATCTGTGGCCTACCGTGGATTCTTTAATCACTGCGGTGACTAAGAAAACGGCGTTGCCGGTGGAAGGTGGCACAGCCCTAAAGGACGCCCAAGACAGAAGATTGGAGGCGGCCTTAAGGTCGTCCTTTGAGGCAGCTGCTTTAAGTTTGCAGGCCTCAGTTTGCGGCTCCTATGTGGCCAGGGCGTGCCTGACTATGGTGCAGCGGGCTTCCCCCTCGGATCTTTCCTTGAGGGCTGATTGGCCGGCCCTGGAATCGGGCTTAGCCTATTTGGCAGACTTGCTGTATGATGTCTTGAGAGCCTCAGCTAAAGGCATGGCTCAGACAGTCTCTGCGCGGCGGTGGCTTTGGCTGAAACATTGGTCTGCTGACCACGCCTCTAAATCCCGCCTGGCTAGATTGCCTTTTAAAGGCAAGCTGCTCTTTGGGGTCGAGCTGGACAAAATCGTGACCGATCTCGGCACGTCTAAGGGCAAGAAATTACCAGAGGTCAGGGTTCGGGCTAGTACTCGTCCCGGTACCTCCAGAGGACGGTTGCTGGAAGCCCGTCGGTACCGCCCGGGCAAGTCGGGTTCCTCTGCCCCCTCTTCCTTCAAGAGGAATTTCTCCCCCAAGCAGCATTCCGTTCGCAGAGACCGCCGTCCCGGAGGTGCTCCCTCCGGTCCTCCCCCAGGGTCTCGTACCCAATGACGGGGCCTTGGTCCACGCCCCAGTGCAGATTGGAGGACGGCTGTCCTCGTTTCTGGGCGAGTGGACCACTATAACTTCAGACGCGTGGGTGCTGGAAGTCATCAGAGACGGCTACAAGCTAGAGTTCTGCCAACCCTTAAGAGACGGGTTTGTACTCTCTCCCTGCAAGTCTCCGGTCAAGCTGTGGCAGTGCAGCAGACCTTGGACAACCTGATCCGCCTGGGTGCGGTCGTTCCGGTGCCAAAAAATCAGATTGGCAAGGGACGTTACTCCATTTACTTTGTGGTTCCAAAGAAAGGAGGTTCTGTCCGGCCTATCCTCGACCTCAAAGGGGTCAATCGGGCCTGGAAAGTGAGGCACTTTCGCATGGAGACTCTCCGCTCTGTTATAGCGGCAGTGAAGGCAGGAGAGTTC
Organism: Microcaecilia unicolor; assembly: GCF_901765095.1. Taxonomy (NCBI): domain Eukaryota; kingdom Metazoa; phylum Chordata; class Amphibia; order Gymnophiona; family Siphonopidae; genus Microcaecilia; species Microcaecilia unicolor. The sequence continues at coordinate 109,931,314 of NC_044040.1, forward strand.
TTGGCTTCCTTGGACATCAAGGAAGCGTACCTGCATATTCCCATCTGGCCTCCTCTCCAACGCTTTCTGCGTTTTACAGTCCTGAGACGACACTTCCAGTTCAGAGCCCTCCCTTTCGGGTTGGCTACTGCTCCGCGGACCTTTTCCAAAGTAATGGGGGTCATAGCGGCCTTCCTGCTAAAGGAAGGAGTACAAGTCCATCCTTATCTGGACGTCTGGTTGATCCGAGCCCCCTCTTATGCAGAGTGCGGCAAAGCTATGGACCGGGTAGTTGCTCTTGTGAGCTCCCTGGGATGGATCATCAACTGGAAGACGAGCCAGCTGCGCCCGACTCAGTCCCTGGAGTATCTGGGAGTTCGATTCGACACCCTAGTGGGCAGAGTGTTCCTGCCAGACAATCGGATTGTCAAGCTTCAGGCTCAGGTGGACTAGTTCCTAGTAGCCTCTCCTATTCGGGCTTGGGACTACGTGCAGCTGTTGGGCTCTATGACGGCCACGATGGAAGTAGTGCCCTGGGCCAGGGCTCATATGAGACCACTACAGCTATCTCTGCTGCTGCGCTGGACTCCGATGTCGGAGGATTATGCTGTGCGCCTTCCCGTGGACCCAGCAGTGCGCAAGGCGCTGAGCTGGTGGACGCAGACAGACAAGTTGTCTGCAGGATTGCCTCTGGTGACCCCGGAGTGGATTGTCGTCACGACAGACGCCTCTTTGATGGGCTGGGGAGCCCACTGCTTGGGAAGGACAGCGCAGGGGCTCTAGTCTCCTGCAGAGGCAAGTGGTCTATCAACCTCCTGGAACTCAGAGCCATTCGGTTGGTGTTATTGGAGTTCATCCCGGTACTGGTGTTGTAGCCTGTACGGGTCCTGTCGGACAATGCCACGGCTGTGGCCTATATCAACCGCCAGGGAGGTACCAAGAGCGCCCCTCTAGCCAAGGAGGCTATGAGTCTTTGCCAGTGGGCGGAAGCGAACCTGGAGCAGCTTTCAGCGGCCCACATTGCCGGAGTCATGAATGTCAAGGTGGACTTTCTCAGTCGCCATACCTTGGAGCCCGGAGAGTGGCAACTATCTGCTCAGGCGTTCTTGGACATCACGAAGCGCTGGGGCCAGCCGAGCCTAGATCTGATGGCGTCATCGGCCAATTGCCAAGTGCCGCGCTTTTTCAGCAGAGGACGGGACCCTCGATCCCTGGGAGTAGATGCTCTTCTCCAACAGTGGCCGACACAAGAGCTCCTCTATGTGTTCCCGCCCTGGCCCATGTTGGGCAGGGTGCTGGACCGGGTGGCAAAGCATCCCGGCAGGGTAATCCTGGTGGGTCCGGATTGGCCCAGACGTCCCTGGTATGCGGACTTGATCAGGCTCTCAGTCGACGATCCTCTGCGGCTGTCAGTGGAGCAGGGCCTGTTACATCAGGGTCCCGTGGTGATGGAGGATCCCTCTCCCTTTGGTCTTACGGCCTGGCTATTGAGCGGCAGCGTCTGAGGAAGAAGGGCTTCTCAGACAAGGTCATCGCCACTATGCTGAGAGCGAGGAAGCGCTCTACTTCTACTGCTTACGCCAGGGTTTGGCGTATCTTTGCAGCATGGTGTGAAGCAGGCTCTCTTTCTCCCTTCACTGCTCCAATTTCTTCATTGTTGGCGTTCCTGCAAGAAGGTCTGGAGAAAGGCCTGTCGCTCAGTTCCCTTAAAGTCCAGGTAGCGGCTCTGGCTTGCTTCAGGGGCCGCCTGAAGGGTGCTTCCCTGGCTTCGCAGCCAGATGTGGTGCGCTTTCTCAAGGGAGTTAATCACCTGCGCCCTCCTCTGCACTCAGTGGTGCCTGCGTGGAATCTCAACCTGGTGCTAAGAGCTTTGCAGAAGCCGCCTTTTGAACCCTTGTCGAGGGCATCTCTGAAAGACCTGACGTTGAAAGCAGTCTTTTTGGTGGCTATCACTTCAGCCAGAAGAGTTTCCGAGCTCCAGGCGCTCTCATGTCGAGAGCCTTTTCTGCAGTTCACTGAGGCAGGAGTGACTATTCGCACAGTGCCTTCCTTCCTGCCCAAGATTGTTTCTCGCTTCCATGTGAATCAGCAGCTCTGTCTCCCTCCCTTTCGTAGGGAGGACTACCCAGAGGAGTACTCCGCTCTTGAATATCTGGATGTGAGAAGAGTCATCATCAGATACTTGGAAGTGACCAATGATTTCCGGAAATCGGATCATCTGTTTGTCCTGTTTGCAGGTCCTCGTAAGGGTCTGCAGGCTGCTAAGCCTACAGTGGCAAGATGGGTCAAGGAAGCCATTGCAGCGGCTTATGTGGCCGCGGGGAAGGTGCCGCCTATCCAGCTGAAGGCTCATTCCACGAGAGCTCAGGCGGCCTCGATGGCAGAGGCCGGATCCGTCTCCTTGGAAGAGATATGCAAGGCGGCAACGGGGGCTTCGGCTCATACATTCTCCAAGCATTACCGTTTGACTGTGGCTGCACGGGCGGAGGCCCGGTTTGGAGCTTCAGTGTTGAGGTCAGGGATTTCTATGTCCCGCCCTGGGTGAGTACTGCTTCGGTACATCCCACCAGTCTATGGATTGATCAGCTTGATGATATGGAAGGTAAAATTATGTATAATCATACCTGATAATTTTCTTTCCATTAATCATAGCTGATCAATCCATAGCCCCTCCCAGATATCTGTACTGTTTATATTCTGGTTGAATTTTAGGTTCAAGTTTAGCCTTCAGTTACTTCAGGAGGACTTCGTGTTCAAGTTCTTCTTTCACTTGGATTCTTCAAGAGTTGAGACGAGTTTGTGTTACAGTGAGCTGCTGCATTCCTCTCCCCTCCGTTTTACGGGGCTGGATTGAGACATAAATTCTGCCGGCACTCCCTCCCGCTTCGTGCGGCTGTAGGGCAGCTTTGTACCCCTCCCGCTTCGGCGGTGTTAGGGTCAGTCAGCTCCTCCCGCGGTTGCGGTTGCAGGATAAGCCAGATCCCCCCGCATCGGCGGGTGTGGTGTCCCTCCCCCGCTCCGCGGGGATGAGCTGGACGGATTCCCCTCCCCCACTTGTGTGGGGATGAGCTGGGTTAATTCCCCTCCCCCGTTTCGGCGGTGGTGAGCTGGGCAGAGTGTCCCTTCGTGGGTGTAATTCTCTAAGTGCTGAGTCCTGCGGATGGAGCTTTGATATCGACATACTGAGGAGTTTCCGGCAGCACATGACCACATATAGGGAGGCAAAAGTTTGCTCTGTATCTCCACCTGCTGGTAGATGGACACAACCCACCAGTCTATGGATTGATCAGCTATGATTAATGGAAAGAAAATTATCAGGTATGATTATACATAATTTTACCATCTTATCAATGGGGTGGAGCTATGGTGGGGAAGGAGCTATGGCGGAGGTGGGGGGAGGGGCTAGGATGGAGCCCCACCAAATTGCTCTGCACAGGGCCCCGCACTTGCTAAGACCGGCCCTGCCGGTAAGTCCTGCCGGCCACTCGAACCCAAGGGCTCAACCCTTGGGGGGGTCAGTGGCTAAGTGCAGGTGAAGCTGTATGGACCAGTCCAGTGTGCTCCAGTCCGGTGTGTGCTCCAGTCCAGTGTGTTCCAGTCCGGTGTGTGCCAGTCCAGTGTTCCAGTCCGGGGGATTCCAGTCCTTGTGTTCCGGCTCACTGGGCGGTGCCTGCAGTCCTTGCCGGTGTGCTTGCCCAGTGTTGGTTGGGGGGTTTTGCCTGGTGCTGCCGCTCCTCGGCAGCAGCCCAAGGGCTCACGTTTGCTCCAGAGCCCAGCCTGCGGGCTGAGAACCTGACAGTTTGACTGCTTGAGTTTGAGGAACTGTCTTAAGTTTGAGAAGGGTTTAAGTAGCAGGCTCTGAGTAAAGTGCCTTTTTGTTATGTTTGACTTGAAGAAATGTTTATGTTAAAGAAGAAGAAATGTTGATGTTAAAGAAGAAATAAGCCATAAGGAGTATGTTAAATGGCCATTAATAAAATCCTTAATTACAAGACGCCTGGTGTTGATGAGCGTTTTGTGAAGGGAGAAGAGGAGGCAGAAAGCTCCCCAGTGTTTGAGACAGAATCCTGTGAGTTACCGAGAAGGCTAGAGCCCAGCAGTGACCGTGTGTGTGGAGGAAGCTAAGCAGGGTCAGCCCTGGCCGGAGTCTGGAAGGGTGACAGCTCACAGTGAGAATGAAGTGGTGGTGTACAACACAAAGGGGTAACAGTTCTTTGTGAGCTGAAATAGAATACTTATATTGGCTGAATGGGGGAAAGGTGGGAGTTTTCTCTGTGGAGTTAAATGGAGGTTGGACATTTCCTGATGGGTCAGTTCCTCAGATGGTTGGCTGCAGGGAGTTTACAGTGATGCTTAAGGTGGGAAGGGGAGGGTGGGATTTGGAGGTAAGTGGTAATTACAGGGCAGAGTTTGAGTTGATGGAGGAGGGAGTGGGGTCTTGCTCAGCATATTGGGGGTATGGAGAGTGGGGATATGGGACTGGCTCATGTCTTTTTAGACATGTGCTTGATGAGCAGGATAGAAAGTCCCCTAATAAACTGGAAACTTGACTGTGGTGGCATGGCAGGTACTGATCTGAAATTGGTTTCTTGGAATGTAAATGGACTGAATACCAGAGACTGAGTGGCCGATGCACAAAGGTCGCCATCTGAGTGGCCGATGCACAAAGGTCGCCATTAAATACGTCAGACATGGGTGAACTTACAGATTCGCAAACAGTGACCAATGCACAAAGGGGATGGCATGCAGATGAGATGCACAGAAATTCTGCAAAAGAGAGCACCTAGCACATGCACAGAACAGGATTTGTTTCCAGGATCGGACATGGGAGATGGGGGAGAGAGCTCCTGCACTCACAAGACAAGCTGACCTGACGGTAATGCAAAGCAATCGGCTGCAAAAATATTTTCTCCAAATATGGTAGAAACATGAATTATTTTCTAGTACTCCCTCCCTCCTCCAACCGCCACCACCTTAGAAGCTGAAAGCTTCACTGATGAGAGCTGTGAGTCGATGGATTTTCCTCTGCTTCTCCTCCAGGGGCCTACACTCTCAGCTGATGGCTCGCTCCTTCCCATTAGCGCCCCGTTTCTTTCACTGGATCTTATTTCTGACTGTCAATCAGCCTTCCCTCTTGCCCTCTGATAGGAACGGGGGAAGGGGGACCTTAGTAGACCCCCTTTCTCCCTGGTACTTGCTGAACCTTCGACCCCCATGCTATTCCCCGCCCACTCGTTCGTTCTTTCCAGGAACTGCCAATTCCTCCCCCTCCATATGCACGCCAGGCCAGCCTGACATACACACAGGGTGGGGGAGGTGGATCAAGATTCACACATAGTGGGGTGAGGGGAAAGAAACCAAACAGAGCTAAGCCCAGGGCCAGTCGGAGCAGGGACAACATTCTCTCTCCCCATAGGGGAAGGGGGCTAAATCATCCTCATCAAGCTTGTCTCGTTTCCAACAGATCCTGAAGCCTTCCGTTCCGAAAATATCTGGGGCTTGGCCACTTCAGAATCAAGTGGCATGGAGGAACCTGGGTTTGTAAAGACGGCGGTGGGGGCTTGGAAGACCTTTATCTCAGCAGAGTGCCAAAAGGAGGGGAGGGCTCCCTGCACCAAGCCAGGGGGTGATTGAGAGGTTGAAATGAGCAGGGAACTGGACAGGGGGTCAGCCCCAGAGTTGCCAATGTGGATGAGGAGGGCTCCTCTCGGACAGCTCCTGATCTGCCGGAGAATGTAGCACGTTAAAGGAAGTCTCTCCTTTCTGTATATCGCACGGAATGCTCATTTTAATACTGGTGAGCTTGTTGTAATACATTTGCATAGGGTTATCGGTAGCTGCTACGGCGAATGGTAAAAAGGAACATAGAACCCATTTGTGCATTAGACGCTAAATAACGTTTGCTTTAGACTAGCTACAACCAGTCTAAAAGTAAACATTACAGACATGATAAGCTTTGTTTCTCTGAGGACAAGCAGGCTGTTTCTTCTCACAATTGGGTCGTTGTCGTCCACGGCAGCCCATGAACCAGAAAGAAATTTTGCCAGCAAAAATAAAGACTTTCTGGGAATGTTCCGTCGCGCGAGCAGGGCGGACTTCCCGCCCGCCGCATGAGCATGTCTCCTTTTTTTTTTTCTCCGCGGTTAGGTGCGGCTGTGTTTTTTCGCTCCGCTCCATCAGGCCCAGGACGAAGACTTCTACGCGATTCTTTTTCGCTTTCCTTTTCTTTCTCTTTTATTTCAGGATATTAAAAAAAAAATATATATATATATGATTAGTTTCCTGTAGTTTTCTTATACTTTTTTGTCCATTATATAGTTTCCTTTCCTTTTTGACGCGGTCGGGTTCTCCCCTTTTTGTGCCCTAACATTTTGGCACAATCGCGTCGTTTGATTTTGCCAAGGCTGTGTTTTCTTCCATGTCATCGAAGACACCCAGCGACTTCAAACGTTGTACTCGGTGCAACCGGACCATTTCAGGTACCAGTACCCACACTTGGTGTATCCAGTGCCTTGGGCCTGACCATAGCCCAGCCACTTGTAGTCTGTGTCTTCGTATGAAGAAATGGACCCAAGCGTCTCGAGAGGCCCAACGTGAAAAGCTTTTTGGAGCCGGGTCCAGTCCATCGACATCGACAGGACCTTCGACGTCGGGGAGCAAGGTAATGGCTGCTGAGAGACCAATTCGCACTGGGAGCAGTGAGACGTCGAATGGGTCTCCACCTGTCTCGAGGCCTCCTACTATGCAGGCCCCCTGGGACCAACCCGGCTCCGAGGAGACGTGAGGATTCCACGTCTTCCTCATCGGTACCGAGGAATCTCGATGACGGGCGTCGAGCGAAGGCTAAGAAGCACCATCATCGTTCTCCTTCAACACATGGTACCAGGAGCTCCGGGGCATCGAGAGAGTCGACACCCGAGAATCGTCGGCACCGAGAAGGCCGCTCCCCCTCGATACTGGAGGTGCCGATACATCGGTCTCCTAGCAGCCCAGTACCTGCTTCCGAGCCTCCATGGATTCTGATACCACCTGTTCCACCGGCCCCACAGTCTTTTCCGATGGCAGCTCTTGACAAGCGTGTCCGGGCCTTGTTTCCAGAACTTCTGGAAGGCTTACTGCGCCAATCAGCTTCGATGTCAGGGGTGCTTGCGCTCTCTGTGTCATCTGCTGTAGCAGTGCCTGGCCCTTCATCTGTGGTGAGGACTCCGACTCCGGAGCCGCCTGCAGCATCTGCGTCGGCTGCCACCCAGGTCGACTCCCCTTCGATGCTGGTGGAGGGAGCTTTGCCGCAGTCGGATTGGACATCGACTTCTCGACATCGCCAAGGAGGACATCGTCCCTTGGCGTCGAGACAGGTCCAATGTCATAGTACTTTCACTCAGGTTGCATCTGACACTGAGCAGGAATGCTCGTGGGATTCAGAGGAAGATCCCAGGTACTTCTCTTCTGATGAGTCTTTTGGGATTCCCTCTGACCCTTCTCCTCTGTGGAAAGAAGATTATCTCCACCAGAGAGTCTTTCTTTTTCCCCTTTTGTCCAGGAAATGGCTACAGCTATTCCCTTCCCTGTGGAGGTTGAGGATGAGCCCAGGTCTGACATGCTGTAAGTCCTGGATTATTCTTCTCCATCTAAAGAGGCTGTGACAATCCCTCTCCATAAGGTACTGAAGGAAGTCCTTATGAGAAACTGGTCCGCCCCTCTGTCTGGCCCTGTGGTTCCCAAGAAAGCAGAATCCCAATATCGGATCCATGGTGAACCTGGAATGATGAGGTCCCAATTACCCCACAATTCCATGGTGGTGGATTCCGTTCTCAAGAGAGCCAGGAGTACTAGGGACTATGCTTCAGCACCCCCAGGCAGAGAAGCTAGGACTTGATTCTTTTGGGAGAAAGGCGTATCAGGCCGCTGTGCTCGCGTCCAAGATCCAGTCATACCAGCTCTTCATGAGCATACACTTGCGGAACTCGATAAGTCAACTGTCCAGCTTGCTTGATGCGCTCCCTGCGGAGTTGGCCGAGCCTTTTCGCCAGGAGGTCAGGCAGCAGAAGGCGTGCTGCAAGTTCCTGGCCAGGGGTACTTTTGACACTTTTGACGTTACATCCAAGATCGCTGCTCAAGGTATAGTGATGCGCAGACTCTCATGGCTACGTGTCTCTGACCTGGATCATTCGGTCCAGCAGAGGATGTTCCTTGCCAGGGGGACAATCTTTTTTGAGAAAAAGTGGAGGATCTTGTTAATCAGATTAAAAAGCATAATGATGCTATGGATTCTCTCCCCCACTGGGCGCCTTCTGCTACAGCCTCCTCATCTAGGAGGTTTTTTGGAGGGAAGAGAAGTGCTCCCTATTCCTATTCTAGCGGTAGGTACACTCCTGCTTCTTGGCGGCCTGCCCAGGCTCAGCACCAGCGCGCTCGTTCTCATCAACAGTGTGCATCTAAGGCCCATTCTGCTCCCCAGCAAAAGCAAGGGACGGGCTTCTGACTGGCTCCAGTTCAGCATAGCCTCTGTCAAAGTGTCTGTGCCGGTCGACTTGCCGGTAGGAGGGAGGTTGATGTTTTTTTTTTACCAAAGGTGGCCTCTCATAACCTCTGACCGGTGGGTTCTTCAAATAGTCCGGTTAGGATACACCCTCAATCTGATATCCAAACCTCCAAGTTGCCCACCAGGAGTTCATTCTTACAGCTCCCAGCACAGGCAAGTACTTGCAGAGGAGCTCTCCGCCCTAAGGTCAATGCTGTCGAACCCATTCCACCAGGGGAAGAAGGGCTGGGATTCTATTCCAGGTACTTCCTTGTGCAAAAGAAAATAGGGGGGATGTGTCCCATCCTAGACCTAAGGGGCCTGAACAATTATCTAGTCCGAGAAAAGTTCAGGATGGTTTCCCTGGGCACCCTTCTTCCCATAATTCAAGAAAACGATTGGCTATGCTCTCTGGACTTAAAGGATGCTTATACTAATATCTCGATACTCCCAGCTCACAGGAAGTATCTTCGGTTTCGGCTAGGAACGCAACACTTTCAGTATTGTGTACTGCCCTTTGGCGTCTGCTCCCAGAGTGTTTACCAAGTACCTGGCTGTAGTCGCAGCATCGCTATGCAGACTGGGAGTGCATGTCTTCCCTTATCTCGTCGATTGGCTGGTGAAGAGCACATCGGAGGTGGGTGCTCTGCAGTCCATGCGAATGACTATTCAGGTGCTAGAACTATTGGGGTTCGTGATCAATTATACCATCTCACCCCAGTTGAAAAATTGGAGTTCATTGGAGCACTGTTGAACACAAAGACAGCTAGAGCTTTTCTCCCCGAGGAGAGGGCAGACAATCTCCTATCCCTAGTGTCTACGGTTCGAGAGTCTCAACAGATCACGGCTCTGCATATGTTGAGACTTCTGGGTCACATGGCCTCCACAGTTCACATGACTCCCATGGCACGTCTACACATGAGATCAGCTCAATGGACCCTAACTTCCCAGTGGTATCAAGCTGCAGGCAGTCTAGAGGATGTGATCCAACTGTCCACCGACTTTCAGAATTCCTTGCAGTGGTGGACGATGAAGGCTTTCAGAGATCGGCTGTCCAACCAAGTAATCTTAATTCAGACAGACAATCAGGTTGCCATGTACTACACCAACAAGCAGGGGGGCACCGGATCTCGCCCTCAGTGTCAGGTAGCCGTCCAGATGTGGCTTTGGGCATGCCGTTTCAGCATGTTTCTCCAAGCCACTTATCTGGCAGGCATAAACAACAATGTGGCCGACAGGCTGAGCACAATAATGCAACCTCACGAGTGGTCACTGAACATGGGCGTAGTCCGCAAGATCTTCCGAGCATGGGGCACCCCCTCGGTGGATCTTTTTGCCACTCAGATCAATCACAAAGTCCCTCAGTTCTTTTCCAGGCTCCAGGCCCACGACAGACTAGCGTCAGATGCCTTTCTCCTACATTGGGGAACAGGCCTTCTTTGTACGTATCCTCCCATACCTCTAGTAGGGAAGACTTTGCTGAAACTCAAGCAAGACTGCGGAACCATGATCCTGATTGCACCCTTCTGGCCACATCAGATTTGGTTCCCTTTTCTTCTGGAGTTGTCCTCCGAAGAACCGTGGAGATTGGAGTGTTTTCCAACCCTCATCACTCAGAAAGAGGGGTCGCTTCTACATCCCAACCTCCAGTCTCTGGCTCTCACGGCCTGGATGTTGAGGGCATAGAATTCACCTCCTTGGGTCTTTCAGAGGGTGTCTCCCGAGTCTGGCTTGCTTCCAGGAAAGATTTCACAAAGAGGTGTTACTCTTTGAAATGGAGGAGGTTTGCCGTCTGGTGTGACAGCAAGGCCCTAGATCCTCTTTCTTTTTATTTTTAATTTATTTATTTATTAGTATATTTCATTATTTCACTACAAATTGTGAATATGCAATCGGCATTACAATCAGGAAATCCATATAAGGATAAATCTTAAGGCCTATTCGTCCACAAATTAAGAAACATTTGGTTCCAAGAATCCAGAAATATAAGTAACATAAGGTATTTAAGAAAAATAATCTACCAGTTGCTATCTCGGGTTAATGACCCTAGCCTGCTGTTTATGGAGGGCATACAACATTCATATCTACTCTAGCATCAAGAAATTCTTTTAACTGTTTAGGGTCCACAAATTGAAACTGTTTACCCTCCAGCAGTAAATTACATGTACAAGGAAATCGTAATACAAAATGTATTCCCAATGCCAACGCTCTAGGACGCTGTTCCAAAAAGGCCCTGCGTCTAGTTTGTGTAGGCTTTGAGAGATCTGGAAAAATACAGACCTTTGATCCCATAAACAGATTTTCTAAATGTCTTAAGGAAAGTCTTAATATAGCATTGCGGTCAGGCTCCAGAACAAAAGTGACCAGCATAGTAGACCTCTGAGTAATAATTTCCAGTGAACTCTCGAGGAATGAAGTCAGATTCATTCCATCCCCCACCACTGGGGGGTTTCCATCACCCCCCTTTGGGTTCCAGATGTAATAGGCCCGTGTTATGGGGAGTAACGAATCCTTATCCATTCCAAGAATGTCCACCATATATTTTTTGACCATTTCAACAGGTGGAATTAAAGGAGACTTAGGGAAATTAAGAAACCTAAGGTTAAGTCTCCTAGCCTGATTCTCCAAGTACTCCATTCGTTTGTGGAGATAATTGTTATCCTTAACCAATGCAGTCTCTAAAGTTCCCATTTCTTGCAATTTAGTGTTCATATTTTCCAATTTCGAGGACTGCTGTGCAGACACCTGTGCTTGGAGTAGCGCAGCTTCAGAAAGAGTTTTTATATTGTCAGTATTTTCTTTTAATGTGGTTTGCATAGAGATTTGAATGTTGTAGACCATGTCCCATAGTGACTCTAGTGTCACAGTTGCTGGTCTAACCACGCCACTAGCTCCAGGAGGGGTTTGAGTTTGAGCGCCAACTTGAGACAGTCTAGTAACAATGTCCTGAGGAAATACCTGTAGTGCTGATTGAATTAGTGCTTCTCTTGGTTGGTGTTCATTCTCTGTCGCTGCAGTCCTTCCCTCGGGCAGTTTAGGTTGAACTCCTTCGTTCTCCGTCTCTGCTTGGGCTGTCAGCAACTCCCTTCCGGGCTGAGGCGGAGCAATGCGCTCCACAGGGCTCAGGGAAGCCCCGTTAGCGCTCTCAATCGACGCCGACGCGTCGAGAGCTGCAGAAGGGGTCGAAGTTCCCCGAGGTCCTGGTTGTTGCCTCGGGAACTGCAGGGTCGTCTGCCACCACGCCAAAGGTGCCTCAGGAACCGAGGAATGCTCCTTGACTTTCCCCCTCCGTTTCCCCATCGTAGGGGACGAGGTTACAGAGGCAGCGAGAACGCCAAACAACAGAGTCACCTCAGCAGCAAACTCAGGTGCGTCCGGTCAGAGCGCCATCTTGGAATTTCCCCTAGATCCTCTTTCTTGTCAGAGTCTGGTCTCAAGACCAACTCCATAAGAGTTCACCTTAGTGCGATTAGTGCCTATCATCGCCATGTAGAGGGTAAGCCTATCTCTGGACAGCCTTTAGTTGTTCGCTTCATGAGAGGTTTGCTTTTGTCAAAGCCCTCAGTTAAACCTCCACCAGTGTCATGGGATCTCAACGTCGTTCTCACCCAGCTGATGAAACCTTCCTTTGAGCCACTGAATTCCTGCCATCTGAACCTGGAAGGTCATTTTCTTGGTGGCTGTTACTTCAGCTCGTAGAGTCAGTGAGCTTCAGGCCTTGGTAGTTCATGCACCTTTTATCAGTTCCATCACAACAAAGTAGTCCTCCGCACGCACCCTAAGTTCCTGCCAAAGGTGGTGTCGGGAGTTCCATCTGAACCAGTCAATTGTCTTGCCAACATTTTTCCCCATCCTCATACCCGCCCTGGCGAAAGCAGTTTATATACCTTGGACTGCAAGAGAGCATTGGCCTTTTACATGGAGCGGACGAAGCCCTTCAGACATTCTGCCCAGTTGTTTGTTTCTTTCAAACCCAACAGGAGGATAGTTGCCATTGGAAAACGCAAATCTCCAATTGGCTAGCAGATTGCATTTCTTTCACTTATGCCCAAGTTGGGCTGACTTTACAGGGTCACATCACGGCTCATAATGTTAGAGCCATGGCTACGTCAGTGGCCCACTTAAAGTCGGCCTCCATTGACGAGATTTGCAAGGCTGCGACGTGGTCATCAGTCCACACATTCACATCACGCTACTGCCTTCAGCAGGATACCCGATGTGACATTCGGTTTGGGCAGGCGGTGCTGCAGAATCTGTTCGGGGTTTAGAATCCAACTCCACTCCCCTAGGCCCATTTTGATTCTGTTCCAGGCTGCACTCTCAGTTAGTTGTTTATGGTTTCAAGTCAATCTATGTTATGTCCTTGCCATTGCGGGGCCCAATTGACCAATGTTCATTGTTTTGGGTGAGCCTGGATGCTAGGGATACCCCAGTTGTGAGAACAAGCAGCCTGCTTGTCCTCGGAGCAAGCAAAGAAATTTTCCTTGTCGTTGGTGTTCGAGGACAGCAGGCTGATTGTTTTCACAAATCCGCCCTCCTCCCCTTTGGAGTTGTTGTTATGGTTGTTTCTTGTTTATATGCTTTTTAATTAATCTAAGGAGACACGCTTGTGGGGCGGACGGGAAGTCATTTGCGCAGTCCGCCCTGCTAGCGCGATGGAACATTCCCTAAAGTCTTTATTTTTGCTGGCAAAATTTCCGGTTCCTGGGCCGCCGTGGACGACAACGACCCAATTGTGAGAACAATCAGCCTGCTGTCCTCGGAGAATACCAGCTACAGGTAAGTATCTTCACTGCATCAGCCCCTGAGAGTATTTAAAGAGGCTACAAGGTTGGAGGCAGATATGCTGACATTTCAAATACTGCATATGTGGACTAGGGATATGAAAATGTTATGGAATAAATTTGTCCGACTTATTATTGGGTAGAGAATAAGAGTGCCTCTAGGCAGGGTAGAATGGGGATCTTTTTTGTAAATGGAATCCAGAATCAGATAAAAGAATCTCAAGGGCGATGTTTAATATTCAGTGGGGAGTTAGTGACTAGTGGGGACTTAAGCACCTAATTCGAGACAAGGTTTGTTTTATGATTAGATGAGGGAAACCTTAATGGGGAGGGGTACAGGTAAGTTAATTATGACAGAGCATTTTATTTTGGTGTTAAACTGCAGGTTGGATAAAACATATAGGTGATATCGGAAAAGAAGGTTAAATCGATTTTTGGACATGTTAGGAGGAGAGGCTACCTGGCAGCATAAGGAGCATTCTGCCAAAAATTATACTTATTTCTCTACTCATGGATAGATCTGGTAGCGCTGTACAAATGATTTGTAGTAGTAGTAGTATTGTGATGGAGTGCTCCTTAGCTACATCCATTAGACAAGTGGGCACAAAAGCCAGTTCTTTCTCAGTTCATGCAGCGGTTTTGCCTACAATAGCCTGGGAAAGGGGAGTGGTACCAAAAGGAGTTTGGATGCTTAATGGTAGTCTCCTAGACTCAGAAGACAATTGTCAGAGAGTTAAGAAATTTGTAGAACATGTTGATTTGAATGTTACTGAGAAGGTTTCTTCACTAAAGTATGGTAGGGAATGAAGGCGGTGCTCCGGGGACAGGGGCAGACTGACCATTCAGGCAACCAGGCAGTGCCCAAGGGTCCAGAGGCTCTAGGGGGCCCAGTGGCTCTGCCAGGATGCCTGCCGCTGCTGCAGCACACTACAGCTCTCCCCTAAATTTTGATGGAGCAGGAGGCATTCAACAGGTTCTCCCCATTCCCACCCAATACCCCCCTGCCACAGCCGCCACCACTGCTGCTACTGCTATTTCATCAGTGGTGGCAAGAACACAGGGAAAGATCGCAGGGCCGTACTGTTCCTGCTCACAGCTGCCAGCCCCCTCTTCCTCGGACATAATTTCCTGTTACGGGACAGAGCTGGTCAGCTGTGAGCGGGAACAGTGTGGCCCCGCAATTATTTTCTGTGTTTTTGCTGCCATTGCTGAAACAGGTGCAGCAGGGGGTATTGGGTGGAAGTGTGGAGAGCCTGGCGTGCCAGTGAGGGTATCCGGTGGGGGGGGGGGGGTATTGGGGGGACTGGAAAAAAGACAGACAAGGCTGGAGGGGGACAAGCTGAATGGAGGGGGGGAACAGATGCTGGATGGAAGGGGGGAGAGATGGGACAGATGCTGGGGGGAAGGGGGACAGATGTCGGATGGAAATGAGGAGAGAAGTGGCAGATTCTAGATGTAGGGAGAAGAGGAGGGTCAGAGACTGGATGAGGGGTAGAGAGGGGTCAGATGCCAGATGGAAGAGAAGAGGAGGGCCAGACACTGGATGAGAGGGTGAAAGGGGACAGATGCTGGATGGGGGGAGAAGAAGAGGGCCAGTTGCTGGATGAGGGGAGGGAGGTGGCAAACTCTGGCAGTAGGGAGAAGAGGAAGGTCAGATTCTGGATGAGGAGGAGAACCAGGGGCGTAGCTACGGGTGGGCCTGGGTGGGCCCGGGCCCACCCGATCTCGGCTCAGGCCCACCCAGTTTTACAGCAGCTGAGCAGCCACAGCCTTAGTTTCTGCCCAATCTGCTGTCGGCCCGCTCAGCCACTCCCACCTGGTTTTCTCAGCAATCGCACTGGCAGCTCCTCCTCCTCGGCCAGACGCCGGGCCGCATGTAATCTCGCGCGAAAGTCTTGCACAGTTGCAGCCGGCACCATGCGCGCTGGCGCCACGCACGCCGCCACACTGCCATCTCCGCCACCCCCCCCCCCCCAGCCTGGCCGGTGTGCACACAGCACGATGGCGCTATGTCACGTCACACACAGCGCCGCATGGGAAAGGTCGCGGACGCAGTTGCGGCTCCAAGTCCACTCTGTGCCCTGTCCTGCCGGCTGGGTCTATGCACAGTCACAGCAGCAGCACTCCCACGCTGCCCCACACAGCTACGGGAGCCAGGTAATAAATACATATGTATTTTAAAATATTTTTTAACGTGTCATGTTTTGATTTGCGTTTTTGTCTGAAATACTTGCTGGTGGTGGTGGGCTTCTGGGTGGGGTAAGCACTTCACTGCCTAAGGCAAAAAAAAGTATATTTAATGATTAAAATATACCTTTGTTTGGCCCTAGGTAGTGAAGAGCCCACCACCAGCGAGCATTTTGATTACTCTTGTAACCAAAATAATGGCTCTGGTGGTGGGCTTCTGGGTGCCCACCCAAAACGTCAGGTCTGGCTACGCCACTGGGGAGAACGGGGTCAGATGCCAGATGGAAAGGAGGAAAGAGGTGGCTGTAGGAGGAAGAGGAGGGCCAGACACTGGATGAAGGGGGAGAGGTGGCAGATGCTGGATGTAGTGGGGAGAAGAGAGACACACTGGATAAGGGGGAGAGAGGGGACAGATGTCAGTTGGAAAGAGGGAGAGGTGGGACAGACACAGGATGAGGGGGAGAAAAGGGACATATGCCAGATGGAAATGGGGAAAGGAGGGACAGACACTGGATGAGGGGGGAGAGTGGATATATTCTGGATGGAAGGGAGAAAGAGGGGCCTGAGTGGGTGGAAGTGAGGAGATAGAAGGGCCAGATGCTGGATGGAGGAGAGAGAAAAAGAGGAGAAACTCTGGACGGAAGTGAGGAGAGAGATGGGTCAGATGCTGGATGGAAAGGGGGAGGGGCAGACACTGGATGGAAAGGGTAGAGAGAAGGAACAGATGCTGGATGGAAAGGGGAGGGAGAGAGGGGCAGACACTGGCGAGAAAAGAAGAGATCGAGAAAAGAAGAAATAAGAGCCTGGGACCAACACAATTAGAAAAAGTAAACAGCCAGACAACAAAGGTAGGAAAAAATGAATTTTATTTGTAGTTTATTTTTGGTTTTAGTTTTTAATGCTCTGCCATGGCAACTATGGTAATCCAATAATTGATTGACATCGGTAGGCTTTCTGTGAATACCAGTTGAGAACTCATCATCATGAAAGGAAATTTGAATATCAAGAAATGGTACACTCTTTTTGTCAGATTGCATTTGGAAACTAATGATCTTACTGATTGAGCCAGGTATAAAATTCATTAAGGCCCAGATGCTCAGATGCAAATGCGGACACTAAAGGCCGTTACTGCTGGACTAGCACTTGCTCTTGCTACAGCAAAATGTTCAGAGACAATGAGCGCTTGAAATAACAAGCTTGCTGGCTCTGAACGTTAATAGTGTGCAAATGCATGCTAAATATGGCCATTAATATTCCTCCCCAATATGGTAGTCTCACGGGTCTCAACAGCAGATGCAAATTTTAAAAACTGACTTTTCAGTTAGTTTTCTGAGGCCCAAACCTCTTTCCTCAGGTCAGGACAGTATAGTGCTGGTAAGGTATTCTATTCCAACATGAGAAAGGAGGGTTGGGTCTCTAAACATTAGTCAAAAATGTATTAAAATTAGTCAAATAAAGATATCACCTTATTTCCATTTTCTGTATTTATTAACACAGGTTGACAAAGTTGTATGTCCATTGCCATTTACACGTATGTCTAGTGATTTAATAAAGATTTTGAAAAAGAAAACTGGCATGTCATTCAAAACATAAAACATTTTTCTCGTAAACATGTGATAATTTGCTTACAAAAGGAAGAGAAATTGGAGGGACATTCTTGTTTTGTCTGCACTACCGTCTGCCAATATCACAAAGAAGAAATTGCCTTTTGGTCATTTCAAATATGGATCTTATACTATGTGTGATGAATATGGAGATCAAGGTAGTCACTCATTAACTAGTTGCCATAGAGGCATATTTTCAAAGCACTTAGCCTCCCAAAGTTCCATAGAAACCTATGGAACTTAGCCTCCCAAAGTGCTTTGAAAATATGCCTCATAGTGTACAAACCCTTTTCCCATAGTTTTAAACTGAACTTTTCTCTAGAAATAGGCATTTTCCCCATAGTTTTAAACTGAAACCTTTTCTAGAGGTAGAAACTAAACAGCCCAAAACTCCTTTGTTCTAAAAGGCAGTTATTTTTCCGTTCCTTGGCTGCTGGAGAGTTAGCTCATCCAGCGACCTCAATTAAGTGATAATTAAGGTGTGGGGAGGTAGAATATTTGCATAGGTTGCTTCAAAGAGCCTGTTTAAAAGAGGCCCCTTAGATTCAAAACTATATAAAGAGGAAAGGTCCCACTGAACTTTCTGAGAAGTTCTGAGAGAAGAGGACATTTCTTGGGTAAGTGAACGCTACTTTGCTTTCTGCTTTGGGCATTGGCGTTCCTAGCCTGGATGGCACCCAGGGCAGATCGCCGATGCGCCCCCCCCCCCCCCCGGCGAAATGACCCCCCCCCCCCAAGGTTCACGCCGCTGTGGGGGGGGGGCTGCAGAGCGCGCCTGTCGGCTCCGAAAAGTTTGCTAGCTTCGCTCGTTCACTGCAGCTCCCTCTGCCCTAGAACAGCAAGTAACCTGTTCCGGGGCAGAGGGAGCTGCAGCGAACGAGCGAAGATAGCGAACTCGGAGCCAGGTGCACACCGCAGCATCCCCCCAGCGGCGTGCAACCGGGTCGGACCACCCCCCACTGCCCCCCCTCGGTACGCCACTGCTTTGGGAACTTAAAGATTGGGGTTTAAAGAAGGAATTGTAGGTTAGTATTAGGCAAAAATAAAAATATAAAAAGCAAATTTGAACAACTAATCTCCATAGTCTTTTCCACTTAGTTTTAATAGCTTTGTACCACATATGCATCCTATACATATCCGGAACAATCTTCCGTTTGCACAGTTTCTACGTTATCAACGAATTTGTGATTCTTCTGAGAAATACAAAAGATCAGCTACTCAGTTAAAAGATAAGTTATGTGAAAGAGGATATCCAAAAAAAACTGTGAAACATGCTTTCAAACGAGCATTATTTAATCATAATTTCTGTTGGAACCAAAACATCATAAAGAAGTTAAAATACCCCTTGTTTATTGCAATATACTTCTTTCTCTCCGAAAGTTTCTAATATTATTCACAAACATTGGAACATTTTGTCAGCTTATAACGTCTTTACTGATAAGAAATGCATGGTCTCTTATTCAAGATGTGCTAATTTAGCGGATCTATTATGTCATCCAGACATATGGACGAATAGACAAGTTTCTATTCCGGGCCATAGGAAATGTAACAAGTGGATTATGTGTGAGATCATGGAAGAGAATGATAAGATTTGGGATCTGGTTAACAACAAATGGATTCGGTTAAAGGGACAAACAGATTGTACTTCGAAGGCAGTTGTTTATATGATTAAATGTCCTTGTAGACTTAGATATATAGGACAAACATTACGGATGTTGAAAGTCCGTTTGAGTGAACATAAACATGGAATACAAGCTGAAAAATTGCACATGCCGTTGGCAAAACATTGTGTGAAGAAACAACATGCTTTTAATCAGTTAAGATGCATAATAATTGAACAGCTGATCAACAATGGGCGACATGGTGACGTATCTAAAGTTCTTCATCAAAAGGAACAACGTTGGATTTATCGTTTGAAAACATTATGTCCTTTAGGTCTGAATGGACCAATGGAATGGGAAGCCTTTTACTAACTAATTGAGAAAGTGACCTTATTGGATGTGACGTAAATTAAGCAGGGATATATAGGACGCTCTGAGAGCGTCCTATATATTCACATACGCCATTTTGTGGCCTTTGTTCGCTAGTGATAAGATGAATATATGCTTTGTTATTTGACTTCTTTTGCTCTTTCTCCTGATGAAGTGGCGAAACAGTTGAAGCTCTATTCCTGTCGAGAAATGAAGGACTAGGACAATTGAGTCCATAACGCTGATATATATGACAGATTGCATAGATGTTACCGGAGGGTTTGATAGAATTGAAAGGAAGACACTGGATAAGACTTGAAGAGGTTCAGTTAAAGATAAGTGCCTTTCTTTTCCGGTACTGTTGCTCTGTTAGATATATGGACATTTTTGACTTTTATCTTTAATTGAAGAATAATCTTGTTGGATTTTGTTTTTTGCACTAAATAAAAAAGTTTTGTATTACCTACCGACCTTTCACCACAGACTCTTCTCTCAGTCAGTTAAGAGAGTTTTTCTCTGTGGTTTGTTTGGCTGGTGGTGAGGCCAATGATGATAGCCGTGTAAAAGGTTGTCCTATCCATGTTTGGTACCCTTGGCTTGTGAGGCTATTTATTAAAAATAAATTTTGGTGCTGAGCAAAATTTTTTTAACATGTTGAGCAAATATTATATGTTTAGTTTCTAATTTTTCATATTTGCTGATGCAGTTTTGAATTTTTGACTTTTAAGATTTTTGCCATTTTTGAGCACTGTATATATCTGGGAGAGTGAAAAAAATGGTTTTCCCTGATTTTACAATAGCCATACCATTTTAATGAGGTGTGATGCCTGCTATTCATCTTACTAATTGTTATTGTGGCTTTTAAGAAGGATTTTTGAGAGTTTAATTGAAATGTGCTGTGATCTATGACCCTAATACAGACAGTCCGTAAAGCAAGCACTAGCACAGCAGAGACAGATTCACTATGAGCTGCTGCTGCTGCTGCACAGAGGAAAAGTATGTGTTTTATGCACCTTGTTTTGAGTTGATTGTTTCTGTAAGATTTGCTGGTTTTGAGGCTTTACTGTTTTTAATGGGGGATTGTTTTACAAGATATTGTTAAGCTCTTAGCAACAACTTTTATCTGTTCTTAGATTTATTTATTTTTATTTATTTAATACATTTATACCCCCACATTTTCCCACCAGTTGCAGGGTTAATGTGGCTTACACAAAACCGCAGGGTAGGCTACGGTTCAGAGAGTATAATTAAACATTGTAGTAGTAGGTTATTAGCATATTGGTATTTAAAACAACAACTGATAACCAAAGATAGTAGAAAAGTCCATGGATTATGCTGAAAAACAGGTGGAAGTACATTAGATTGAGTCTGTAAGGTATGCCTTCTTGAATATGGTGGTCTTCAATAGTTTTCTGAAATTTAGATAGTTGATTTTAGGGTTCTAGGCAGTGCATTCCACAGTTGTGTGCCTATGAAGGAGAAGTTGGATGCGTAGGTAGATTTGTACTTCAGGCCACTGCAATCTGGGTAATGTAAATTTAGGAAGGATCGAGAGGAATTGAAACTGTTTCTGAGTGGAAGATCCACCAGATCTAGCATATAATCGGGAACTTCTCCGTAAATAATCCTATGAATCAAGGTACAGATCTTAAAGGCAATGCGTTCTTTAATGGGAAGCCAATGTAATTTTTCATGAAGGGGCTTGGCAGAATCAAATTTAGATTTTCCAAAGATCAGTGATCAGATTTTAACCATTAGGTAATAAATTTGGATCCCAGAAATAAGCAGTGGATTTTCCCCAAGTCCATTTTAATAATGGTCTATGGACTTTTCCTTTAGGAAGCCGTGCAAACCTTTTTTAAACCCCGCCAAGCTAACCACCTTTACCACATTCTCTGGCAACGAATTCCAGAGTTTAATTACATGTTGAGTGAAGAAACATTTTCTCTGTTTCGTTTAAATTTGCTACTTTGTAGCTTCATTACATGCCCCCTAGTCCTCGTATTTTTGGGAAGAGTAAACAGACGCTTCATGTCTACCCTTTCCACTCCACTCATTATTTTATAAACCTCTATCATATCTCCCCTCAGCCGTCTTTTCTCGAAGCTGAACAGCCATAGCCGCTTTAGCTTTTCCTCATAGGGAAGTCATCCCATCTCCTTTATCATTTTCGTCACCCTTCTTCACCTTTTCTATGTAGAAATATATCTCTGTTTGAAACCACCAATATCTAAAAAAAAAAAAAATGAAAATATAAGAGTTACTAGAATAAGAGAACAGTGTATAAGCCAGGCTAAATATATATATATATATATATATATATATATATATATATATATATATTTGCTCCTGCAACATTCCAATGTCTCTGCCTGCATTCGTAACCATCTCCTGACGTCACTCTCCCGCAGTAGAAGCCTGCTTGCCTGATGTCAGGAGATGTTACTACTCGAAGCAGGGAGCCGCGACGCGTCTCCTCCTTCCCCCCCCCCCCCCCGTCTTCCCTCCGAGTTCAAGGCCCCCCTCTCCTCCGAGTTCCATGCCTCCCTCCCTCTCCTCCGTCCCTCCCTTTCCTCCCCTCTAAGTTACATGCCCCCCCTCCACTTCGACTTGCAGGACGCTCCCTCCCTCCGAGGTCCACGCCCCCGCGCCTCCCTCTCTCTCTCTGCCCTCCAAGCACAACCTGTGCTCAGGTAGCCCCTCGCCTTTCTGGCTGTATTTTAAAAATTCTTACCTTGGGGTGCGGCATCCACAGTGAAGGTGAGCGGCGCATCAGACTGTCTTCGCATGTGTCTCAGCTCTGCCTCTGGTCCCGCCCTTCCAGAAACAGGAAATGAGGGCGGGACGCCGCACCCCAAGGTAAGAATTTTTAAAATACAGCCAGCACTTATGAAGACGAGGGGCTACAGGAGGACAGGTCGTGCTTGGAGGGCAGAGAGGGAGGGAGGCGCGGGGGCGTGGAAGTCGGAGGAGAGGAGGGGCGTGGACCGCGGAGGGAGGGGGCGTCCTGCAAGTCGGAGGGGAGGGGGTCCTGAAACTCGAAGGGGAGGTGGGTCCTGGAACTCGAAGGGGAGGGAGGGAGGCGCCGGGGTATGGAACTCGAACGAGAATGGGGAGCATGGAACTTGGAGGGGAGGGGGATCCTGGAACTCGAAGGGGAGGGGAGGGGGTCCTGGAACTCAGAGGGCACACAGAGAGAGAGGTAGGAAGGGGGCATGGAACTCAGAGGGGAGAGAGATGGAGGGAGGGGGGGCCCTAGATGGAGGAGAGGCCAGGGGAGAATGCAGAGTTGATGCATATGTAGGGGGGGAGGGCAAGGGGCAGAGGAGAATTGCTGTACTAAGATGGATGGAGGGGGCAGGAGAGAGATGCTGCGCATGGATGGATGAAGGGGGCAGGGCACAGAGGACGTTTGCTGCATATGGATGAATGCAGGGGAGAGAGCATAATTGGTGCACACGGGACACACGCTACACTCACTCACACAGACACACACATTCTGTCTCTCAATCACACACTCTCTCTGACACACACTCTTTCTCTCTCACACATTACTCAATCTCTGACACATACTCATTCACTCTCTCACACATACTCTCTCCTAACAGTTCCCTTAAAAACATAATTGCCATTAGAGGACAACCTTGCTAGCACCCGTTTCATTTCTTTCAGAAAAGGGCCTTTTTTACTAGTATATATATAAAAGGATATGTAGACCACAAAAAAGTATATAAATTGTTTAGAAAATATTATAAAAAGTAAATGGACTGGGTAAAAAGGGAGGAGCAAAGTATTATGTCAAGATATGAAAACTATGAGAATCTATGACAAGAAACCAAGAAAATGTTGACTAGGCTCTCCATGTTATTGTCCAGAAGGTACTGAAAAGTGATATTTACCTGAGTTTGAAATGGGAGAGACATAGCCGATTCTGTTTGCTTTTAGTCTTCAGATGCAGATGTCATGGTTGGGCCAGCAGAGAAATGAGGGAGACATAACTGATTCTGTTCGCTTTTAGTCCTCAGATGCAGATGTCATGGTTGGGCCAGCAGAAGTTGGAAGACTTAAATCGAAAAGACAGAACAACAATGAGCTATATGAAAGTTAGAACTGGCGTAAGACATACAGTGTAAGTTTTAAAAAAGATGCATTTCTTCAGCATAGCTGCACTTTATAGCTGCAGTGCCACATATCACAGTCTTGAAAACTTCTCACTGAATATGCCCAGGATTAACTACTTAGGCCAGTGATTCCCAAACCTGTCCTGGAGGAATCCCAACCAGTCAGGTTTTCAGGATATCCACAATGAATATGCATGAGATAGATTTGCATACCAAGGATGATATGAATATTCATTGTGGATATTCATTGCAATATATGTGCAGCAGGCTTAATGTTTTTGCATTCAGCCACTAAAGTCCTGAGTGCACAGATCTAATGAGCTAGATCTATAATAAACTCTTTCTTATTTCATCTTGAAAAAAAAGCATATAACTTTTTAGCTCCCAAAAATCCAACCTATATTTAAATAGAAAGTGCCTGCATACTTTTTCTGTGAATATAGGCATATAGTACAACTAGAAAAAATAATTCTTCTACCATATAAAATGGTGGCTGTCACCTGGCCCCTACCACCAATCAAAAGGGATTAAATTAGATAGCAGTTAGGGCACAGTGGGCCCGATGGTCAGGCCACCCTCTGGCTCTCAGTACAAGTACTTCAGTCAGAGAATCTCTGCCAGTATCTCTTTATATTCTTTTCACCATCATAGAAATAATTGAACTATCCTATAGCTTACATTATATCAAGCTGAGACATGCATTTTGATAAGTATGCAAGCACTATACATGTGTATGTTTTAAACATTAAGGTGTGTATGTGTAGTTTTCACTGACCAAGTTATCCTTTCGATGATATTTCTTTACTGTTTCCAAACAAGATTTTGAAAATTACCCCTTTAATACAGGAAAATCAACTTGTGTACTTCTACCCACCCATAAAGTAAGTCAGTTTTCAGTTAGACTTTTCCCGCATGTATAGCACTGTTTTTCCACAAAATAGTTTTGGAAATTGGCTTATTAATATATATTCATTATAGGTAGCTTGAAACTACAGCAGGACAGGTTTGCTGTGATCCCTTGCTGTGATCCCTATAAAGTTAACTCTTTGGAATCTGCAGTTTTTGAATAGCTAATGCTGTGATTCCTGATACCAGTCTTTGTGGGTCACCAGCACAGTATTCACAATAAATGTAAGATACTTTTGGTCTGTGACACTAAGTTGCAGATTTTGATTATCTGAAAATCCAAAATTAGTTGATGGCTCACAAGAACTAGAGTTAGAGGCCACTGGAAAACCTGCCACTGAATGCATTATTTGTTTAACTGGATGGATCATTTAAAACTGTAAAGAAAATGCATACAGTTTAAGGGGCAAATTGTGTAATCTAGTAAACGGCAGGTTTCTCTTTTCTGCTCTCTCATTTAGCCGGGGCTTGATGGAGGATGATGCTGAACCAATCTTTGAAGATGTGATGATGTCATCACGGGGACAGCTCGAGGATATGAGTGAGGAGTTTGAGGACACCATGGTTATTGATTTGGTTAGTAGATTAATTTTAGCCTTTGATGTGTGATGATAGGGGTAGATATGGACAAAATGTAGAACTTCTAGACAAATTGGCATTGTGTGAATGCAGTATTGCCTGTAGGCTAGTTGGCATTCCTATTCCAAAATTTATAGAATGGGTGTTAAAATTGTTTAAGGCTGATGGTATATAACATGATAGTCAAAGCACAGAACTGGGAAATGTGGAGACCCAAGTTTCACGCACACCTATGTTTCTCATTGTAAGTTGTTTATTGTCTTTAATGTGGATTATAAGATAATTGGAGCAGAATTCTCACAAGTGTTTTAATTTTATATTTAAAAAAGTTGCTCTTTAAATATTGTAATACTCACTTTCACTTCTTGAGAGCTGCAAGCAGATTTGTAATTTTTCAGGATATAAAATAATTAATCCAATGTGTTTTCATATGTTTGGTTTAATAATCAGGATAATTTACATATTTATGTTTACCATGGAAATCCAAATTGTGTGACCCTCAGATGATTGTAGTAAATATTTCTAATTTCAGTTTCCCAGAAAAAAATATTTTGAAAACTATTTAAGAATAATAAATTCAAAATATTCTTAATACCAAACCTTAAATATAATAATCCTTACCCAGTCTTTTAAGGATCTTAGGTATTTTGGTGTTTTTTAATGATACTATTAGCAAAGCAATATAGTAAGGCCACACAGGGTAATCAGCCTTAAAACATCCATGATCCTTTACAGGTGATGTTACAGTACACATACAACTGAAGAAGATAAAGGAGGAGCTCATTGGAGAAAATAATTGTTCAACTGTATAAACACAAAATCAAAACACCAAAAACTTGAGAGTTTTTAATATCTGTATATCTATAGATACATATAGGTATATATCAATATATCTTTCTATAAATATCATTTATAGATAGATAATGAGTATAGATATGTATGTGTAATAAGGGACATCAAACACTTTGCACCCACTTCTACTACTTTTCAGAAATGCATATTTGTCCCTCTAAAGTCTGTACAGTCCTCTGTGTGCCTTGGTTCCCCAAAAATAAATAAATCACCTTTAAAAATGTAGGAGTTCATTTTCAGCCACCTGTAAATGCTGTCCACCAACCAGCTGAATTGGAACTAGATGTTCAGTGCCAAGCCCTGTTGAGACACCAGCATTGAATATCTTCAGTGGCACCCAGAAATAATGCGGGTACAGTGGATATTCAGTGCCATACCCATATATCTAACTGGGCAAAGTTAGGACCACTGTTTATGCAGTCTAACATTCCTGATTAGTACTGATGCCCATATAGCTGGATATTGTGACATCACCTGTAGATGTCACTCTTTGGGGCCGTACACCCTTCGCATCAATGGTTTGTACCAGAGGCAACAGAGGGTAAAAATAGCTTGGCAAATATACTTGGCTGTTAGGCCTTTTCTCCAGAATTGCCATGTTACCCAGTTTCAGGAGGGAGAGTTTTTGGCCAGCTCTTTTTTTAACTTACATCCCAATTCATTGTACTATTTGTGGTCCCTAATTCTACTCATTGAACTCAGCACTGCAGGCCCCATAATGCATTAAGACAGAGTTGTCAGACATTCAGGACTAGTCTAAAATCTTTCTCCCAGAACTAGGTAACTTGGGTGGCTGGGCTGGGTGGATGGCTAGCTGGTTCACATCAGGCTCTGCAACTTACATTAAATAATTACATTTTCTGCTTATTTACAACCCAAACGTTTACTGACTTCTGCTCAGTCTGTGTTGAGGCACCAGTCCTCAAGTTTACTTTGAACTTCTTCCATTTATTTTGGCTGGAGAAAGGAAATTTTATCTTCCCTTCACATTACAATAACTCTCCTCGTGCCCTGTGATCGGAGCTGGATCTATATTTACATCTAACCCTCCTGGACAACAAAGAAAAAGCCTACAGCAACCTGCATCAATTGAACCATCCAAGGATATCAGAACCAGAAACTGTAAAGTTCATACCTGCAGTCCGTGAGTTAAAAATTTATTTTAACTATATAACTATTTCTAAAATTCTGAATCTGTTAGATTCCTTAAAACTAAAGGCAACTCAAGAAATTCACATAGAAGTGCTTACAGCCATTTGTTTCTCTATTGCTGGAAGTCTTTGATCTCACAGGCCTTGTCTGAACTTACAACTTTTAAAAAGGTCTGTTCGTTTAGATTATTTAAAACCTTAACCCTGCATTGCCAACTGGTAAGATTGCTGATCTACGGGGTGAACTCCACAAAGTGGACTGCAGTGCCACCCAGTGAAATTTTGCCTAGCTAGCTTCTGATACAAAAGACCATGAGAGCATCCCAGTGGTGTGTGGGAGAGGAAACCATAATCCCCACCAAACAAAGAGAAGGCAAAAGTGCAAGAAGTCAAGCACCCTCATAACAGTACTTAAAAGATCACCTCATTACCACACCAAAACTACCCCCAGACCACCCTTGGGAACTATAGGACTGGTGAATGCCAGATCAGCTGCAAAGAATCCTCAGTGATCCATGATGCCATACATGAACAGCATCTTGGCATCCTAAGAATAAGTGAAACCTGGCTAGATGAAAGTGGGGGTTTACCACTGGCTGAACTATGCCCAACAGGTTTCAACATACAACATCAACCAAGACCAAGAAGATGGGGTGGAAGGGTAGCAGTCCCGATTCGGGATACAATCAAATTGCGCAGAATATCCATCCACCAGCTGCATGAATCAGAATCTCTTTTAATCCAACTTGAAGAGGAGAAACCATCCTGGCTGCTCATGGTATAACTGAGCACCTCATATTAACACATTATCTGTGCAAGAACTCCTAGACCTGATTACTCAAGTGACCTGAATTACCCTAGGCTGGTGATCATGAGAGACTTCAATCTACACATCGAAAACCCAGATACCACCACAGTTGCCTTTCTGGACACAATGGCAGCACTAGGATTTACACAGGTGATCAGTTCTCCATCCCACGAAAAGGGTCACATACTAGACCTGGTATTCTACAAAGGGGTGGATATCCCATAATTCTGGGATAACAGTATTGAAATAACACCCCTATCATGGTCAGACCATTTTCTAATTAAAATTTCCCTAAGTGAGCACCTGAAACGAATGGCACCTAAAGAGTTTGGAAGGTGATCAGAGACAAAAAAAAAACTGACTCCTGAGAATTTCTTAGAGGCCTTCCACTATCCACATGTGGATGAAAAGACTACAGTGTCAGAACAAGTTGATATCCGGAATACACACTTAGCCAAGACTAAAAAGGTCTTATGCCCCACTCACAAACGCTCACCTTGGTTTTCTCCAGAACTTCGGATCCTTAAACACAAAGGATGGAAACTGGAAAGGAGATGGCATAAATCTCGCCTGGATGAAGACAGGCTAAACTGTAGGAAGCACATAGCAAAGTATCGCCAAGCCTTAACAGTGACCAAAAAACAGTATTTCTCTCAGTGCATTGCACAGGCTGCCAGTTAAACCAAGCTGTTGTTCAGTATAGTAAACAGCCTACTGTAACTCCCACAACAGAACCAGCCTGCCCAGTCTAAACTGAACTGCAGTGATTTTGCTGCATACTTTGCCAACAAAATTAAAAGTCTCCGCCAGGATTTACAGGCAATCCTACCCAGTCCCCAACCTGTCAACCAGTGGTACACAAACTTGCCCCCTCCTAACAGAGACAGATGGAACACTTTTAACTCAATGACAGAGGAGATCCTTGACAAAATCCTACGAGACCTTCAACCAACTACCTGCTCCCTCGACCCCTGCCCATCAAAGATAGTGCAGCAGGCAAGTATGGGCCTCATAGAAGGCGCCACAAAAATTGTGAACACCTCTCTTTCTAATGGGCAACTATCAACAGCATTAAAAAGGACAGTGGTTCACCCTTTGCTAAAGAAAAACAACCTTGACCAGGACAAACTTGAAAGTTGCAGGCCAGTATCCAACATCCCATTTCTAGGGAAACTCATAGAACAAACAGTCTATGTTCAACTTAATGATTGGCTTGAAAAGAGAAACTGGCTAGATCCATGTCAATCTGGATTCAGACCCAGTTATTGAACAGAAATGGTCCTCGTATCCCTACTAGATCATCTTCACAGAAACTGAGACAAGGGATTTGCTTTGATGTTAGTACTGCTAGATTTGTCAGCAGCTTTTGACACTGTGGATCATGATATCATGCTAGTACAACTGACAGAAACGGGTATCAATGGAACAGTACTTGCCTGGTTCAGATCCTATCTATCAGACAGGCAACAATCCATAATGTTGGTCAGCAACTCATTACCACCATGGACGCTGACCTGCAGGGTACCACAAGGATCGATACTGTCACCTATTATGTTCAATATCTACCTAAAGCCACCAGCTGAACTGATTCGGTCAATGGACACTCAGTTCTAAATCTATGCAGATGATGTGCAGCTACTCTTACCCATTGAACCTGACTTATCTACAGCCTTGAATAAACTGATTACCTGTCTAACATCAATTAAAGAATGGGTTAAACACAACAAACTTTGCCTGAACCCAAGTAAAATGGAGCTTCTCTGGGTCCCTAACATAGTAAATGACGACAGATAAAGACCTGAATGGTCCATCCAGTCTGCCCAACAAGATAAACTCATTTTACATGTTATGTGATACTTTATATGTATACCCAAGTTTGATTTGTCCGTGCCTTTCTCAGGGCATAGACTATAAAAGTCTGCCCAGCACTGTTCCTGTACTAAAATTCAGAAGCTAACATCGAAGCCCCTTAAAATTTACACTCCAGCCCATACATATCTATTCAGTCACGATCAGAGCACAGACCATAGAAGTCCACCCTGCACCGGATTTACTCTCCAAATACCGGCGTTGCCACCCAATCTCCACTAAGATTCTGTTGATCCATTCCTTATAAACAGGATTCCTTTGTGTCTATCCCACGCACATTTGAATTCCATTACCGTTTGGATACATACCTGACATCAAAATCCCTTTTGGGAAGTACGAACTCCCCCTCAAATCACAAGTCAGGAACCTTGGAATACAGTTAAACACTTACTCTGATTCCTCAAATCCAAGCAACCTTCAAGAGCTGTTTCTACTATTTGTGACAGCTACGCTGCCTCTCTCCATGCATCAAGAAGGTAAATGTTATCCCAGTTGTGCATGTCATGATGACATCAAGACTGGATTACTGCAATGTTCTATACAATGGTCTGACTACAAAGGGCCTGCACCAGCTCCAGTTGATTCAAAATGCAGCTGCAAGACTCATAGAAGGTTGCAAGTGACATGACCACATCACACCATTTTTGCAAATACTTCATTGTCTACCAGTACAATACAGGGCTAAATTTAAAACTGTATGTCTGATCTTCAAGGCCCTGAATGGAAATGGCCCTGAATACCAGAAAAACAGGATGATCCTCCACACACTGCCAGGGACACTAAGGTCGTCTCAAGGACTATAACTAACCACACCCTCTCCAAAAGACATTACACGATGTGATACCCGCAAACGAGCCTTCTCCGGAGTAGCCCCCACACTCTGGAATGCACTGCCCGAAAGTCTCTGCTTAACACAAGACTATCTCTACTTCAGTAAGTAGGTGAAAGCTTGGCTCTTCAACCAGGCCTTTAATGGAAGAAGTAACTAACTTGTTAGTCTCACTCGCACACACAGGGAGTGACTTGGCCTGCACATACTGCAGCAGGACATGTTTGTCCACTCCTACCCTATGTGAAATAATATTTGACCATCTTTCTGACCTCATGTGTAACTTACTTTAAATCAGTCACCTTTACTCTCTAACTCTTCTTACTCTCTTAACTATCTATATGTTACATCTTTGCTTTACCCTTCACTATCAATTAAAATGTTCTATTACGTATTATGTTGACATTGTAAGTAGTATACTATGCCATAGTTTGTATTGTTGAATATTTTTACTACTGTAATTGCCTATTGCTCATGTTTGATCTATTCTTACTGTACACCGCTTTGAGTGAATTCCTTCCAAAAGGTGATAAATAAATCCTAATTAATTAAGCAACTCCATTTGAAGCATGTGCTTACCTAGCTCCCATGCTTACTCATAAACTATTAATGATGCCACACCTGCAGCTAGGCTGTGCATTAGAGAGCTGCATGGGAATGGAGATTGCAGGATTCCCGCGGAACCTGTAGGGTCTCCATGGGTATGAAGAAGATGCCATGGGATCCCCACAGAGATGGAAGAAGTTGCCATGGGATTCCCTTGGGAGTGTAATCAAAATCTCTGGTGACTCCAAAATTAGTCTTGGAATGCGCTGAAAGAGGCATTCTCCGAGGACAAGCAAGGCTGCTTGTTCTCACGACTGGGACGGCGGTCCCCACCTTCGGAACTTCTTTGAAGCAAAACCTTCAAAGGCTTAAGAACCTTCTGGAGCGCAGGATGCAAGGCCATTTTCCCGCCCGTCGTGCGACAGTCCCGCTTCAGTTGTTTTCTTTCCGCAGTTAGGGAGTGACTGCTTGCGGACTCTCTCTGTTTCGGCCCCTGAAGAGCCTTCGATTTTTGAGTTTTTTTCCTCTGTCTTTTTTCCCCTTTTCTTTTTCTGACCTGTTCCTTCAAATTTATTTTAAAAAAAAACAACTTCCTTTAGTTCTAGTTTTTATCCCTTTAAGTTTCCGTTCACTTCCTTCGCGGCTTCCCCCTTTTTGTGCCTTTACTTTGGTACAATCAAGAATTTTGATTTTGTTGCTATTTTTCCATCTATGTCAGTGAGGACGCCCAGCAGCTTCAAGAAGTGTACTCGGTGCAACTGGGCGATCTCAGATACTGACCCTCACACGTGGTGTCTCCAGTGCCTTGGGCCCGACCATCGCCCAGACGCATGTATGTTGTGTCTCAGCCTTAAAAAGCGGACACAGGCGTCGAGAAAAGCTCTTCAGGATCGTCTTTTTGGAGCTTCGCCCGGTTCTTCGGCGTTGACAGCGGTACCGAGGTCGTCGATATCGGCACCGGAGATGGCATCGACATCAGGAGCGCAGGTAATGGCTGTTCGAAGACCACTACACGCTGGGAGCAGTGAGCCGTCAAGTGGGTCTCCACCTGTCTCGAAGACTCCTGCTGTGCAGGCCCACTGGGACCGACTACTCTCAGACCCGACCCCAAGGAGGTGTTTCGATTCCACAACCTCCTCGTCGGTACCAAGGAGTATCAATGACGTGCATCGAGCGAAGGCGAAGAAGCATCGTCATCGGTCTCCTTCCAGACACGGTACCGGGAGCTCCGGGGCGTTGAAGGATTCGGCACCCATGAAGCGTCGACGCCGGGAGGAACTCTTACCCTCCATTCAAGAGGTGTCGATGCGTCGGTCTTCGAACAGCCCGGTGCCGCCCCCATGGATTCCGACACCGACTCCTCTACTGACCCCGCAGCCTTTCTCGACAGCAACTCTGGATGAGCGCATCCGAGCCATTCTTCCAGGTCTCCTGGAAGGGATGCTGCGTCAGCCTGCTCCGGTACCGGGAGTGCTTGTGCCCTTGGTACCGTTCATGGAAGCAGCAGCTGGCTCCACGCCTGTGGTGAGGTCTTCGACCCCGGTGCCGCCTGCGGCATCGGCGTCGGCTGCCACCCAGGTCGACTCCCCGTCGACATCGCTGGAGGGAGCTTCATCGCCAGAGGCGGGGGAGTCGACTTCTCAACATCCCCATAGAGGACGTGATTCCTCGGCGTCGAGGCGGGCTCGGTTTCGGACTGCAGTTAAAGAACTCTTGTCTGATACCGATGAGGATGCCTCGTGGGATGAAGAGCCAGATCCCAGGTATTTCTCTTCTGAGGAGTCTTGTGATCTTCCCTCTGATCCCCCACTCCTTCACCAGGAAGAAAGCTTTCTCCCCCGGAGAGTCTTTATTTGTTTTCATTTGTCCGGGAAATGTCTGTGGTCATTCCCTTCCCTGTGGTAACTGAGGATGAGCCCAGGACTGAGATTATCGAGGTCCTTGACTATCCTTCGCCACCTAAGGAGTCATCTACTGTTCCTTTGCATAATGTACTCAAGGAGACTCTTATGCGGAACTGGATGAAACCACTAAGTAATCCCACCATTTCTAAGAAAGCTGAGTCCCAATATCGGATTCACGGAGAACCTGAGCTGATGAAGTCGCAGTTACCTAACGACACTATAGTTGTGGATGCCGCTCTCAATAGAGCCAGGAGTTCTAGGGATTTCGCCTCAGCGCCCCCGGGGAGAGAATCTAGAACTCCAGACATTTTTGGGAGGAAGGCCTACCAGTCCTCTATGCTCATGGCCAAAATTCAGTCTTACCAGCTCTACACGAGCATTTACTTGAGGGACACGGTGAAGCAACTGTCGGCCTTGGTTGATAAGCTCCCTCCGGAGCTGGCCAGGTCTTTTCAGGAGGTGGTCAGGCAGCAGAAGGCATGTCGTAAATTCCTGTCCAGGGGTGCTTATGATTCTTTTGATGTTGCATCCAGAACCGCTGCCCAAGGTGTAGTGATGTGCAGACTCTCATGGCTGCATGCCTCTGGCCTGGACAGTAGGGTCCAGCAGTGGATTGCGGATGCCCCTTGCCGGGGGGATAATATTTTTGGTGAGAATGTCGAGCAGGTGGTCAATCAGATCACTCAGCAGAAAACCACTATGGACAATCTCTCCCACCGGGCGCCTTCTGCTACTACCTCATCAGGTAGACAATTTTTCCGGGGAAGGAAAATGCTCCCTGTGCTTACAACAAGCGTAGGTACAATCCTCCTTCTCGACAGCCTTCTCAGGCTCATCCCCAGCACGCTCATTCTCGTCAACAGTGTGCGCCAAGGCAGGCCCCTGTGGCTGCCCATCAAAAACAAGGGATGGGCCTTTGACTGGCTCCAGCTGAACATAGTCGCCATAAAAGTATCCGTGGCCGGGCGATCTGCCGGTCGGAGGGAGGTTAAAATTTTTTCGCCAAAGGTGGCCCCTCATAACCTCCGATCGGTGGATTCTTCAAATAGTCCGGTTAGGATATTCCCTCAATTTGATATCCAGACCTCCAAATTGCCCACCGGGAGCGCAATCCTTCAGCTTCCAGCACAGGCAGGTACTTGCAGAGGAACTTTCCGCCCTTCTCAGCGCCAATGTGGTCGAGCCAGTTCCACCAGGGCAAGAAGGGCTGGGATTCTATTCCAGGTACTTCCTTGTGCAAAAGAAAACAGGGGGGATGCATCCCATCCTAGATCTAAGGGCCCTGAACAAATTTCTTGTCCGAGAAAAGTTCAGGATGGTTTCCCTGGGCACCCATCTTCCCATGATTCAGCAGAACGATTGGCTATGCTCTCTGGACTTAAAGGATGCTTATACTCACATCCCGATACTGCAAGCTCACAGGAAGTATCTTCGATTCCGTCTGGGAACGCAACACTTCCAGTATTGTATGCTGCCCTTTGGTCTGGCGTCTGCGCCCAGGGTGTTTACCAAATGCCTGACGGTAGTCACAGCGTCGCTACGCAGACTGGGAGTGCATGTGTTCCCTTATCTCGACGATTGGCTGGTGAAGAACACCTCATAGGCAGGAGCTCTACAGTCCATGCAGATGACTATTCAACTCCTGGAACTAATCGGGTTTGTTATAAATTACCCAAAGTCCCATCTTCTCCCAGTTCAAAACCTGGAATTTACAGGAGCTCTGCCAGACTCACAGACGGCTCACGCCTGTCTCCCCGAGACGAGAGCAGACAATCTTCTGTCTCTAGTTTACATGGCCATAGCGTCTCAGCGATCACAGCTCGGCAGATGTTGAGACTTTTAGGCCATATGGCCTCCACAGTCCGTGTGACACCCATGGCCCGTCTTCATATGAGATCAGCTCAATGGACCCTAGCCTCCCAGTGGTATCAAGCTACAGGGAATCTAGAGGATGTGATCCAGCTTTCCACCAATTTTCACAATTCCCTTTAATGGTGGACAATTCGATCCAATCTGACTTTGGGACCTCCTTTTCAAATTCCTCAGCCACAAAAGGTGCTGACAACGGATGCATCCCTCCTAGGGTGGGGAGCCCATGTCAATGGGCTTCACACTCAAGGACTTTGGTCCCTCCAAGAAACAGGTCTTCAGATCAATCTCCTGGAGTTGCGAGTGGTCTGGAACACTCTAAAGGCTTTCAGAGATCGGCTGTCCAGTCAAATTATCCAAATTCAGATAGTCAATCAGGTTGCCATGTACTACATCAACAAGCAGGGGGGCACCGGATCTTACCCCCTGTGTCGGGAAGCTGTCCTGATGTGGCTTTGGGCTCGCCATCATGGCATGTTTCTCCAAGCCACGTATCTGGCAGGCATAAACAACAGTCTGGCCGACAGATTGAGCAGGATTATGCAACCTCAGGAGTGGTCGCTCAACTCGGGTGTGGTTCACAAGATCTTCCGAGAGTGGGGCACCCCCTCGGTGGATCTTTTTGCCACTCAGATCAATCACAAGGTCCCTCAGTTCTGTTCCAGGCTTCAGGCCCACGACAGAATAGCGTCAGATGCCTTTCTCCTTCATTAGGGAGCAGGTCTTCTGTATGCATATCCTCCCATACCTCTGGTGGGGAAGACTTTGCTGAAACTCAAGCAAGACTGCGGAATCATGATTCCGATTGCTCCTTTTTGGCCACGTCAGATCTGGTTCCCTCTTCTTCTGGAGTTGTCCTCCGAAGAACCATGGAGATTGGAGTGTTTTCCAACCCTCATGCGCTTCTGCATCCCAACCTCCAGTCTCTAGCTCTCACGGCCTGGATGTTGAGGGCGTAGAATTCGCTTCCTTGGGTCTCTCTGAAGGTGTCTCCCAGGTTTTGCTTGCTTCCAGAAAAGATTCCATGAAGAAGTGTTACTTTTTCAAATGGAGGAGGTTTGCCGTCTGGTGTTATAGCAAGGCCCTAGATCCTCGCTCTTGTCCTACACAGACCCTGCTTGAATACCTTCTACATGTGTCAGAGTCTGGTCTCAAGACCAACTCCGTAAGAGTTCATCTTAGTGCAATTAGTGCTTATCATCAACATGTAGAGGGTAAGCCTATCTCTGCACAGCCTTTAGTTGTTCGATTCATGAGAGATTTGCTTTTGTCAAAGCCCCCTGTCAAACCTCCACCAGTGTCATGGGATCTCAACGCCGTTCTCACCCAGCTGATGAAGCCTCCTTTTGAATTCCTGCCATCTGAAGTACTTGACCTGGAAGGTCATTTACTTGGTGGCTGTTACTTCAGCTCGTAGAGTCCGTGAGTTTCAAGCCTTGGTAGTACATGCTCCTTATCTAAAGTTTCATCACAACAGAATA
This sequence comes from Microcaecilia unicolor, assembly GCF_901765095.1. NCBI lineage: Eukaryota > Metazoa > Chordata > Amphibia > Gymnophiona > Siphonopidae > Microcaecilia > Microcaecilia unicolor. The sequence goes on from NC_044040.1 coordinate 109,967,274, forward strand.
GTCCTCCGCACGCACACTAAGTTCTTGCCGAAGGTGGTGTCGAAGTTCCATCTGAACCAGTCAATTGTTTTGCCAACATTTTTTCCCCGTCCTCATACCCGCCCTGATGAACATCAGTTACACACCTTGCACTGCAAGAGAGCATTGGCCTTCTATGTGGCGCGGACAAGCCCCTTCAGACAGTCCGCCCAAATGTTTGTTTCTTTTAATCCCAACAGAAGGGGAGTCGCAGTCGGGAAACGCACCATCTCCATTGCATTTCCTTCACTTATGCCCAAGCTGGGCTGACTCTTGAGGGTCATGTCACGGCTCATAGTGTTAGAGCCATGGCAGCGTCAGTGGCCCACATGAAGTCAGCCACTATAGTAGAGATTTGCAAGGCTGCAACGTGGTCATCGATCCACATATTCACATCTCACTACTGTCTTCAGCAGGATACCTGACGCAGCAGTCGGTTCGGGCAGTCGGTGCTGCAGAATCTGTTTGAGGTTTAGAATCCAACTCCACCCCCCTAGGCCCATTTTTATTCTCTTCCAGGCTGCACTCTCCGTTAGATGTTCTAGTTTTAGGTCAATCTCAGTTATGTCCTTGCCGTTGCAAGGCCCAATTGACCTTTTTTGTTGTTTTGAGTGAGCCTGGGTGCTAGGGATACCCAGTCGTGATAACAAGTAGCCTGCTTGTCCTTGGAGAAAGCGAAGATACATACCTGTAGCAGGTGTTCTCCGAGGACAGCAGGCTGATTGTTCTCATAAACCCTCCCCTTTGGAGTTGTACTTCCTCTTCTTATTGCTTTTTGACATAACTGAATCGGGACTCTCGCGCGACGGGCATGTCCCGTGCTCCAGAAGGTTCTTAAGCCTTTAAAGATTTTGCTTCAAAGAAGTTCCGAAGGTGGGGGCCGCTATGGATGCCGACCCAGTCGTGAGAACACCTCCTGTCCTCTGAGAACACCTGCTACAGGTATGTATCTTCGCTATTGGAGCACCAGAATGAAGCTTGTAATGTATAGAGAGAGGCAGGTGGAGCACCAGAATGAGGCATGGAATGCCCATAGAAGTAGCCAGAACACCAAACTGAGGCTTGGAACACTCATTGGTTGAATAGTGAATACATTACAGAACACCACTGGAGGCTGTTGGGGTTGGGAGGAAACAGAAGGCTGCAAGCAAGTAAATAATAGTGTTGACTCCTGCGGGTACGGGTGGAGATGGAGTAGATTAGTTGTTGGGATGGACGAGGGTGGAATGAATCTTAGCTGGTACAGGTGGATATGGGTTAGATTCCATTGGAGATAGGTGAAATTTCTGTCCCCGTGCAACTCTGTACTCTGCGTTTCCCTGTTATTTCTGGAGAGGTGGTATGTGGGCATAGCAGGGAAAGTGAATGTGACCCTGGGGAGAGAGAAAAGAAATAATGGGAGACCATGATAGGGGGGGGGGGCCCACAAATGTATATTTCAGGCACATTGTAGAGTTAATCAGGCCCTGGGGAGAATGTGGCCAATGTGTGAATGAAATGAATCAGCCTTGAATGAACGATGTAACGTAGAATGTTTGTCACTACCTGAGGATTCCTTGTCACTATTGGGTATGGGTCAGGAGAAAAGAAAACTAGGTGAAAGCAAGGAAAGAGTTGATTTTGCATGTGCTATTAGACTTATAGACATACATTGAGGGGTACTAAACCGAGAGATTTCTAGAGGACTGTATGAAAGAGAGGATCTGCTAAGGGGGGAAAACTTCACTAGTGTATCTAACCTGCTGGAAATTGCATTCAGATTTGAGAAAAGGTTTACTTGGGGTTGAGACTTTTAATTCTCTGTTACGGTTTTATATAAATAGTGTTTGAGTCTAGTTTAGTATTTTAGGTTGCATTTTCGAGCTTGGTGTAACATCAGTTTGGAGCACAGATACCAGTTGAGGGAAACCTCTGTTTAGTGTTTATCACTGATTTAGAGTACAGTTTAGTCACTGAAAAAAATAGGAATCTCTTAATAAAAACTAGAAAGCAAGGTAGAGTCACATTTGTGTTTATCTGTTTGAAATTATTTGCTAGAGAAAGTAACCTTAATTAGAACATTTTGCAAGGGTCTTCCTGTTAGGAAGAAAGAAAAAAAACTGATGTTTAATTAAAAGGTAACTGAACAATATATATTGATAAATATTTCTTTTCTTTTCTTTCTTTCTTTCTTTCTTTCTTTCTTTCTTTCTTTCTTTCTTTCCTTCCTTCCTTCCTTCCTTCCTTCCTTCTTAACAGGAAGACCCTTGCAAAATGTTCTCTTTAAGGTTACTTTAGCAAATAATTTCAAATAGTGACTGATTAAAAAGAAAAGTTAAAAGACCAAACTAAGGGGCCCGTTTACCAAGCTGCGGTAGAGTGGGTATGTGGGATTACCGTGTGGTGAGGCTAGGGTTACCATATGGCTCCAGAAAAAGGAGGACGGATTGAGCCAGCCGGGTTTTACTTCCATTGCTTTGAAAGCAATGGAAGTAAAACCCGGCTGGCTCAATTGCTTTCCATTGAAAGCAATGGAAGTAAAACCCGGCTGGCTCAATCCGTCCTCCTTTTTCTGGAGCCATATGGTAACCCTAGGTGAGGCCACTCTTTACTGAGGTGGGAAAAACCCTATTTTTGTTTAATTGAGGTCCTTAATGGCTGTGTTCTAATTTTCTCATTGGCTTACAGCCATTTACTGCCTTAACCCTTACTGCCACCCATTTAGTAAGCGGTAAGGGCTCATGCGCTACTCCTGCATTAATCAAGCAGCATTCAACAATGGCTGTGCGGTGCCTGATTACCACAGGGAACGCCTACTTCCCCCCCCCCCCCCCCCCCATGCTAAAAAATTTTAATTATTTTATAGCACGGGAAATGGCGCATGCCAAAAACAGAACTACCACAGGGTGCTGGGCATGCCTGGCAGTAATACTGTTCCCATGCGCTTCCCATGCGGTAGCCCTACTGCCCTTTTAAAAGGCCCTTAATTGCAGTGTGAATCATCAAGTAGGTGTTAGCTGACATCACTTTGAAGCACAACTACATAAAGTTAACCAGAATTCAGCTGCTCCTAGTCCTGAAGAGGTGCTGAGAGAGGACCTGCTGGAAATTGCATTCAAAATTGGGAAAAGGTAAACTTGAGGTTGAATAGGTAATTTCATTGTTTTATATACATAGTATTTTAAAGTCTAGTTTAGTACTTTAGGTTGCATTTAGGTTATAACCAGTTTAGAGCACAGATACCAGTTGAGGGAAGCCTCTGTTTAATGTTTAATTCCCTCCCACCAACCCCAAGGCTGTTATTTGATTTATAGGCTTTCCAGCCAATTAGAAGGTAAACATTGTAGATTGAAGTAGATTTTTTTTTTTTTTTTTTGCAACAAGTGCTGTGCCTGATTTATTTATTTTAGAAAAGGGTTTATTTAAATTTTAATTTTACATTGCTGGGAAAACTGTTGCTTTAATTTCTTGTCTTAATAGAGAGTACTTAGTTTAATTTTCTCTTTAAAGACCTTCTTTGCTTGCTTGCTCCAGGATTTATTTTTTTCCTCCATTTCAAAAGGAGATGTGACCTAAATAATCTCTTTTGAAGTCCCTGTATTTCTGAGGGTTAGACCTTACACAATAGAAGCCAGCTGCTACTTTTAACCTAAAAAACAGCTGAGGTAAAGTTAGGAACTTTGGTAGGGTTTTTCTGGTTTTTTTTCTACAGGTGCAAATACTTCCGCGACTGCAGTATGGCTGGGAAACATCGTGTCACCAACGCTGTTGCCTCAGTTACAGCTTCTGCCTCTGTGCAGACAGAAAACATTATCCCAGGAGAGAGACTGGTTCCATATGCAAGATGTCTAAACCATGATGAAAGAAGTGAAACAACAAAGAGGTGGTTGCAAGATTGAGAAGCATCCTCGAAAATTAGAAATACATCTATGAAATTCTTCATGAAGCATCAAAGATTTCCAGTAGTGAGGAAGAAAAAGCTGTGCGGAAAGAGGACAACTGGACTCGGATCACAAGATGATCCAGGAACAGTGCAGTCAAAACCAGAAGAACACGGAACACAGAGGAACACAGGAACAAACTGGAAACAGGCCTCGGGAGCAGAACCTGAAGCAAAGTTCTAACTCAGTTCTCTTCCTTAAGAACTGTTCAGCATCAACCGCCCCGCCCCCGCAGGTATAGCCGACCAACCCGAACCTGGCTATTGACAGAGCCCTTCTGATTGGCTCTGTCTGCCCAATCCAGCACCTCAGAGGCGGAGCTCCAGACTCCCGCGCCCAGGAGAGACGAGGACGCCGGCCATCGCGCCTCGCCACCGCCTCCTCCCGCCACGCAATCGCCGGCCTCCAGCCTCGGCCCCGGATTGGGCGGCCCTCACCGCGGCGGGCCCCGGCTCCCCGCTGTGGCTTCCGGATTGTCGACCCTCGCCGAGGAGGACGCCGGCTCCCGCCCCCCGCAGCAGAGGAGCCGGAGGGAGCTGCGGACGCGACACCTCCGATCGATGGGTTCTTCAAATAGTACGGCTAGGATACTCCCTCAATTTGATCTCCAAACTTCCAAATTGCCCACCGGGGGCTCAGTCCTTCAGCTACCAGCACAGTCAGGTCCTTGCAGCGGAACTCTCAGCGCCAATGTGGTTGAGCCCGTTCCACCAGGGCAAGAAGGGCTGGGATTCTATTCCAGGTACTTCCTTGTGCAAAAGAAAACGGGGGATGCGTCCCATCCTAGTAAGGGCCCTGAACAAATATCTGATTCGAGAAAAGTTCAGGATGCTTTCCCTGGGCACCCTTCTTCCCATGATTCAGAAAAACGACTGGCTATGCTCCCTGGACTTAAAGGATGCTTATACACACATCCCGATACTGCCAGCTCACAGGCAGTATCTTCGATTCCGTCTGGGAACACGGCACTTTCAGGATTGTGTGCTGCCCTTTGGGGTCGCCTCTGCGCCCCAGGTGTTCACAAAATGCCTGGCGGTCGTAGTAGCGTCGCTACGCAGGCTGGGAGTGCATGTGTTCCCTTATCTCAACGATTGGCTGGTGAAGAACACCTCAGAGGCAGGAGCTCTACAGTCCATGCAGATGACTCTCACACTCCTGGAGCTACTGGGGTTTGTTATAAATTACCCAAAGTTCCATCTCATTCCAGTTCAACAACTAGAATTCATTGGAGCTCTGCTGGACTTTCAGACAGCTCGGGCCTATCTTCCCAAGGCGCAGGCGGACAACCTTCTGTCCCTAATTTCCTTGGCCAGAGCGTCTCAACAGATCACAGCTCGGCAGATGTTGAGACTTCTGGGCCATATGGCCTCCACAGTTCATGTGACTCCCATGGCATGCCTTCACATGAGATCTGCTCAGTGGACCCTAGCTTCCCAGTGGTATCAAGCTACAGGGGATCTAGAAGATGCAATCCTGTTGTCCACCGCTTTTCACAACTCCGTGATCTGGTGGACAATTCGATCCAATTTGACCTTGGGACGTCCCTTCCAAATTCCTCAGCCTCAAAAAGTGCTGACTACGGATGCATTTCTCCTAGGGTGGGGAGCTCATGTAGATGGGCTCCACACTCAGGGAGCTTGGTCCCTTCAGGAATCAGGTCTTCAGATCAATCTCCTGGAGTTGCGAGCGATCTGGAACGCTCTAAAAGCTTTCAGAGATCGGCTGTCCAATCAAATTATCCAAATTCAGACAGACAACCAGGTTGACATGTACTATGTCAACAAGCAGGGGGCACCAGATCTCGCCCCCTGTGTCGGGAAGCCGTCCAGATGTGGCTTTGGGCCCGCATGTTTCTCCAGGCCACATATCTGGCAGGCGTAAACAAGTCTGACCGACAGGTTAAGCAGGATAATAATGCAACCTCACGAGTGGTCTCTCAACAGGACAGTTGTCCGCAAGATCTTCTGAGCGTGGGGCACCCCCTCAGTGGATCTTTTTGCCACTCAGATCAATCACAAGGTCCCTCAGTTCTGTTCCAGACTTCAGGCCTACAATACCTTCCTCACACTCAGTCTTTAAAAGATTTCCAAACAGTAATAAAAGACATATTGAAATCAGTTATTTGTAAAACAAATTCTACAGATCATTGAGAAATGTGTTGTAAAAAGGCATCATCTGCTAGAAGGGAAGTATTGAGTCTCCACGATGAGGATTTCATAAATTCAGAAGACCAAGAAAAATCACAGGAGACAGCAGCAAGATCCGAAATTGATATTTTGAGAATTTTTGCAGATTCAAACATAGGATTAACAACCCTCATTTTAGTCATAGTAAAGCTGCATTACACAGGTGCTAAGTCGGATTTCCAATGTAATGATGAATAACCATAGTGCATATGAGAAAAGAACAAAATAATAAAAACTCCTCATGTTCGAGAGAAAAGTTTAAACTGAACAATGCCAAAATTGGACTATGAAAAAGTATAATGCAGAAAGGAGAGTCACAATGAACAGGGATTCATGGGGCCAACATGGAAAAGCAGAGAGTCCCACGCCGGTATGCATAACATTATTGAGAACATAAATGAGTCAGCAACCATTATATAAGTACTATATGAAAAAGCAGAAAATACAGCAACTCCGTGTGTTTCTATGAATTTCAGCAGCTCTGAAAGATCAGAGAAATGTTTTGAAGCATTCTGATATATTATGCGCATGATTGCTAGATAAAGGTTGAGGCAGAGGGCTGTTAGTTATCTTGGCTCTAAACTATAGAATGAACTTCTCCCCTACATTAGGAACCAACCATATACCCAGGTCAGGAGACCTTTTACTCAGGCATTAAAGCAGAGTTTTCATTTAATGTACATTTTAATGCATCAGTCTTACAAAGTTAATATCGCACCCAACAAACAGCAAGCAAAAGCTGAGAGGCAGGACTACAGGAGGCTGAGTCACAGGTCGCATTTCTTCCTTCAGCTGTTTTCCTGTCACAGACAGAGCTTCAAATTTATAAAATCAGGAGTAGGGTGGAACCAGCTTTATTACTCAAATAGCACTAGAACAAGCAGCCACTCCATCAACTTATAAATACTGGGAGACATGCAGAGACAGAGGTTTCCTCCACAATAGTAAAAGAGTGGGGGGGGGAAAAAACCCTCTTCCAGTCTTACTGAAAAGGTTATCAGCTTCCCTGTTTAAATCTTTTACCCTGATTTAGGCTTTCAACACACATCTTTGCTTAGTTTAGAGCAGAAACAGAATATAAGGTCCAGCTTACGCTTCTGCCCTCACCACAGAACCATTCTAGGGCATTTTTGCTTTAGCCCAAAACATCCATTTGGCACAAGATGCAGCTAGAAGCTTCTACAGCCCTGACATCTAACACTGCCCCGTAGTGCAGACAGCCTGACAGCTCACCCCACAATGTGGACATACAGATGTAAAGCTAGGAGTCCAGGCTCCGGAAACTCACCTGCCTGAGCCAGACAGAGCAGACAGGAGACCTGCAGGAGCTGCCACATCTTAAGTCTTTGCTGAGCTGTATCTCTTTTTCCAATCCCTCTGCTATTTAAATAGCTGGAGTTGGGTGGGGTGAGTCACAGCCCTGCGGTCTCTCCCTTCATACGTCAACAGTCTCTGTGGTGTCTTATCACCAGAGCTCCTTCAGATCCTTGTACTCATATTTGGAAAAACAAAATATGAAAGTTTAAAACCCCTAAGAGAGAAACTACACTGGCTCCCACTTAAAGAACGTATCACGTTCAAGATCTGCACGATGGTGCATAAAATCATTTACGGAGATGCCCTGGCCTACATGCTAGACCTAGTGGACCTGCCTCCGAGAAATGCTAAAAGGTCTGCCCGCACGTTTCTCAATCTGCACAAAGGATTAAAGTACAAGCTAACACATGCGTCCAGCTTTTCCTACATGAGCACACAGCTGTGGAATGCATTACCAACTAACTTGAAAATAATTAATGAAATAACTAACTTTAACAAATCTCTGAAAACCTATCCCTTCAATAAGGCCTACAACGAAAATCCTTAGCTTAATTATAACACTCCACCCTTATTTGGAAGTCTTCTGTGTTAACCTTAATTTTTTTTTTTTTTTTTTAACACCAACTGTATCTTTTACCCTGGAATGGCGCTGCCATAACAGGTCGTTGTAAGCCACGTTGAGCCTGCATATAGGTGGGAAAATGTGGGATACAAGTGCAATAAATAAATAAATATTGTGCACCTTAAGCCTTCAGCTTGGGATGTAAATCTAAGAACATTTTGCTCTTGACTGTGGGCTTTGAAAAATCTGGAGATACAATCATTTTGGCCCCCCTCATAAACCAGGGATTGTTTAGAATGCGCTGTTTCCAGTAGCATCATGACTTGATTGTGTCTTAAAAACTTAATAATGATAGATCTTGGAAATGTATTCCCTGGTGTTGGTCATGTGGGAATGCGATTTGCATGTTCGATATCCAGAGTAACTTACGGTTTGATGTTTAATAAGTTTAACAAGAAAGTCAAAATATCGTTACCTTCTAGGTTTTCAGGGATGCCTAAAATGTGTAAGTTCTTCCTGCATAGTCGATTGGAAAGATCTAGCTCATGTTGAAGTGCATCAATTTTATTTAATTTGCATTGTGTCATCAGATGTTGCTCATCATGGGCAGAAACACATTCCTCTATCAATTCAAGCCTCGTATTAAGCTGGGTAAGCTGACTGGACATCGTTGCAAGGTCGGATTTAATTTCTGACGTAGCTATAAAGTTTTGCTGAATCAAGTCCCACAGCGCTTTAAGATCTTCAGCTAAAACATCTGCCTTGCCTGGTGGCATAAGGCCTTCTCAGGCATGGTAGGCTTGTGTTTCGATCCTTTAGAGGCGGATTGAACCACAAATGCGGTATCATTCTTAGACAATTTATGAACCATATAGATGATGTTGTTAAATCTTTATAATGGTGCTGCAGAAAAGTAGTTAGGCTGCTGATTTCTATGAAAAATAACAAACACCAGCAGTAGAGCACTCGCTATGCGTCCATGCTGTGCAATGTTATGTGATTTCCCCCCCCCCCCCCCCCCCCCCCAAGAAGAAAGTTTTATATGCCTAGGAGGATGGGACAGTACATGGAAAAATAGGCTGTGACAGGAAAAAGGATCCTTGGATAGAAATTCAGACAGTATGTTTGTAGACATTTAAACTAGAGGGGAGAAGTGTCAAAAGGAAGCAAAGGAATTCAGAAAGTCACCCCCAGAAAAAACATGACAGTAGTGGAAAAGGTAATGTTAATATAGAAAAACATCTAAACTCACTTAATAACACATGGAAAGCAGTGAGCACAAATGCTCATAATCTAACTAAAAAGGTTCAAGATTTGCAAGCCCTAATGTTTCTGGAAGACTTGAATATTGTTGTTATTACAGAGACATGGTTCAATGATTCCCATGAATGGGATGCGACCATACCAGTCTATTATCTTTTTAGGGAGGGCCGAAGAGGTGGAGGAGCGGCATTGTATGTGAAAAATAATATCAGAGCAGCTGAAATGCAGGAACCCTGGAGAAAGGAAGAAGCTATATGGATCATCGTAGAAAGAGAAAGTGGAACTTGTATCCACACTGGTGTTATCTACAAATGGAGAAGCCAGACAAAGATCTGATCGAAGATTTACATAAACTTGGAATGAGGGGAGGTCACGTGAGGGCATGAGCTGAACGGCAGCATTTTGCTGAAGCTCCAAGCTCCCTGCCTAAATTTGATTTAATTAGAGCTTGCCCGATATCCGCTTTTAACAGAGACCTTGCTTATTGTATGGACAAGTATGTAAAGAAATCTCCGGGGAACATGACACAAAGAACATTGAAAAAAGAGAAAATAAAGTCATGCGATCAAGAAACCAAGATGGCGGAAGAGGTCGTCCCGCAACCCAGAGGATTCTCGGAGATGCAGCTCAAGCAGATTACCACTGCAGTTGCAAAAGCCTGGGACCCGAAGTGGGCAGAGATAGAGCAAAAACTCAAAGTGCTGACCACCCAATTGGACGAAGTCGGGACGAGAGTGAGCGATTTGGAGACGAGAGTATCGGCTGTAGAGGACGAAGGACGCGGGTATGGCCCAGACATAGCTAACCTAAACAGGCAATTTAGCGACTTTCAAGAAAAACTCGATGACTTTGAAAACCGTACAAGACGGAATAATATCCGGATAGTGGGCCTACCAGAGAAAATTCCAGAATGAAATCTAACTTGTTGGTTGGAAACCTGGCTAACTAAAGAGCTGGCACTCTCGGATGCGATAGGCCCACTCACCATAGAACGTGCGCATCGAGTTGGGCGCAAAGCAGAGGACCAGGGTAGAGCACAAGTGGTGATCGCCAGAATATTTAATTACAGACACAAGTTGAAATTCTGCAAGGCTTCAAACTCCGCCGAGACACCCTGAATTACGAAGGGAGCAAAGTATTAATATTTCAGGATTTTTCAGCCTCTGTGCAAATGCGGAGGCGTCAGTACCACCCGTTGTGCTCCATGCTTGTGAACAAAGGAATAAGATTCGCCCTTCAGTTTCCAGCTAACCTACGGATACAGATTCAGGGACAATGGAAGCAATTTACAACCGTACCCGAAGCGAAGGCGGCAATGGTTGCAGCAGGCCTAATGGAAGAAAGAGGAGAACAGTAATCAATTGACAGGGCACATGAAACGCATAATCAGCGGTCCTTAGACACCAAAAGGGCAGGCATGGGTTGAAGTGATGATGGGGAGCTCACGTGCTTGAGCAGTCTTCATTCTCCAGAAACAGGTAAAACTGGAGACTGAGAAGGGGTTCTTAAAGGGTGGGGGGGAGGAAAGAGGGAGGGAAGGGAAGAAGCCTGAGCTTGTTGGATTTTGAGGGGCAAGCTTGGAGGGTTCAGGGGGGGCGGAAGGGAAGGGATAGAAAGGGACATGACTAAAGGGATGTATCTGCAACAGCAACAAAAAGGTGGTTGGGAACGGGAAGAAGAGAGGAGGTTGAATGCAAGTGGCATGCGTGAGAAAGAGAGACCCCACAAATTTAAATGGCGGTGAGAATTATGACATGGAATGTTGGGGGGCGTAAGCTCCCCGATCAAAAGGGCAGAGATTCTGACAGCTATGTAAAGGAAATCAGTGGATATAGCGTGTCTACAGGAGACGTACCTTTCAGACACAGAGCACAAGAAAATGAAACGAATGTGGGTGGGAGAAGTCTTTTCAGTAGCGGCTAAAGGGAAGAGAGGAGGGATGGCAATTCTCTTCAGGAAAGGACTAGCATATAAAGCCACAGTGGTGGCAAAGGGAGAGGAAGGGAGATATTTGATCCTGGATGTGTAGTTACCAGGCCTTGAAATTAGATTAGTGGTATTGTATGGCCCGATCCGACATGACCCTGAGTTCCTTAAAACGCTAGGGGGGAAGTGTCTAGATGGTAATACTAAACAGTTGGTAGTAGTGGGTGACTTTAACTTAGTTTATAACCCAGAACTAGATAGCTCCCATGGTACATCACCACACTACTCAGGCCAGCGGGCAAGGAGCTTAGCACTCTTTTCAACGTCTCTTAACCTACTAGATGCCTGGAGAACACTTCACCCACTGGAACATGAATATACACACAGGTCGAGAGCACACAACACACAAGCCAGACTAGATTATATACTGGTGGACCGCTCTGTTTCCAAAGTTGTTAGCTGCCGAAATAGGACCAGAAGAGAACTTGGATCATTCAGCAGTATGGATAGATGTAGAGCTTAAGGGAGCAGGAGAAAGGGAGAGGGGGTGGAAATTCCCTGCATACTTACACGCAGACATAAAATTCCAAAGTATCTAAAGGCTCGCTGGGAGGACTATGCAAAGAATAATCAAGTGCACACCCAGTCGCAACCGGTGTTGTTCTGGTCGGCATCTAAGGTGGTACTTAGAGGGGATATTATCGCCTACAGCAGCAAACGTAACAAATGTAGGGCGACTGGAATACTATTATTGGAATCAAAACTGAAAAAGGCCCAGAGAGCATATGCGCAGCAGCCCACGAGAGAGAACCTAGATAGTTTGCGAGCAGTGCAGATATTGTTAAACACACTGCTGCACGAAATAGAAATGAGATCAGCTCTCTACTATAAGTATAAACTCCATAGGTACGGGAACAAGACAGGGTGCACGCTGGCCAGGGTAATTAAGAACTGGGGAAGGCCTAGGACAGTGGCCGTTATTAGAGATAAAAATAATAAACTGACCTCAGATCAAAAAGAAATAGGCCAAGCATTTTCCAAATTTTATGCTGCCTTATACAGGGGTGAGGAGGTGCCGGAAGGGGACGTTCTTGAAGCTTATCTTCACGAGGCAAACCTACCCAAGATACAACAGAGCCAGCTAGAGGGCCTAAATGCGCAGTTCACTATGGAGGAATTACAGAAAGCAGTTAAGTCACTAAAACTAAGGTCAGCCCCAGGCCCAGATGGGTTATCAGGGGAATATTATAAATTGTTACCTCCCATGGCATTGGCATATTTGCTGAGTTACATAGCGGAAGGTAGCCTCCCACCCCATGCGAACTCAGCGTACATAACATTAATACCGAAAGCGGGTAAGCCGCCAGAAAGACAGGAGTTGTATAGGCCAATCTCACTGTTGAACGTAGAAGTAAAGTTAATAGCAAAAGTTCTGGCAGAGCGTCTGGCGGGATGTCTACCGAATCTCATAGGGCTGGAACAAGTTGGGTTTATAAGGAAGCGGAGAGCGGTTCACAATGTGAGGAAACTACTGATGGCAATTGCGATGTGTAAGGTAAATTGGGAATATCTATTTAGGGTCATGTCGGAGATGGGTATATTGGGCGGGTTTATGAGGGCAGTGGAAGTCTTATATAAAAATTGTTAACGGGCGGAGAGAGAGCGAATTCACGATACACAAGGGCACCCCGCTACTGTTTGCGTTGTCAATGGAGCCCCTGATTAGAACATTGATGTCCAAAGGGAAGGTGAAGGGAGTAGAAGTGGGGGGACAAAACCTGAAGGTGTTCGCGTATGCAGATGACCTCTTATTGATTCTAACAGACCCGAGCAGCTCGCTGGGGTCACTATTGCAAGATCTGGCTCTGTACGGACGAGTCTCGGGGTTTAAATTAAACTGCTCAAAATCCTACATTCTCCCAGTTAAGCTGGAAGGGGAGGGCAGATGGAGGGGCCCTCAACAACTACAGTGGATGGTAGATCCAATAAAATACTTGGGAATAAAAATACCTACAAATTTAGATCTGTTGTATAATGTAAACTTGGAATGGTTACTTAAAGAGACAGAGGACAGGCTAAGCGCGTGGATGTCCCTGCCAGTTACTCTCTTAGGGCGGATTGCGCTATGTAATATGTGCCTGATACCCAAATGGCTCTATGTATTTCAAACCTTGCCCCTGTATCTGAAGAGATCAGATGAGAAGAAGCTGACCAAAATGATCCAAAGGTTTCTCTGGAAAGGGAAAAAGGCTCGTTTACCGATGACTATGCTGACCACACCGGTAGAGTATGGCTGGCTTGTACTGCTGAGCATACGACATATGATGGTGGCCTGTGGAATGCGTCATATTAATGACTGGTTTCGAGGCACGCAGGAATTTTCGAACACCGAGCTGGAGCTTCAGTCCGAACCGGGAGTACACTTTACCAACTACCTGCATGGGAGAGGAGAACTCATCCCAGAAATACTAAAATACTCAGGGATTATGACTTCAGCCAAAGCAGTATGGGGCTGGGTGTTCCGCCTGCATAAATTCTCTGCGAAAGTTTCGCCACATAAGTACATAAGTACATAAGTAGTGCCATACTGGGAAAGACCAAAGGTCCATCTAGCCCAGCATCCTGTCACCGACAGTGGCCAATCCAGGTCAAGGGCACCTGGCACGCTCCCCAAACGTAAAAACATTCCAGACAAGTTATACCTAAAAATGCGGAATTTTTCCAAGTCCATTTAATAGCAGTCTATGGACTTGTCCTTTAGGAATCTATCTAACCCCTTTTTAAACTCCGTCAAGCTAACCGCCCGTACCACGTTCTCCGGCAACGAATTCCAGAGTCTAATTACACGTTGGGTGAAGAAAAATTTTCTCCGATTCGTTTTAAATTTACCACACTGTAGCTTCAACTCATGCCCTCTAGTCCTAGTATTTTTGGATAGCGTGAACAGTCGCTTCACATCCACCCGATCCATTCCACTCATTATTTTATACACTTCTATCATATCTCCCCTCAGCCGTCTCTTCTCCAAGCTGAAAGTCGTTCCATCCCCACTATCATTTTCGTCGCCCTTCGCTGTACCTTTTCCAATTCTACTATATCTTTTTTGAGATACGGAGACCAGTACTGAACACAATACTCCAGGTGCGGTCGCACCATGGAGCGATACAACGGCATTATAACATCCGCACACCTGGACTCCATACCCTTCCTAATAACACCCAACATTCTATTCGCTTTCCTAGCCGCAGCAGCACACTGAGCAGAAGTTCAGCGTTCATCGACGACGACACCCAGATCCCTTTCTTGATCCGTAACTCCTAACGCGGAACCTTGCAAGAAGAGCTATAATTCGGGTTCCTCTTACCCACATGCATCACTTTGCACTTGTCCAACATTGAACTTCATCTGCCACTTGCACGCCCATTCTCCCAGTCTCGCAAGGTCCTCCTGTAATCGTTCACATTCCTCCTGCGACTTGACGACCCTGAATAATTTTGTGTCATCGGCGAATTTAATTCCCTCACTAGTTATTCCCATCTCTAGGTCATTATAAATACATTAAAAAGCAACGGACCCAGCACAGACCCCTGCGGGACCCCACTAACTACCCTCCTCCACTGAGAATACTGGCCACGCAATCCTACTCTCTGCTTCCTATCTTTCAAACCAGTTCTTAATCCATTAATAATACCCTACCTCCGATTCCATGACTCTGCAATTTCTTCAGGAGTCTTTCGTGCGGCACTTTGTCAAACGCCTTCTGAAAATCCAGATATACAATATCAACCGGCTCCCCATTGTCCACATGTTTGCTTACCCCCTCAAAAAAATGCATTAGGTTGGTGAGGCAAGACTTCCCTTCACTAAATCCGTGCTGACTTTGTCTCATCAGTCCATGTTTTTGTATATGCTCTGCAATTTTATTCTTAATAATAGCCTCCACCATCTTGCCCGGCACCGACGTCAGACTCACTGGTCTATAATTTCCCGGATCTCCTCTGGAACCCTTCTTAAAAATCGGAGTAACATTGGCTACCCTCCAGTCTTCCGGTACTACACTCGATTTTAGGGACAGATTGCATATTTCTAACAGTAGCTCCGCAAGTTCATTTTTTAGTTCTATTAATACTCTGGGATGAATACCATCAGGTCCCGGTGATTTACTACTCTTCAGCTTGCTGAACTGACCCATTACATCCTCCAAGGGTACAGAGAATTGTTAGTTTCTCCGACTCCCCCGCTTCAATATTCTTTCCGGCACCGGTGTCCCCCCAAATCCTCCTCGGTGAAGACCGAAGCAAAGAATTCATTTAATTTCTACGCTACGGCTTTGTCCTCCTTGATCGCCCCTTTAACACCATTTTCGTCCAGCGGCCCAACCGACTCTTTGGCCGGTTTCTTGCTTTTAATGTATCTAAAAAAAATTTTTACTATGTATTTTTGCTTCCAACGCTAATTTCTTCTCAAAGTCCTTTTTTGCCCTCCTTATCTCCGCTTTGCATTTGGCTTGGCATTCCTTATGATCTATCCTGTTACTTTCAGTTGGTTCTCTTCTCCACTTTCTGAAGGATTGTTTTTGGCTCTAATGATTCCTTTATCTTACTGTTTAGCCACGCCGGCTGACGTTTAGTCTTTTTTCCCTTTTTTCTAATACGTGGAATATATTTGTCCTGAACCTCCAGGATGGTGTTTTTAAACAGCATCCACGCCTGATGCAAGTTTTTTACTCTGCGAGTTGCTCCTTTCAGTCTTTTTTTCACCATTTTCTCATTTTGTCGTAATCACCTTTCTATAGTTAAACGCTAACGTACTTGATTCCTAGTTTCACTTCCTTCAATGCCAATATCAAAACCGATCATATTATGATCACTGTTATCAAGCGGCCCTCGTACCGTTACCCCCTGCACTAGATCATGAGCACCACTAAGGACTAAGTCTAGTATTTTTCCTTCTCTTGTCGGCTCCTGACACAGCTGTTCCATGAAGCTGTCCTTGATTTCATCAAGAAAATCTTATGTCCCTTGCGTGTACAGATGTTACATTACCCAGTCTATATGCGGGTAATTGAAATCCCCCATTATATTGTGTGCCCAGTTGTTGCTTCCCTGATTCCTTTAACATTTCCGCATCCGTCTGTTCGTCCTGGCCAGGCGGACGGTAGTACACTCCTATCAATATCCTTTTCCCCTTTGCACATGGAATTTCAAATCCACATTGATTCCAAGGAGTGTTTTGTTTCTGCAGAATTTTCAATCTATTGATTCAAGCTCTCGTTAATATACAATGCTACCCCTCCACCAATCCGATTCACCCTATCACTACGATATAATTTGTACCCCTGTATGACAGTGTCCACTGGTTATCCTCCTTCCACCAGGTCTCAGAGATGCCTATTATATCTAATTTTTTCATTTAGTGCAATATATTCCACTCCCCCATCTTATTTCTTAGCTCCTGGCATTCGCATATAGACATTTCAAACTAGTTTGTGTTCCTAAGTACATCATGCTTAGTACTTGACAGTATTAATTGGCAATCTTTTGTCTGATTTTATTGTTATTTAAAGATACCCGATCTACTACCATCTCTTTTGCAACCTCACTATCAGGATACTCTATCTTCCCTGTTATGGTGATATCTTTGAAAGATACCTTATCCCGAACCATGCTCTTTGAGCGACTGGGTCGGCCTTCCCCCCATTTCTAGTTTAAACGCTGCTCTATCTCCTTCTTAAACGCCGATGCCAGCAGCCTGGTCCCACTCTGGTTAAGATGGAGCCCATCCTTTCGGAATAGGCTCCCCCTTCCCCAGAATGTTGCCCAGTTCCTAACAAATCTAAAGCCCTCCTCCCTGCACCATCGTCTCATCCACGCATTGAGATCTGGAGCTCTGCCTGTCCTCTTGGGCCTGCGCGTGGCACAGGTAGCATTTCAGAAAATGCTACCCTGGAGGATCTGGATTCAGCTTTCTACCTAAGAGCCTAAATTTTGCTTCCAGAACCTCTCTCCCACATTTTCCTATGTCATTAGTACCACATGTACCAAGACAGCCGTCTCCCTCCCCAGCACTATATAAAATCCTATCTAGGTGACGCGTGAGGTCCGCCACCTTCGCACCAGGCAGGCAAGTCACCAGGCGATCCTCACGTCCACCAGCCACCCAGCTATCTATATGCCTAATGATCGAATCACCAAGTACAACAGCTGTCCTAACCTTTCCCTCCCGGGCAAACATTTGGAGATTATCCTCGGTTGCGAAAGGATAATACATCCCTGGTGGCAGGTCCTGGCTACCGGAGTACTTCCTACTTCACCAGGGTGATGCTCTCCTTCTAGGAGACCTCCTTCCTCCAGGTAGCACAGGGGCTACCTGACTGGAGGTGGGACTTCTCTACAAACATCCCTGTGAGAATGTGAACTTTCCACCTGTGAAGCTTTATCCGGTATTTCAAAAATGGAAGCAGAGAGGAGTGGTGTATCTGCTCCACGTGCTAAACGTGGAGGGCCGGATGAAAACCTTCACAGAGCTACACCAAGAGTATGGGATACCAAGGACGGGTACGTTTCATTAGTTGCAGCTCAAACATTACGTGGACTCATTGGAGTAGGAATCCTTAGCGGAGGATGTGCAAGAAGAATTAGCGGATGCCTTCGCCCTGGCAGCGCATCAGGAGGTACTGCTTACATTTCATCAAAGGCACATAAAAGACGCCGCGTCGGAGTTGGACTATGCTAAGTTGGCTAGTCAGTGGAATGTGGAACTAGCTGCAGATATACCAGTGTCACAAATAAGGCGCATATTCTGTCCATAAGATGTAAGACAAAGGCGTCGAGCCATTGGGAGATGCAATATAAATTTGCAGCACACCTATACATAGCCCCTAGGCGAGCCTTCCATATGGGGGTGTCCCCTTGGGGGTCTTGCCCAAAATGTGATGTGGCGGGAGCAACGTTAGGCCACATGTTCTGGACGTGCAATGGTGAAGAAGTTCTGGAGATCTTTAACAACAGAAGTTTCGAAGATATGGGGCTCGACCTGGAATCCGGAGGTGGCATTATTGTTTGGCCATCCCAACTTACGTAAACCTTGTCCAAAAGGATTTACAGAATTTGTGACTAAAGCGGTTATAATCTAGAATCCAAGCAGGTCATATTATCTGAATGGATATCGGCCGCATCACCCACAAAGCAGCAGTGGAGAGGCAGAATGCTGTGGCTAATGCGGGTGGAAAGGATGGGAGTTCCAAACCTAGACACGATGAAGGGGAAGCAGTTTCAGCAATGCTGGGCCCCCTTCTGGATGACACTTAACCCAGCAGCCAGGAGCCACCTATTGAACTTGTAATTTAAGTTTAGGTAGAAGTTGCAGATATTCTATGGATAGAGAAGAGTTGTTGGGGGTGGGGGAAGGGAGGGAAGGGTTTCAGGACGGGAGAAAAGGTAAAATGTATATGGACTCTCATCAGTAGGTAAAGCTATTCAGTTGGGTTATTGTGATGATACTGTGTAACTGTGTTGTGTTATTGTTAATAAAAAAAGATTTAAACATAAACTTGGAATGAAAGGGGAGGCACACTTGCTGGGAGATTTCAGCTTGCCTGATGTGGTTTGGAATGTCCCGTCTGCAGAATCGGAAAGGAGCAGAGAGATCATGGATGCCTGTCAAAGTGCTTGTTTCAGATAAATGGTGTTGGAACCCACAAGGGAAGGGGTGACACTGGATCTAGTGCTCCCATGTCCGGGATGGGTGCCCACCTAGGCAATATTGATCATCACATGATATGGTTTGATATAAGAGTGAAAGCAAAGTGCAGACACACAAAACTCAAAGTTCTGAATTTCAGACATTCTGATTTTGGTAAAATGGGGAAATACCTGAAGAAGGAGCTGATGGTATGGGTATGCATAGGAGAAGTGGAAGGGCAGCGGTCCAAGCTGAAAGCTGCGGTAAATACAACAGATCTTTATACAAGGAAAGTAATCAAGAAAAATAGGAAGCCTATACGGTTCTCCAAACAAGTGACTGAAAAAATAAGGGCAAAGGAAGCTGCATTTAAGAAATACAGAAGAAAGCAAAAGAGGATCACGGAAAAGATTATCAGATTAAACTCAAAGAAGTGAAGGGGGGAAATATGGCTAGCAAAAACACAGGCAGAAAAAAAATGACTAAAGATGTAAAGAGAGGAAGATCTTTTTCAGATACATTGGGGAACGGAGAATGCTAGGAATGGAATTGTAAGACTGAAAGATTCTGAGAAAATCCTGGAGAAGGACTGCAGTTGGGAATGGAGTGGATATTGCACCATTCACAGAAGAAAGTGTTTATAAACAAAATCTGAAAGTGGACAAAGCTATGGGGCTGGATGGGATACATCCCAGGATATTGAGGGAGCTCAAAGAAATCCTTTTGGGACCTCTTAAGGATTTGTTTAATAGATCTTTAGAGACAGGAGAAGTTCTGCGGGATTGGAGATAAGCAGATGTGGTCCTTTTTCACAGAAGTGGGAAACTATAGGCCAGTAAGCCTCATGGTGGTGTTAGGAAAGATATTGGAGTTGCTGCTGAAGGAAAAGATAGTTAACTTTCTAGAATCCACCAAGTTGCAGGATCCAAGGTAACATGGCTTTACCAAAGGAAAATCCTATCAAACGACTGATTGATTTCTTTGACTGGGTGAGCAAAGAACTGGATAAAGGACATGCACTAGACTTAATCTACTTGGATTTTAGCAAAGCCTTTAATATGGTTCCTCACAGAATACTCATGAATAAGCTGAGTAGGACACAAAGTAGTGAACTGGAATGGAAACTGGTTGATAGGTGACAGAGGGTGGTGGTAAATGGAATTTGCTCAGAGGAAAGGAAGGTAAAAAATGGAGTGCCTTAAGGGTCGGTGCCTGGGCCGATTCTGTTTAATATATTTGTGAGAGACATTGATAAAGGGTTAGAAAGAAAAGTTTGCCTTTTTGCGGATGACACAAAGATAGCCAATAGAGTGGATACCTTGGAGGGAGTAGAAATCATGAGAAGAGAGAGCCAAAAATTAGAAGAATGGTCAAAGTTCTGGCAGTTAAAATTTAACGTGAACAAGTGCAGAGTGATGTAATTGGAGTGCAGAAGTCGAAAGGAGATGCACCAGATAGGAAGAGAGAGACTGATAAGCACAGCTTGGTGAGGGACCTTGGCATGATGGTGTCTGAGGATCACAAGATGACAAAACAATGTCCAAGGTGATGGCCACAGCTGTAAGGATGCTGGGGTGCATAGTGGGAGGTATAACCAGTAGAAGAAAGGAGGTATTGATGCCCTATACTTTGGAGGAAAGGAGGCACGGATGATATGATACAGACATTAAAATATTTGAAAGGTGTTAATCTAAAAGCAAACCTTTTCTAGAAACGAAAAGGTGGTAAAACTAGAGGACATGAATTGAGGTTACAGGGGGACTAACTCAGGAGAAGGGAGGTAGATGCCTGGAGTGCATGAAAACGATAACGAAATTCAAAAATGTGTGGAAACCACACAAGCTTAGCGGTAATTAGATGGCAACACCAGTAATTGAGAAGCAAAGCTAGTGTTGGGCAGACTTCTACAGTCTGCACTGATCCATTCCTGGACAGATACGTCAGTGTTGGGCAGACTTCTATGGTCTGTGCCCTGATCATGGTGGAAACAGATCAGGATAAAGTATGAGTTTATCTTGTTGAGCAGACTGGATTGACTGTGCAGTCATATACTATGTTATTATATAACACAAACCTATAAAAAAACACATTAAAACAATCCAGTCATACATATACATCACCAACACAATAAAATGCAAGGATAAAATTGGTCCATTTCAGCTCTGTCTTCTTCACCCAAAAGCCTGTTTAAAAAGCCAAGTTTTCAAGGCATACTAAAATGAGATTTGATCTTCCTTTCAGTCCTGTGGAAGTGAATTCCTCAGTATCGGTGTGACTTCCACTCCACTCATTATTTTATATACCTCTATCATGTCTCCCCTCAGCCGTCTCTTCTCCAAGCTGAAAAGCCCTAGCCTCCTTAGTCTTTCTTCATAGGGAAGTCATCCCATCCCTGCTATCATTTTTGTCGCCCTTCACTGCACCTTTTCCAGTTCTGCTATATCTTTCTTGAGATACGGCAACCAGAATTGAACACAATACTCAAGGTGTGGTCGCACCATGGAGCGATACAATGGCATTATAACATCCTCACATCTGTTCTCCATACCTTTCCTAATAATACCCAACATTCTATTCGCTTTCCTAGCCGCAGCAGCACACTGAGCAGAAAGTTTCAGTGTATTATCAGCGACGACACCCAGATCCCTTTCTTGGTCTGTAACTCCTAACGTGGAACCTTGCATGACGTAGCTATAATTCGGGTTCTTTTTTCCCACATGCATCACCTCGCACTTGCTCACATTAAATGTCATCTGCCTTTTAGCCGTCCAGTCTCGTAAGGTCCTTCTGTAATTTTTCACAATCCTCTCGCAAGTTAACGACTTTAAATAACTTTGTGTCATCAGCAAATTTAATTACCTCGCTAGTTACTCCCATCTCTAAATCATTTATAAATATATTAAAAAGCAGCGGTCCTAGCACTGACCCTTGAGGAACCCCACTAACTACCCTTCTCCATTGTGAATACTGCCCATTTAACCCCACTCTCTGTTTCCTATCCTTCAACCAGTTTTTAATCCACAATAGGACATTTCCTCCTATCCCATGACCCTCCAATTTCCTCTGTAGCCTTTCATGAGGTACCTTGTCAAACTCCTTTTGAAAATCCAGATACACAATATCAACCGGCTCCCCTTTGTCCACATGTTTGTTTACTCCTTCAAAGAATTGAAGTAAATTGGTCAGGCAAGATTTCCCCACACAAAAGCCGTGCTGACTCGGTCTCAGTAATCCTTGTCCTCGGATGTGCTCTGTAATTTTGTTTTTAATAATAGCCTCTACCATTTTCCCCGGCACCGTGTACTGGAGGTGCCTGCGAATTCAAGCTTTTTGGAAGTCGCTGTGTATACGTGTCTCACAAATGTGGTCCTGCAAATGGAGTCCAGCTCCGGATTTATTGTTTGACATCTTCAAGATGCAGCAGCCGATACCACCAGGGTACAAAACATTTTTGAAATGTACCACCTTAAAGGCAAAGCATACCATTCTGCAACTGTGGTTGGAGGCCGAAGGTCCAAGAGTGGCACATTGGAGAATGGCCATGATTCAGTGCTGTTCATTAGAAAAGAGGGGAATCAGTGACCTAGCCTCTAAGAGAGGTGATATATTCTGTAAATCCTGGTCTCCATTTTGGGATACTCTCACTCCAGTAGCCAGAAGTAAAATCTTGAATTGTTAGGTTTCAAGGGTTTGAGGAGGTTTGGGTGGGGTAGAGGGAGGGTATGGGGGGGGGGGGGGGGGGGGGGATGGAAGGAAGAGATGTTAGGGGGGAGTAAGGGGTATTGTAGATAGACACATATGTAAAACTTTATCCAGCTTATGTCGGTTAGGGTTCTGTCTTGCATTGTGTAAATTGTTCTGGATTTAAATAAACAGATTGCAAAAAAAAAAATACAATAGATGTGAGTATTGTTGCTTTCTGTATACATGTATACAATGCTTGACAATAAAAGAGAATTTAAAAAAAGTTTATACAGTTGCAGAACATATTGATGTTGATGCCAGAGATAGCATCTGCTTGTCAGTCTTGGAATATAATTCTCTGAATGTTCTTTCCCAGCCCCCTTCAAGGAACAGACGAGAGCGGGCCGAACTGAGGCCAGACTTTTTTGATTCAGCAGCTATAATAGAAGATGATTCGGTAAGTTTTATAGGTTTCCCTTGCCTATTTGTATGGCTGTACTTACTCTTAAAGATTAATTTGTCACATCTCACAAACATTCAAAGGGCCTAGTATTTAAAATAATTTAATCGGGCAGGAAAGGCTCCTTACTTAGAGGCTGCTGTTTTTCTTGTAGGTTGCCAATGCGGGATTTCACCACTGGAAGAGTAGAGTGTCACACATGACTTACAAGCCGGGAGAATACAAGTACAAACTCTTTTATTAGGCACCACAGTGAAAGACCCAACAAGGTCCTGTGTCATGTGATGATGGCATTTTGAACACTGCCATTTTTGGTGGGATTCCACACAGCTTGGCAGTGTTGTACAATATATACCATTCACAGGTGTACCATACATAGACCAGTGACTTCATCCAGTCTCGTGACCCCTGAAACTGGTGGCCTTCTGCCGAAACACAGGCCTGTGTCTGGTTTTTCACTCTAGTGCCTAATAAAGAGTTTGTACTTGTACTTGTATTCTCCCAGCTTTCGAGTCCTGTTTCACTCTCTACTCCTCCTTGATTTTCACTGCATTCCGTATAGGACATCTTCCTGTTCACCCTGCAGACTGCTGGAAGAATAGCAGGAGATGGAAGCTGGATGGCTTCTTGGGTGTCAAATGGTTATTTCAGTTTTTACTATATACAGGTGCAGGATGAGTTCTGTTCTACAGGACGATTCCTCTGTGATGGTGTTGGGCAGCTCCTGTTTTGGTTCTGGTTGTTCCAGTTCCCCATGGAGCTCTATAGGGTGATCTGTTGTTCCATACTGAAGGGTGCAGAGCTCCACAGCACCAAGTGTAAGCACTTCATAGTTTGTCTCAGACTCTCCATCTGCTAATAGGAGGATATATACTCACTCGTAGGGCATGGTCTGGAGCGACTAAAGGAAAGTAAATTAGCAGGTAAGATCTAATTTCTTCTTACCGAGCAGGAGAGACTCCTGCCCAGTTAAAATTGTTTCCACATGCAGACCCTTGCTGAATTCTTTCACGACAAGGTTCAAAAGATAAACCATGAATTCTCTACCTCGCCACCTCTCCCTCCACTAGTCCGTTCCCCTCTCTCTCCTTCCCCTCATTCCTTTTCCTCCTTTCCTGAAGTTACTATAGAGGAAACAACACTTCTCCTTTCTTCCTCAAAATGTACCACCTGTTCCTCTGATCCCATTCCCACCCACCCTCTTAATGCCATCTCACCTGCTCTTTTATTCCTTTTATCTGTCACATTCTCAACCTCTCACTTTCCACTGCAACTGTCCCTACTGCCTTTAAACATGCTGTGGTGTATAACATTTGAAAGAGCTATATTCAGTATGCCTAGACTCTGGATGGGAACCACGAGGGGAGAGAAATTGTTTCTTAGCAAGGCCTGCATTTTGGGGAAAAAATGCATCTTACTACACTGGACTGATGATTGCCCACCCTCCTTTTGGCACTGGAGGAATAGACTCCAGGAACTGCTGACATGGGAGTCTAGAGGGGCGGGACTGTCACCGGGAAGGCAGCGGAGGTTTCTAGCAATATGGGGGGCATATATAAACACTATATCACCTAAGGCGAGAAGCCATATCTTGAATAGACTTCCCTGGGACCAGTAAAGAGAATTTGACAATAAGCAATGCGCAGGGAGGGGAAGGGAGGGGAGGGGGGGAATTTGGGGGAATAAGGAAAAGAGATTTGGTTAGGTAGATTAAAGGCTGGATAGGGCCCTGTTTATCAGGATCCTACCTGATATTTGTTTAATGAGTTTCAATATATATCACGGTTAATTCTCGTTTCAGGGAAGGTTTTAGATGATTGAGGCTCAGGTCATCTTGAAGTTAATAAAGTTAATAAAGTATACCAACTTGAGAAGGGAAGGGAAAGGGGTGGGGGGCATAGGGGGGAGAAAAGTTTCTAAAGCATAACTTAGATGGTTGTTTTGCACTATCTTTAACCCTGGTATACAAGAGGTTATTGCTGCAATATTAAGCGGACATATATGTGATCTGCTGTTTCTGTAGATCAGGATAGGTTAATAATCAGCAATACACAACAAGAGTTATTATTTGAATTCAGTATTTTATTTAGAAGTTCATGTAACAACAAAGATATAAATATTATGTTCACAGGCACAAAGGTTTGGGGGGGGGGAGAAAATGTGGGGGGGGGGGGGGAAACCTAGATAATAGAAATTAATGATTTCTTCATATAAGTATGTTATGTTATTTACACAATTTTACATCGAAATGTATATTCATGTATAACATGCTGAACCATCAATAAAAACTGTTGAAACATAAACATGCTGTGGTCACACCTCTCCTTAAGAAGCCTTCACTTGACCCTACTTGTCCCTCTAATTACCGACCCATCTCCCTCCTCCCTTTTCTCTCCAAATTACTTGAGCGTGCTGTTCACCACCGCTGCCTTGATTTTCTCTCCTCACATGCTATTCTTGACCCACTACAATCTGGTTTTCGCCCTCGCCACTGAACCGAAACTGCGCTTACTAAAGTCTCCAAAGACCTATTACTGGCTAAATCCAGAGGTCTCTATTCCATCCTCATTCTTCTTGATCTTTCCGCTGCTTTTGACACTGTCGATCACAGCATACTCCTCGATACCCTGTCCTCACTTGGATTCCAGGGCTCTGTCCTTTCCTGGCTCTCTTCCTACCTCTCCCTCCGCACCTTCAGTGTTCACTCTGGTGGATCCTCTTCTACTTCTATCCTTCTGCCTGTCGGCGTACCTCAGGGTTCTGTTCTTGGTCCCCTCCTCTTTTCTATCTACACTTCTTCCCTTGGTTCATTAATCTCATCCCATGGCTTTTCCTACCATCTCTATGCTGATGACTCCCAAATCTACCTTTATACCCCGATATCTCACCTTGCATCCAAACCAAAGTTTCAGCGTGCTTGTCTGACATTGCTGTCTAGATGTCTCAACGCCACCTGAAATTAAACATGACCAAAACCGAGCTTCTCATTTTTCCCCCTCAAACCCACCTCCCCACTCCCCCCGTTTTCTATTTCTGTTGATGGCTCTCTCATTCTCCCTGTCTCCTCAGCTCAAAACCTTGGGGTCATCTCTTTCTCTCTCCTTCTCTGCTCATATCCAGCAGATCGCCAAGACCTGTCGTTTCTTTCTTTACAAAATCCGCCCCTTTCTTTCCGAGCACCCTACCAAAACCCTCATCCACACCCTTGTCACCTCTCGTTTAGACTACTGCAATCTGCTTCTTACTGGCCTCCCACTTAGTCACCTCTCCCCTCTCCAATCGGTTCAAAACTCTGCTGCCCGTCTCGTCTTCCGCCAGGGTTGCTTTACTCATACTACCCCTCTCCTCAAGTCGCTTCACTGGCTCCCTATCCGTTTTTGCATCCTGTTCAAACTTCTTCTACTAACCTATAAATGTACTCACTCTGCTGCTCCCCAGTATCTCTCCACATTCGTCCTTCCCTACACCCCTTCCCGTGCACTCCGCTCCATGGGGATAAATCCTTCTTATCTGTTCCCTTCTCCACTACTGCCAACTCCAGACTTCGCGCCTTCTGTCTCGCTGCACCCTACGCCTGGAATAAACTTCCTGAGCCCCTACATCTTGCTCCATCCTTGGCCACCTTTAAATCTAGACTGAAAGCCCACCTCTTTAACATTGCTTTTGACTCATAACCACTTGTAACCACTCGCCTCCACCTACCCTCCTCTCCTCCTTCCTGTACACATTAATTGATTTGATTTGCTTACTTTATTTTTTGTCTATTAGATTTTAAGCTCTTTGAGCAGGGACTGTCTTTCTTCTATGTTTGTGCAGCGCTGCGTACGCCTTGTAGCGCTATAGAAATGCTAAATAGTAGTAGTAGTAGTAGTAAAAATAATGTGAATCTCAATTACAATGAATAAGTACATAAGTACATAAGTAATGCCATACTGGGAAAAGACCAAGGGTCCATCGAGCCCAGCATCCTGTCCACAACAGCGGCCAATCCAGGCCAAGGGCACCTGGCAAGCTTCCCAAACGTACAAACATTTTATACATGTTGTTCCTGGAATTCCTGGAGTTATGTCTGTGTGATAAGAAAATATGAAACAATTCTGGCCCATAAACATCACAGGGTTAAATCTGTCCTAAACACTTGGGCTCACTTTGACCTATTTTGTCAGGGACCTCATAGCACTAATTAACCTTATGTTTTGTGTTATTTGTGTAAAGGTATTGTCATGGAAAGATAATGTTGTTTTTATCTTTATCTATGCTTATTTGCCATGGATTGTTGATATTGTTTGATTTTGTGTTTGCTTTTGTATATTATTTTTTGAAAAAACCTTTAATAAAAATATGAAAAAAAAGTGCTCAGTGAGCCAACCACCAGTATTCAGTAGCACTTAACTGGGCAGTGCCTCTGAATATTGGCTCTGCCCATTCTGAAGCCAAGCAGTGAGTGGTAGCCTAAGGGAGGAGCCAGTAGTTATGCAGATATCAGCAATATTCAGTGTTGGTGCCTGCATAGCTAAGTGACCTATAGGACTGCACAAAGAGTGCCCTAATTTTGGTTGCTTAAGTTACGCAGGTATCATCACTGATTATCAGCCAGCACCCATATAACTACAGCTTGCCAGGTTACAGAGCCGATCCCATCGCTCCAATCCCCCTTTACCCTCACAGTCCAATCCCCTTTCATTTGAGACCCCCCCCCCCCCCATGTGATTGCCCCACCTAACTGCCAACCCTTCCAGTCCGATCCATCCTGGTTATGATCCCCCTTACTCCCACAGACTGATTCCACCTCACCTAAGACCACCCATCCATTTCCTTGGCCCAACTGCCATATCACCCTGATGTCACTCCGACCCTGCAGGAACCCCTGGGACTTACCTGATCATCTCATGGGAAGGGGCAGGAGCAGCCCCTCTCAGTTCCCACCCTTTCTGGTTCTGTGTGTAAAATGGCACCCCGCCAATCCCTGGTGGTAGTTTTGTGGACCCAGCTGAATATCGATCAAGAAGTGCTGGCAGGTAGCATATATGTGGATATTTAGTGCCGGTGCCTAGACATGACCCTGCATTTGAATATCTAGGTCTGCTGCTTTTCCCCTCTTCCACCCATTTGCAAAACTCACCCCAAAACAGTCCTCCAAACAGATATGAGCAGGGAAGAGGCAGTCTAAAAGAAAAGCTAGCAAAATGGTGCTGGGGCTACTCCGAGTGTTGACTGAAATAGCTTTTCATTTGTTCTACGAGAAAATAAATCAACTTTGACTATTTTTGTCAGAAAAAATAATGACTAAATAAAAGCAGTAGAAAATTTCCTCAAAATGCCAAAACAGTTACATGAAGAAGGTTCTGTGGACATGGATGCAGTAATGTGTTATGGTCACTGTAAGACCAACATTTTGATATATGTATATGCAACATACTGTGCTTTAGTGCTTAAATCCTTCATGTGTTTTAGGAAAATTGAATGACTATAGAGGGTAAAATAAAATTAGCAATCAGTGTTAACATAGTCTGGTCCCGAGGAAGCTCACTTTCAGAAAGTTTGACAACCACAGACTTTATACAAAGAATAAACCTAAAGTAATGTTCATATATTTACTATTAACTGGTCTTAATGTGTCTTGCAGGGTTTTGGAATGCCAATGTTCTGAAGTATGGCGAATGCACCATTTACAGATATGAAACTCTATTGTCCAGAGCTAAATGGCCTATATACTGTGATAACTTGTGTAAAAAATTGAAGTGATAACTTTTTCTTTTTGTTTTTTGGGTTTTTTTTACCAAACAATTATGTACTCAAGTTCTTCTTGCTGTGTTGGCACAGACAAGCACATAAGCAAAGCAAAAGAATATTTGTGAATTCATTCTTGAGACTTACTTAGCATGTCACCCTCTTTGTACCTGTTACAGGCAGATAAGAGTTTGAGGGAGAAAGTGAAAACTGTACATCTTCACATGTGCTTTTGAGGTTAAGAGGAAAACAGAAAGAACAATGATATAAACAGAATTCCTGCTGCAAACTCAACAATGTTGAAAGATTTTACATTTTATTTTTCTGTTTTTTTTTTAAATTTAACTGTTTTTGCCTTTTTTAATTCTTGGAAGAGAAAACTAATACTAAGCCGCCTTTGAAAGATTTTGCCATCAGTCATCGACTTGCTGGCCACTGGGATGCAGCAGAAGAGGAAAAGTGATTTGGATACAGGGAATGTGGTATCTTTGTTGCCAACAGACAGAGCAAGACATTATCCTTTTGCCAGGCTTGAATTGTAATCAAGGGCACCGCTGCCAAACAAAAATTGAGCCTGAGGAAGATGTTAACTTGACAGCTGATACCCCAAGACTTTATACTCTGCAAATAAAAGTGTTATTTTTTATTTAAATTCTAGAGATGTCTGTTTAGCCACCTTTCCAATGGAGTACTGTGTAACTCATATTTTGTAAGACACATTTAAAGGGGGACAATATCATATTTTCTACTGGTTTCAAGTTCTGTTTATTTATACCAACTTATACCAGCAGATAAAATATGGAGAACAGAACTAACCTATGATCCTCAATTTTTCAAATTATGCCCTGCAGTTTTATTATGAAAATTAAGGAAATTAAAATAAAATTTGATTCATTATACTGTTATCAAGGAATTTTTAAGCGTACTATATGAATTGTCTCCTTTCCATGCAGTACATGATTCTTTTTTCACAGTTAGAAATAAATGCTACGTATACGTTTGTGCAAAATTCCTCAACTCATACTCTGTGGCATTACAGCACCATTTTCCAGTATTACCTGTGCATGTGCGGAGTAAAAACACATTTTGTCCAGGATTCTAAACACATAAATAAAAGAAAGATAAATATTCAGCTGAATATTGTCAAGTAAAATACAACCTGTAGTGGCTCGCAGCTTATTTGGATGTGAAATTGATCACCACTAGGGGCAATATTACTATAATCAGTATTTTGGAAGCTATGGCACTATTTCCTTCTTTCGGTTTTAATCTGGTATTAAATGAGACCTCTAAGTCTGGTAGTGCAATGATACAATTCCATATATGCATAACGTTAGAAGCTAATGGGTCAATATTCAAACATTGTGGTCAGTAGTTTTTTAAACTCAGACTACTGCATTTAAACTAATATGTATATTCAGTGGCACAATCCACAGAAGCAGTGGTGCAAAAGATAGTATTGAGCGGTCACTTTCACTAGCTGTATGAATAGCAGCGATATTTAGGCACTATTTGGATAGCTATTCAGTTCAATTTAGGACAGCTGCTGAATGCCAACTATCCACAAAGTTAAAGTTAGGCGGCACGCCCTTGTTCTACAGTAGCACTTTCCACCTAGGGCTAGATTCAGTAATGGCACTCAAATTTAGGTGCCAGGGAAATTCTGCACTAAGTGCTATTCTATAAAGGGCACTCTAAGCTTCATATTCTTTATAAAATAGCGTTTAAAACGGATTCCCATGCCCAAGGACTTATGCCAGCTGAAACCTGGTGTAAATCCTAGTGCATACCTCAATATTCTATAACACTGTGCCTAAATATTTGGAACTTCTCTAACCCACCCATGTTCCTCCCATGGTCATGCCCCCTTTCAGTTGCACAAGGGACATTTTGGGGTGTGTGAAGCGTAGGCAGATGGCGCATGTGCAATTCCAAATTGGTGCCAATTAGATTACAGTCAACTCCTATTAAGATAAATAATTGTTTGTTATTACCTAATTGACTAGTTTGCATGCATCTCTGGGCATCCAATTTTGGGCACCCAACTTTGGGTGAACTATATAGAATCCGGAGGATAGCTCCACAAAATATTCAAGGTTTGTTACCAGGTTAGCAGCTGGATAAGGACTTTTCAGTACTGGCCCATAAGTTTCCACTACTGCAATACCATATTAAAAAAAATTTAGATTTTTAATGGTGACTGCATCCAAAATGTTTTCCTCCCAGTAAGATTAGTGTTTTTAAAATAATAGCAAAATGTATGATCATCTACTACAATACTTTTATTTACTTTTCACTGCTAGATTCCCTCTTACAGAAATGTAGGCATGCAACACTTCCACCACAGATGTGTATCTAGCATACACAGCTTGCTTTAAAAGTATATATCATAATTCATATATGTATAATGCACACATAGTTTTAAGGTATGTGGTGTGAATGGAGTATATATGAATTTTTGTAGGTGCTGATGCTGCTTTGTAATACTTTTTCTCCAAGGCTGGCATCACTGATTGAACCCCTGTGCAGACGCTGCCCAGGGGTCCTGAAGCTTGACCCATCCGCATAAGCGCATGTGCCTTCCTGCCCGCCTGGATTGTGCAGGACCCTCAATTTTATTTTCTCCAAGGAGCTCTTAAGGCTTGCCTCATCCATTTCAGTCGCACAATTTTTCTCACTGTTTTTGTTCTTGGCCTTCCTGCCCTTTTTCGTCCATGTGACTAGCATGGGAGCCCTTTTTGTGTTAATTTAGTGTGTTCCCATTATTTTTTTCTAGATAATTGCAGCTTTTAAAGTTTTCTTTGTTTTTCCACTGCTCACGGCCTACTTAGTCGTGAAAAAAAAAGGTAAATAACTTATTCAAAAATTGACCTGTTTGGTTTCACTTCAGCTCTTTTTCCACATATGTTCCAAAAACCTTCCAGTGGGTTTAAAAGGTGTATGAGGTGCAGTAGGACTATATGCGTGACTGATACAACTGGTTTCTATCCTGCCTCTGACCTAATCATAATCACTGTAAACCCTGTTCTCAAATGCAGAAAAGAACACAGAAGAGTAGAGATGTCCAGCACGAGAAATGTTATGATGTCCATCAGCATCAGGAGCCACGTCAACTTGGAGATGCACCAGCATCAATGAGATCCCCACCTGCCTTGATGTCGGGCATAAGTAGTGCCACTCAGGCTGAGCATCATCAGATCCAGCACTGAGAAAAAGTGAAGATTCCGTGTTGTCCTTGTCAGCAATGGAAGTAAACTAATGTCCTTCATCGAGCAAAGGGATTTCTCCATCTTGAAGCATAGTGACAGGAGCACCAGGACACTGGCATCACCGGTATTCGAGAAGTCAACACTATAAGGACCTCTCCCCCTCTGTGGATGTGGTACCGATGTGCCAGTCTCCCCAAAGCTGGGACCCCCCACCTCCAATTTGGCTCCTACATCTTTGCAGGTCATCTCCACACTGGCACTAGCCCCACTTTTACTAATGCTTGCCCTCTAGGAATGGGTCCAGGCCATGTTACAAGAGGAACTGGGGTTGCATCATGGCTCCTCCCTCTCCTCTGCGCATATCCAGCAGATAGCCAAGTCCTGTCGCTTCTTTCTCTTTAACATCAGCAAAATTCGCCCTTTCCTTTCTGAGCACACCACCCGTACTCTCGTCCACGCTCTCATTACCTCTCGCCTTGACTACGCACCTACTCCTTACTGGCCTCCCACTTAGCCATCTATCCCCCTTCAATCTGTTCAGAACTCTGCTGCACGTCTTATATTCCGCCTGAACCGATATACTCATATCACCCCTCTTCTCAGGTCACTTCACTGGCTTCCAATCAGATACCGCATACAGTTCAAGCTTCTCCTTCTTACCTACAAATGCACTCAGTCTGCAGCCCCTCATTACCTCTCTACCCTCATTTCCCCTTACGTTCCCGCCCGTAACCTCCGCTCACAGGACAAATCCCTCCTCTCAGTACTCTTCTCCACCACCGCCAACTCCAGGCTCCGCTCATTCTGCCTCGCCTCATCCTATGCTTGGAATCAACTTCCTGAGCCCTTACAAGCCCCCTCCCTACCCATCTTCAAATCCTTCCT
This sequence comes from Microcaecilia unicolor, assembly GCF_901765095.1. NCBI lineage: Eukaryota > Metazoa > Chordata > Amphibia > Gymnophiona > Siphonopidae > Microcaecilia > Microcaecilia unicolor. Next base: position 110,000,117 of record NC_044040.1, read on the forward strand.
CAAAGCCCACCTCTTCAGTGTTGCTTTCGGCACCTAAACTTTATACCTCTCAGGAAATGTAGTCTGCCCCTATTTGACTGACTATACATTTGTCCTTTAGATTGTAAGCTCCTTTGAGCAGGGACTGTCCTATGTTAAATTGTACAGCGCTGCGTAACCCTAGTAGCGCTTTAGAAATGTCAAGTAGTAGTAGTAGTAGTCACCAGTGCCATCTTTGATGCCATTCCAGCCCATCTTGGAGACCTATGCCCTGCCTGTCAGGCAGTTGATGTCAGTGCCTTGTCAAGCATCAGAGCAAGCACTGACCTATGCAATGTTCCTTTCCAGCCTGTCTGGGGAGGAAGCAACCTGAGTCTAGGAAGGGACCCATACCTCAGCATTCTTGCACACAGCCTGGTCACACATCCAGTGATCTGAGGCAGGCACAGACTCAAACGATGTAGGAGGTTTTGCTGAGTCTGAAATGGAATCAGAGGAGCCCTTGGAGGAGGGTTCTCTTGGCCTACCTTGAGGTCCTTCTCCTTCCCAGGAAAGGAGGAAATCTCCAAAAGAAATGGCGGAAGCCATTCTATTTAAGTTGGAGTTTGAGGACAAGCCCAGGGCTGAAATGTTGGACGTCTGTAATTATGACTCCCCTCCCAAAGAAACTGTGATAATGCCTGTTCACAGCATCTTTAAGACTACACAGATGAAGAATTGGTTGTCCCAAAGAAGGCATACTTCATTTATAGAATCCAAAAGGCAGCAGCTTCCGAACCATTCCGTTGTGGTCGAATACGCTGTCAAGAGTCAGAAGTTCAAGTACACATGCCTCGGTTCGCACTCTGAATCTTATGGGCGAAAGGTGTGTCAGGGCTCGATACCCATTTCCCATATCCACTCCTACCAGCTTTACATGAGCATCTACTTGAAGAACTTGGTGCGCAGTGTGCACTTTCCCACTGGAGCAGAAGGAAGGTTCGAAGCACATAGCTCAGGCAACTTTTGATGCTTTTGACTTGGCATCCAGGCTTTCCGCCGTAGATATTGGAATGTGCACACTCTCATAGCTGCGTGTCTTGAACCTGAAACCAGCGGTTCAGAAAATGTTGCAGACATCCCACGCCAAGGAGACAGTCTTTTAGGGGACAAGGTGGAAGAGGTGGCAGACTTCATAAAGAAGAGAACTGATATAATCAAGTCTCTGTCCTAGCTGTCACGACTGTGACTTTATTCCATGCCTACACTCACCTTGCCTCCGGGTGACCAGGTCCTGTGGTTGCTGTGGACTGCTTTTTCCTGTTTCCCAGATGTCTTCCAGGTTCCATTCCAGTCCTGATGTTCCAGCTTTCCAGACTTGCCCCGGTGGTTCTGCTGTCAAACCTCACCGGTGACATCATCTGTAATTGCCTTATTAAGCACCTGGGAACTTTCAGGCTTTGACTTTGCAACAAAGGTCTTCAGAAGTTCTTTTGTCTGAGAGTGTTTGTTGTTGCTCTAGCTCTGCTAGTATCTGCTTTGTGTGTCCTTAGCTTTAGTTTCTTCTGTTTGTTTTTGCCTGATGTGTCTTTAACTTTAGTTCCTTGCTGCTGTATCTGCTCTGCCTAGCTTCAGTTCCTTACTGTTTGTTACTGCTTTGCTCATGGTCAGTTCTAGTTTCCCTCCTGCTGTTTCAGCCCTGTGTGTCTTTAACTTTAGTTCCCTGCTGCTGTATCTGCTCTGCCTAGCTCCAGTTCCTTTAACATAGGCAGCCGAGACCCCTCGGGCCTAAGGGTATTCGTGATATTGAAATAATAACAAGATACATGGTATTTTCTTAACATGGCACAACTTGGCCGCAGCTTTATTTTAAATACAAACATCATAACCCTGGGTATACCCAAGCCAATCAATCTTCCGGCTTACTAGCCAACCCAGTCCGCCGTCATTACCAAGATTGACCAATCGTATACAGAGCTCCCCGCCGCACAGCAAGGGAGCTCAACTGTAAGCGCAGCTATCCCAGCTGCCTAGCTTACTCCCTCAGGCTTGGGTACCCCGCCAAAGCTACGACAGAATGTATACATGTTCGTATCCACATTAAACTGGGAGGGGGAGCTGGGTGCAGGCTGATGCCCAGACGCCAGAAAAGGACGTCTGGCCTCTGCCCCGGGGTTTTAAACCCCTTTCGTCTCTGCACCCTTCGCAGTAGGGTGCTTCTGTGAGGCGGGCACGTGCCCACCGCGCCACGCTCGCACCCCGCTGACATTTCTGCGCATGCCCGTCGGGGCACGCGCCATGTTAGAGGCGGCTCCGTGCACCCGGGGGGCACTGCGCCTTGCTTTAACATAGGCAGCCGAGACCCCTTGGGCCTAAGGGTATGCATGATATTGAAATAATAACAAGACACATGGTATTTTCTTAACATGGCACAACTTGGCCACCACTTTATTTTAAATACAAACATCATAACCCTGGGTATACCCAAGCCAATCAACCTTCCGGCTTACTAGCCAACCCAGTCCGCCGTCATTAGCAAGACTGACCAATCGTATACAGAGCTCCCCGCCGCACAGCAAGGGAGCTCAACTGTAAGCGCAGCTATCCCAGCTGCCTAGCTTACTCCCTCAGGCTTGGGTACCCCGCCACCAGCCCGGGGTAGCAAAGCTTGCCCCGGGCCACCCCCACCAGCAGCTGCGGTCTGTTGTGCCAAAATAACAGCTTCTATCACATTCTGCAAATCGTTATTAAATAGGTCATTTCCAATTGCGGATAGGTAGGTCCCATCCCTCCAGAAGAAACCCTTCGCACATCTCGTCTGCCCAATCGTGTGTCACCTGCCATCCGCCCATGCCCATAACCCATGTCGCAATTTGCCTATTGACTTTCTTTGTGGGCCTGCCCCATAGCTTCCAGTGTTTGTGACACCATCTAGGGATTATGTCGGACCAGACTATGATGGTATGGGGAAAAAGGTAAGAAATTATGGGCAGGTCCCGCTTAGCTGCACGGACCACTTCGATGCAGGAAAGGGTTCCGATGTCGTTCCCGCCCAGGTGTATGACAATGGCTACCGGGGAGGCCAAGTTGGCTGCTTGGCGCTGGAGTAATGGGACCAACTGAGCCCATTTCATCCCTCCGACTCCCATCCAATTCATTCTTACGCCTCTGGAAGCCAGGCCCAAGTGGGAGCCCATTTAATAAACGAGAGGCCGACAATCCACACACTTTTTGTCCCTGCAATAGAAAATAGTGGTTGATAAACAGAGTTAGACGGGACCCTGATGACCAGGGACATCTCCTCTGATGTAGACCTTGTAGGCCTCTGACTTCCATCTACCCAACTTTTTAATGGATGGTGGTGGAAAACCTAACACTGCTGCGCATGTGGCGGCCCCAATCCTATACGAATGTGTTCCAAAATTCCCTGGGTCGTGCCCCGCTCTCAGCAAACATTTGCGTAATACCGCAGAGAATTGGAAGAGGGTCAGAGGGGAGCTATCCTGGTGCCCCAATAGAGCTTCGCCGCCCATGGGCCTCCAGGCTAGGTATTCCTAGATGTTTGCTACCGGGCAAGTCTGGAGCAAGTCTACCTGCACCAGGATGATTGCCTGCCCCCTGCACAACTGGTCCGTCTTAGATCTATGAATTACGAACCGGAGGGTATTACCAGACAGCGTAACCCTGCTGAGCAGGAGACCGCACCCCACTGGGGATTTCTTGGAGGGGACTACCAATTCACATACCCTCATTGCCCCAAAGAAGGCCAGAGTGAATGCTGCCCAGAATAGTCGGGTCTCGTATTGTGATTTGCACAAGTTCGCCACAGCGTGCCAAATTCCCAGCAGCATGTCATGCGTTATTGGTAGTCTCCTATCTGGTCTAGCTCCGCGCTGCCGCCGCCGCCATCCTTCTAGTAACTTTCGGACCATAAACTTATTTTTTGGGTCTCCCCACCCTGCTATCTTGGTAAAAATATGAGAATGCAGTCAGGTGTCTGGCTACTGAGCTGTGCGACCCTCCCCCTTTCTTCGCGTGTACGATGTAGTCCGAAGGAGCTGATTCTCTGGTAACCGGCTGCATAGGTCGTCCATGTTCGTGGCGCAAGTGAATGTCTCAGCAATCGCCAGGCCTCGGGGCTCCGAAACTCCAGAGGTATTCGGGGACAGTCTCTCCTTCCGCCTCAGCATGCGGGGCCAATTTCCGGAACACTTCCCACTTTGAAAGAGAGCGGCAATTGGGTTGCTTGCGCTGGGGACATGCTTTGCGCGCAACAAAATATTGTTGATTAAACACAACATAACCAGTTCGCGTGTCAAGTCGACCACCCTGGGACAGCGCACAGTTTGCCTATTTATTATGTCTACCACTGTCCTGTTGTCCGACCAAAAGACTACCCTCCTGTTGCTATCCTCTCCTTCCATATGGCTACCGCTACTATCGGGAAAAGCTCTAGAAATAACATAGTAACATAGTAGATGATGGCAGAAAAAGACCTACATGGTCCATCCAGTCTGCCCAACAAGATAAACTCATATGTGTATACCTTACCTTGATTTGTACCTGCCTTTTTCAGGGCACAGACCGTACAAGTCTGCCCAGCAGTATTTCCTGCCTCCCAACCACCAGTCCCGCCTCCCATCACCGGCTCTGGCACAGACCGTATAAGTCTGCCCTCCACTATCCTCGCCTCCCAACCACCAACCTCTCTTCCCCCACCTGCTCCGCCACCCAATTTCGGCTAAGCTTCTGAGGATCCATTCCTACTGCACAGGATTCCTTTATGCATATCCCACGCATGTTTGAATTCCGTTACCGTTCCGTTACCGTTTTCATCTCCACCACCTCCCATGTTTCTTGTGATGGGACATGCTTTCCAACTCTGCGGCCATACGTCTGCGCACCAGGCTCCCTGGAAATAAATCCCAAAACCGATGCTGCCAGCTGCGTCGGTATATAGCTGCAAGTCGGCATTGGATATTGGGGCGTCTAGCCATACTACTCTGCCATTGAAGTTGCTCAGGAACATGGCCCACACCCTGACCTCGTCATCCTAATATGATGGAAAGGTTTACGAACCCCTGACATTGAGCTGGATAACCTGCGCAGGAATGTCCTGCCCATGACGATAACCCTGCATGCAGTTAAGGTTACCCACCAATGTTTGCATTTCTCGCAGTGTTACCTTTTCTCTAACACTGTAATGACAATGTTAACAAAACTATGTAAGCCACATTGAGCCTGCAAATAGGTGGAAAAATGTGGGATACAAATGCAATAAATAAAATAAATAAATCCAAAGCCCCCGCAATGAGAGTTTTAAGCTTATCAAGTTTATCGAGGGGGAGCCGAGACACCTTGTCACAGGAATCCAGCTCAATGCCCAACAATTGTAGTTGCGTGCAGGGGCCCCAAGTTTTCTCTTTAGCTAAGGGGATACCGAAAGACTCCACTATAGTGCGGAAATGGTTAAGCAAGGACTGGCATGCATGACTGGCTACTGGACCGACGAATAGGAAATCATCCAAGTAGTGAATGATATTCTTACTCCCCGAGGCTCTCTCTACGACCCAGTGCAGGAATGTGCTGAAACATTCGAATATGGAGCAGGACACTGAGCAACCCATGGGCATGCACTTATCATAATAGTATTGACCCTCAAACTTGAAGCCCAGTATGGGAAGTTGTCTGGGTGTACTGGCAGAAGTCGAAAGGCCGACTCGATGTCTGCCTTGGCCATGAGGGATCCCTGCCCTGCTGGCCACAGTAACTGTACTGCCATGTCAAAAGAGGCATATTGCACTGAGCCTGCCTCGGGGGGTAGAAAATCATTCACAGAGTCGCCTGCCGGGTAAGATAGGTTATGTTTGAGCCTGTATTTGCCAGGGTCCTTCTTGGGGATGATAGCTAACGGGGACACAATGAACTTTTCAAAAGGCTGATAAAGAAAAGGGCCCGCAACCCTCCCTAGGTTCACTTCTTTAGTGATTCATGCCCTAGCCTCCATATGCAGTCGCGTCACCGAGGGGGAGTTCCTAACAGCTCTTCCAATCTGTGTGCCGTAATAGGGTATTCTAAAACCTAGTGCAAAACCTTCTTCAAATATGCGGGCGTCCTTTCTATGCGGGTATTGTGCCAACCACGGCCGCATAGAGCTCAGGTTGACCGGGGAGGGGGCTTTATATCTGTTAGTGATGTTAAAGTTGGGTGGCTGGCCTGTCAGGGGCTTTCTTAGCGCACTTGGTGGGGTGTGGGGCTCCGCAAGTGGCACAAGCATGCTTGAATTTCCAGTTCTGCACGGAACAAGCGGCTCTGTTGAAGCGCCAACAAATTTCCTCCTGGGAACCCGTTGTTCTCACCGCGCCGTTGAACCCCCCTGGCCAAAAGGGTCTACCTTGAGCGCTAATTGCCGTCCCTCTATTCGTCATGATGTACAGCCACAAGTTGACATCCTTTGACCCCCGTGTGGTCTGCATTATGCTATGGGCGTACGCCAGCATAGGGCTGTATTGCGTGGGGTCGGCTTGACCAGCTGCGTCTTATCACCCTGAGAAAGGCCCAAAGCCAGTTAAACAAGGATCTGGGTGCCCCTTTAGCCCGTGTAACTGCATTCTCCTTTCTGTCTTTACTCCTTTTCTTACCCCTCTTCCTCCCTTCCAGTACCTGAAACATGTCAAAAAATTTTCTACTCTTTATCTTTTTCCTGGTGGATTTGGGGACCATCCTCCATAGCCGAGGTAGAGCAGCCAGCAGCGGGGGACATTCAACCCTGGCACCAGCCGCCGCCCTCTCTGCGTTCTGCATTTCCTCATCCTCATCCAATGAGGAAGAGGAGGATGAGGAATCGGAACTGCTCTCACTGCTAGAGTCTCTCCGCCTACTCTTTTTCTTTCCCTTCCCTTTCTTTTTCTTCTTCTCTTTCTTGTCTTTCGCCTTGCATTGTTAACGGGCATGACCTGGCCTCCACTGTCACCCTCTCTCCCAGATTGTGGGCCCTGCCCTCCCATAATCACAGCGCTACATCCTTCCATCCAGCCCGCCCCCTCCCCAATATTCACATCAACATTTGCATTATATTGTCTGTGTATTCCGCTGGATGTACCTGCGGGTTCCGTCATCGGTGGATATCTCCACTCTGTGTTGACTGGCATGCCTCTCGGATCCCCCGTGCTTGATAGCATTGGGTTTGGCCCAGAGATGCCGGCGTGCTGAGTGCCCTTGAGTGCGGGTTCCCGCATCAAAATAGGTGGTTTAGGGCACTGGTAGCCAGGGTCTGGGGTGCTCGAGGCCATTGCGGGTGACGGGAGGGGGCAGCACCTTTCGCGAAGGCCGGTTGCCGTGGCTGGTAAGGGGCGGGACCATAGCCCAGCCATGCACCATAATATGGGGATTGCTGGGAGTAACCCCAACCCTGGCCATATGGCAACGGGGCTGAGACCAGATGCTGCCATTGCCCCGCCATTGGCCCCGGGCAGTCCGTCACTTGAGCCACAGCACTTGGCATCATTGGGTGCGGGGGTGTCCATCCTGGGAATGGTGGGGAGTTCGGCCAAAACCCTGGCGTGTCCGGTCTCATCGGCATGGGGAAGCTCCCCGTAGTGTCAGCTGTATCACTCGCCGATTCGGGGGCACCCGCTCCTGTCTGTGCCTGTTGGTTGGCTGCTTGAGCTTGAAGGCCGGTGTCCCTTCTTCTTTGTTCTCACCTCCACTGCTGTAGTAACGGCTTGTCTGGATGCATTTTTGTTGGCTTTCTTCTTTTGGCTTTTTCCTTTGCACGATGTGCCCACCGGCCGTGCTGTCGCTGCTGAGGTGTTGGTTGTGTCCTCGGCGTTCAGCGTTGCTGTATCCGGCAGCGTGTGGGGCGCACTCTGTCCTTCCTACACCCTGCGTTCTGGGACGTGGCATGCTCCCTAGATGTCCGTGCACGTTGCCACTTCCATTCTGCTCGAGGAAGGGGGAGGATAATAAGGTCGAGAGACAGAAGGATCTAAATAGACTTAAAAGATAATAAGTTAGTACCACATTGCATAAAATCAGGTTTATAAAAAAAAAATTTTTTTTGGTCTGCCCCTGGGAACTCCCATCATGCCATGTCCTAACAAGATGGCAACTATCTGTTTGCTCTCCCTAACATGGCTGCTGAGGGCAACCACTGGAATTGAACCCCTGTTCCTGAGCCTGCATTCTAATTCCCACTTATGACCTACCAAGATGGCTGCTATCAATTTGCCCTCCCCAATATGGCCACCTGATTTGTACTTTAGCATCTCCTGGCATCGATCTCACGACCTCCTGTTCTAAAACCTGCACTCTACCACTAGGCCACCATGGGATTGCTTTTTTTTTTTTTTTTTTTATCAAGTCGACGGAAAAAGGGGGGGTGGTAGAGAAAGAAGATCGAACTCCTGACCGCATGGTCTCAAGGCAGGCAGCCATTTATCCATTCACCCACAAGTCAGGTAGGGTTTGTTTGTTTTTTTATATCCTACCTCTGCTGTGGCCCTGCTGGGAAACCCTGTTTGCGCCGACGGCTTTTGCGTCTGCAATGGTTAGCAGGACTCGTATCAGGCAGCTGCGTGCGCAGACGTCCAACAGGGGATCGAAGAGGATCAACCAGGAGCTTGGATGGCGTTGCCGCGGCTGACGGGATCGGGACCTCAGCACCTCCGGATTACGAGGCCAGTACTTTATTGCAGGGATGTTGTCGTCCGGGGGCTTTCAGCTAGGCTTTCTCGCGGCTCAGGTCACTGTTGCAGGCTGATGCCCGGATGCCAGAAAAGAACGTCCGGGCTCCGCCCCGGGGTTTTAAACCCCTTTCGTCTCCGCACCCTTTGCAGCGGGGTGCTTCTGTGAGGTGGGCACGTGCCCACTGCGCCCCGCTCGCACCCCACTGACATTTGTGCGCATGCCCGTCGGGGCACGGCGTCATGTTAGTGGCGGCTCCGTGCACCCTGGGGGCACTGCGCCTTGCTTATTGTTTCCCTGATCTGTCTGTTTTCTGCTATAGTTCCCTGCCTGCTTGTTCCACCCTGGTTGTCCTTAGCTTTAGCCCTTCCCCGTTTGTGTGTGCCTTGCCTGAGTACTCCAGTTTGTGGTTCCAGTCCAGCCAAGCTAAGTCCACTCCAGCTTGTGGCCCAGGCCCACCCAGTTTAGCCTCAGGCCCGCCCAAAAGAAGACCCTTACCCTCTCCCACCCCTGCCGCAGCACTTCTTTTAATGCTGTCGGCGCTGCTGTGCACTGTCTCCCACCCCTGCGGCGGCGCTTACATTTCGCTAAGGCGCTGCCTGCCAGCAACTCTACAGATGCTTCTCCGACGTCCTGCTCCAGGGCTTTCCACGTCCAGCCTCCGTAAACAGGAAGTTACATCAGCGCGGCAGAGGGAAGGTCCCGGAGCAGGACGTCGGTGATGTATCAGTAGAGTTGCTGGCTGGCAGGCAGCGCCATAGGAAAGTGTAAGCGCCGCCGCGGGGGTGGGAGACTGTGCACAGCAGCCAACAGCATTAAAAGAAGCGATGCAGGGGTGGGAGAGAGTGAGGAAGTCAGGGTGCTGGCCCAGGAAGGGGAGGGAACAGAAGGGTGAAGGGTGCTGGACTTGCCAGGGGCAGAGGGTTGGAGGGAAGGGAGAGAGGTTTGGTATTTGCAGAGGGGAGGTTGGAGGGAAGGGGAGAGGGTTGGGATTTGCAGAGGGGAGGTTGGAAGGAAGGGGAGAGGTTTGGGATTTGCAGAGGGGAGGTTGGAGGGAAGGGCAGAGGTTTGGGATTTGCAGAGGGGAGGTTGGAAGGAAGGGGAGAGGGTTGGGATTTGCAGAGGGGAGGTTGGAAGGAAGGGGAGAGGGTTGGGATTTGCAGAGGGGAGGTTGGAAGGAAGGGGAGAGGTTTTGGATTTGCAGAGGGGAGGTTGGAGGGAAGGGGAGAGGTTTTGGATTTGCAGGGGGTGTTGGAGGGAAGGGGAGAGGTGCTGGATATGCAGGGGGGGTGGAGGGAAAGGGGAGATGTGTTGGATACACAGGGTTGAAGTGAAGGGGAGAGGTGCTGGACATGTAGGGGGGCTGGATGAAAGGGAAAGAGGTGCTGAGCACGTAGGGGGGGCTGGATGAAAGGGAGAGATATGCTGGACATGTGGGGGGGTGCTGAAGGACAGGTGCTGGATATGTAGGGGGGCTGGATGAAAGGGAAAGAGGTGCTGAACACGTAGGGGGGGCTGGATGAAAGAGATATGCTGGACATGTGGGGGGGGGGGGGATGAAGGAGAGGTGCTGGATATGCAGATGATGGCTGAAAGGAAAGCAGACAGATGTGGACCTGCAAGGAGGGCTGGAGCGAAGGGAGAATGGTGCTGGACCTATGGGAGGGGTTACAGGGAAGGGAGAGAGGTGCAGGGAGAAAGAGCCAGATGCATAAGGGGAAGGAAAGAGAGGAAGAGAAGCTGGTTGGGGGGTGGGATCAGAGAGGAGAGGGACACATTGGTGTGGAGGAGGGAGAAAGGGGACATAGGGAAGTATACAGATACAGAAGGGAGATGATGGGCAATAGGTGGGAGCATGGGGACAGGGACACAAATATGAGATGCTGAATGGGGATGGCACATGGGCACAAAGGGATAATGCCTGACAAGGGGGGGGGGACGGGGATATGGAATAGAGATAAAATGCTGGACACTGGAGAGGGGGGTATATGGACACAGAGGGGGGGGAGAGATACCAGACAAGGGGGAGAATAGGAACACAGAAAGGATATGCTGGGCATGGGGTGCATATGTGCACAGAGGAATGATGATGGATGAGGGGATATGAACACAGGGGAGATACTGGACAAGGAAATATAGGAAAACAGAGATGGGAGATGGATGATGGACATGAAGAAAGAAGAAATGTCAAATAGGAGACACTGGCAAGTGAGTTAAGAGAAGACAGAGGGAAGTAGAAACCAGAGCCTGGGACCAATATGATTTGAGAAAAAATGACCAGACAACAAAAAGGTATAAATAATATTTTATTTTCAATGTTGTGAATATAACATGTTGGATTTGAAATGTACATCTTGCCAAAGTTGATGTTAAACATGGCTGGGGTCCAGGACAGAAATCTAGGAAAGGACCCCAAAGTCCATTACCAGGCTGCGCCTTCAGCTTCCAGCATGCAGGCTTTCTCTGGCCAAGGAACCAAGTTCCATCTCCTAACACCATCCCTGGCACGTGCCATCTTTATATTTTGCACAGGAGCAAATGCCTTTCTTTCTTGTTTCTCTGGTGTTGTACTACATGCAAGGTCTAGTTTGTTGGGGTTTCCGTTTAATTTCTATTTCTAGAGTTTGTGGTCACTTATTCTGTATTTGGCATTTGTGTCTTGTGTGTGTGACTGAGGTATTCTGTTAGCATGAAGTTTCCATGTAGCATTCTGTAGTAATTTGGCTTGTTCAGCTTTCCTGATAAATGTATTTGTATTTTAGGGCCCTACTATAATATTTAAGGCACTTCTTTTTCATAGTTAGGATCTTTGTTTTTGGAAGTTAGTGTTGGCATGGTAGATTTGCTCTAGGTTCTCAGTGACTTTTGTTTTATAGATTTTTTTAAAGTTAATTTATAATATGTCTGTAATTGAGATTACACTAGAAAACAAAATTTCTTTGTATGATGAGTTTTATGGAGAATTGTCCTTGCTGTGCTCTGTATCCATTGTTGGTGGAGAGCCAGGAGGTTCTCTGGATGCAGAATGTGTGGCTCAATGGGGCTGAATAGTGCAGTCTATTGTACTTCCCTTAGCTCTCAATTGGCCTGCAGTCACTGAAGCCTGCACTGCAAACCTCATTGAAGTTATGGGGAGTGGGGTAGGGACAGCATGGGTGCATCAGGTTGCTGTTTTTTCTCTTTCAAAAAAGTTGGCAACTCTAGTGCCCACCCATCCAACCTGTTGGCCCATCCAAAAATTGCCTTCTGGCTACGCCACTGAACCTCAGGCCAGTGGGTACTTCAGTCATTCTAATCTGAGGCTAACACAACTTATGGTTTTGGTTTTTATTGTACTTATTGATACTTTTTTCATTAGGGTTGGAAGGGGGGCTGAAATGGGGGGTTTTGTTCTGTTTTGTATTATAAAAATGTCACTTCTGTTCATACTATTATGGGATAAATTGTTGTGTATCTTACTACTACTAATCATTTCTATAGCACTACTAGATGTAAACAGCACTGTAGACATCATATGCAGATACTTTCTCTGTTCCTAATGAGTACACAATCTTTTTTTTTTTTTAATGTACCTGGGGCAATGGAAGTTTAAGTGACTTGCCCAAGGTCACAAGGAGCTACAGTGGGAATCTAACCCAGTTAGCCAGGATCAAAGCCTGCTGCACTAACCATTAGGCTACTCCTCCTTCGTTGATTGGTGGTGCTTAATATAGTACAAGTGGATTGCACCCTCAGTTGGCATCAACTACTTCCAAATTGCTCACCAAGAGCTTCAAAATTCAGCTCTCAGCACCAGGACATGCTCGCAGAGGAATTCTCTTACCTTTTAAAGGCCCATGCAGTTGAACCTTTTCCACCAGGGGAAGAAAAAGGACTCTATTCCAAGTACTACTATATGCCAAAAAAGATGGGGGTATTTCTTCCCATTCCAGAATAAAGGCCCTGAACAAATATCTGGTTAAGGAAAATTTCAGGATAATTTTACTGAGCACCCTTCTTTCCATGATTCAGGACTTAGTTTGCTTACACCCACATCCAGATATGTTCAGGTCACAGGAAGTATCTCAGATTTTGATTATGGGAACACTACTGTTAGTACCGTGTTCTACCATTTGGCCTTGCATCTGCTCCTAGATTGTTTACAAATTATCTTGCAGTAGTCGCAGCATCACTATGCAGACTAGGAGTACACGTTTCCCTATCTGGACAATTGGCTGGTAAAAAGCACATCAAAAGTAGGGACTCAAGAACTATTCAGATATTGGAGCTACTAGGGTTCGTAATCTGCTTCCAGTACAACAATTGGAGTACTTTTGATCCCTGCTAGACACGGCTCAGGCTTGAGGCTACCTTCCTCAAGTTAGTGCAGATGAACTTATTTGTATTGCTCAGGTTCACAGCAGCCAGCAGGCCTCAACTCTGCAAATGTTGAGGTTATTGGGTCTCATGCCCATCCTGGCAAAAGTGCACTGCACATCTTGGATTGCAAACTAGCCTTAGTCTTCTATCTGGAGCGGACTAAAGCCCATAGTTCACTCAACTTTTTGTTTCTTTTGACTCAAACAGGATGGGTGCAGCCATCGGTAAATGCACTTTATCCAATTAGCTATCAGACTGCATCTCTTGATGGTCATGGCCCACAATGTCAGAAGTCAGCCTCCAGTGAAGAGATTTGAAAAGCACAATGTGTGCTCATTCTCCCTGTCTCATCAGCTAGTAACCTTGGGGTCATCTTCGATTCTTCTCTCTCCTTCTCTGCTCACATTCAACAGATTGCCAAAACCTGTCGTTTCTTTCTCTATAACATCAGCAAAATCCATCCCTTCCTCTCTGAGCACTCTACCAGAACCCTTATCCACACTCTTATCACCGCCCACCTAGATTATTGCAATCTGCTTCTCATCTGCCTCCCTCTTAGCCATCTCTCTCCTCTTCAATCAGTCCAAAACTCTGCTGCGCGACTCATTTTCCACCAGAGTCACTATGCTCACATTAGCCCTCTGCTCAAGTCACTTCACTGGCTCCCTATCCGTTTCCGCATTCAACTCAAACTTCTCTTACTGACCTATAAGTGCATTCACTCTACCGCTCCCCAGTACCTCTCCACACTTGTCTCTCCCTACGCCCCCCCCACTTGGGTACTCCATTCTGTGGATAAATCTCTCTTGTCTGTCCCCTTCTCCTCTACTGCTAATTCCAGACTCCATTCCTTTTATCTCGCTGCACCTCACGCCTGGAATAGACTTTCGGAGCCTTTACGTCTAGCCCCGTCTTTGGCCGTTTTCAAATCCAGGCTAAAAGCCCACCTCTTTAACGCTGCTTTTGACTCCTAACCACTACTCATTTACCCTTTTATCCCCACCTCTTTAATTCCCTTACCTCTTAGTTGTTCTGTCTGTTTGCCTGTCCTATTTAGATTATGAGCTCTTTGAGCAGGGACTGTCTTTTTCATGTTTGGTGTACAGCGCTGCCTATGCCTTGTAGCGCTATAGAAGTGATAAGTAGTAGTAGTAATGTGTTCTTCAGTCCACTTCACATCTCACTTCTGCCTTGAACAGCATACCCAACATGACAGTCAGTTTGGTCAGTCAGTTCAGCAAAATTAGTTTGGAGTCTAGAATCCAGCTCCACCCTCCTAAGCCAATTCTTCTCAGTTCCTGTTTGCATCTTCACAACAGGACTGTTTTTGTTGTTAGTTTAATTGGTTCTCATTAGCCTTGCTGTTGCAAGTCCCTATTGACCATTGTTTGTTGTTTCCAGTGAGCCTGGTAGCTATGGATTCACACATGTGAGAACTATGCTGGAACATTGACTATTTTTATTTGATCTCTCCCAAAAGAAAAAGAATACATTTAACAAATTTATTATAAACATGCAATCACAATCAGTAAAACATTTAACATTCAGTGCAATCCCTTCATCAATTATCAAACAATCCCTAGAACACTAACTGTCCTTATATCATGTGTTGACTCTATTAACATTTTGTCTCTCTTTTATTAAAAAAAAAAACAGTTATATAGATTTTATGCATCTCTATCAATAGAGTCCTTGGCATTGAAACAAGTTTCACCCGCTCAAACCTGTTCAGGGAATAGTTCAAGCCTTCCTGTATTGATATAACCACCAATCAGCTTAACAGTCAAAGCCGTATTCCAAAAAGGATCAATCCAAAGAACAATTACAGTCCAGAATCCAGTGTGAGGCTACCCATGGAAAAACGTTGGCTTCTCTCGAATAATACAAATCCAATCTCATTTGAAGGTTGTTCTACGAAACAGCTCTACACATAAGTACATAAGTATTGCCACACTGGGACAGACAAAAGGTCCATCAAGCCCAGTATCCTATTTCCAACAGTGGCCAATCCAGGTCACAAATACCTGGCAAGATCCCAGAAAAGTTCAATACATTTTATGATGCTTATCCCAGAAATAAGCAGTGGATTTTCCCAAGTCAGTTTAATAATAGCCTATGGACTTTTCCTTTAGGAAGCCGTCCAGACCCTTTTTAAACCCTGCTAAGCTACCCACCTTTACCACATTCTCTGGCAATGAATTCCAGAGTTTAATTACATGTTGAATGAAGAAACATTTTCTCCGGTTTGTATTAAATTTACTACTTTGTAGCTTCATCGCATGCCCCCTAGTCCTAGTATTTTTGGAAAGAATAAACAAATTCACGTCTACCCGTTCCACTCCAATTATTATTTTAGAGACCTCTATCATATCTCCCCTCAGTTGTATCTTCTCCAAGCTGAAGAACCCTAGACGCTTTAGCCTTTCCTCATAGGGAAGTTGTCCCATCCCCTTTATCATTTTCGTCGCCCTACTCTGTACCTTTTCTAATTCCACTATATCTTCAGGAACCGTTCACTCTATCACCACTAAACAGTGGTTAACTAACAAAACAATGGAGAACAATACAGGAATTTAGATAAACTTCATCATTAATAATCCAAATTGAATTTTTTTTAATATCATTTTTATTGGTGATCTTGACAACATAGGTTACAAACCATAAAGAGTTATTCAACAAGTAATAAACAGGTATATTCTCATAACATGGTATAGTCTGTCAACATAAGTTTTCCATTTTCTCCCCCTCTTCCCCATATTGGTTCCACAGTCTCAATAACGGCTGTCCACAATGGAACAGTAACAGTATTCGTGTGTGGCACCACAACTTTTCTTTTTACATTCACCATTCCACCTGCACACCCTCGTACCCAATGTTCACCTCCCTCCTCCTCCTCAATGCCCTCCCTTCCTCCCTGACCCTTACTCTCTACCCACCCCCCCTTCCCCCTCCCTCCCTGCGGGCTTAACAGAGAGATCGGGATCCGAATTCCCAGATATTGAAGGTGTTCCGTGGCCCACCTCAACGGGAACCGCCCCGTCCATGTCACCCTCACTGAGAAAGGGATCGGAAATGCTTCTGATTTTGTAGGTTCAGTTGGAAACCCGAGTAATATCCAAATTCCTCTATATGGTCTAGTGCTGTCGTGAGGGATTTTTGGGGCTGTGTTAAGACTAAGAGGATATCATCTACATAGGCTAACATCGTGATAGGGAGTTGTGGTAGCTGAACCCCTATAACCTCTGGGTCCTTTATGATGTTACGCAGCAGGGGTTCTAAATATACAAGAAACAGGAGCGGGGACAGCAGGCAGCCCTGCTAGTACCTCGTCGCACCGGGAAGCGTGGAGTGCACATCCCATTCACAAGGACTCGGGCCCCAGGGTCAGTATATAACGCCTCCATGGCTTGTAAGTACCACCCAGACAGGCCTATGTAGCGGAGCACTGCAAATAGGTAATCCCAGTTAACCTGGTCGAATGCCTTCATGGTGTCTAAGCCTGCTAATATTAAAGGTTGACCTGTCAATTCGGCATGTGCGACGGCGAGTAAAGCTCTACGTACGTTCAATCCCGGGTGTCGCCCCCTCACAAAGCCAACCTGATGGTCACCCACCAAAGTCGGAAGATAATGGGCAAGCCGATCTGCCAATATTTTAGCCAGGATCTTTGCATCAACGTTTAAGAGCGAGATGGGGCGGTAGGACCCCGGCTGGTCTGGGGGTTTACCTGGCTTAGGTATTAGGACAATTAGAGATTCATTCACACCCCTGGGCAGTCTCCCATCCACTACAACCTCTTCAAGATATTAGGTCAGGGGGGTGCTCAACTTATTTGTTAATAGCTTGTAGTATTCTGTAGAAAACCAGTCCAGACCCGGGGCCCTGCCCAATGTTAGAGCTTTGATCATCTGTTAGACCTCCCGAGCCTGGAGGGGGGCACAAAGTTGTTCCCTAGCCGCCTGGGACAGTGTCGGGAGGCCCGCATCTTTCAGGTAGTCCTCTAAAGGCGGCCCACCTTGTTGTGACTCTGATTGGTAAATCTGGGAAAAGTAATCATGGAAGATTCTCATTATGTCTCTGGGGTGAGATCTGCGGGACCCGCCTGGCGCCAGCATCGTGGGGATAAATGTCCGATCTGACCAGGCTTTAACCACCCTTGCTAACAGTTTCCCCGGCTGGTTGCCAAATTTATAGAATTGATATCGGCGGGAAAAGGTCTGCTTCTTTGTACGCTCATAGAGTAGGGAATTCAGGGCTACCTGAGCCACGATGACATTGTCGTAGGTCATCTGGGAGGGGCGGCGGACATGGTTGCGTTTCGCCTGTTGATATTTCCGTTCTAACAGGAGTATCCCTTGAGAGATCCTCCTGTTGCGTGCACACAGATAGCTAATTATCTCACCCCTCATGACGGCTTTTGAGGTTTCCCAAAACAGTGTTGGGTTATCTTTGTGGGCCGCGTTAGCAGCCTCAAATAGGTCCCATTTTTGTGTCAGAAACTCGCGAAAGTCGCTATCCCCATAGAGAGAGGACGGGCACCTCCAGGATTTGATCCCCCCCCCCCCCCACACACACACACACACTTCATGTCCCAACGTTAAATCCGCCCAAACCGGAGTGTGGTCCTAGATTGCCATAGGGCTCATGTCTGTCTGGGTCACCTGGGAGAATAACGATGTAGAGACAAGAATGTAGTGTATATGAGACCAAGTGTTATGGGCCTTCGATAGATGTGTATAGTCTCGCCTTTGGGGAAACAGTAGTCGCTAAGGGTCCACCAGGTCTAGTAGTTTGCACAGGTAGGGTAGCAAAGGCTCCTAGGCAACGCTCCCCACACCCCAACCGTGGAGCAGTCTAGCTCTGGGTCAAGAACCTGATTAAAGTCCCCCACTATAATCCAGGGTGCATTATCATGTTTGAGGCCTAGGTTAATCAGGGTCTGAAAAAACTCGGCGTTGTAGGCGTTAGGGGCATATATGGCACACAGGTAGTATTCCCATCCCATGATATTAAGATGGAGCAAGACATATCTTCCCCCCGAGCCCTTCTGCACTAGTCTAGAGGTACATGACAGCCCTCGCTTGATCAGGATGGCCACCCCTCCCCGCCGGTTTCCTAAGGATGAAAAGTAGCACTCTCCCACCCATCGTTGGCGCAGCCTCTGATGTTCCTCGTCAGAAAGTTTAGTTTCCTGCAAGCAGGCTATTGAGGCCCCTTGACGTTTTAGGTGTGACAGGATTTTTGAACGTTTAATTGGGGAAGTTATCCCAGCCATATTCCAAGTCACTATCCGTATGGGTGGGGTCATTGCATATCCCAGTTCCCGACTCTGTGCACCAGCATCATACTCATTACATAGCCCCGGCTGCCTAGCCTCAACCTGGGGCGGCATCTCCCATCTCCATTCACATGTTCATTTGTCCCATTATCCTTTTGACCCGCAATCACTCCCTGCACCCGCCATTCATTCCAATCATCGCAGTGCCCGCAGTAACCCCCCAACACCTCCCCCCCCATCTCTGCCCTTCCCTCCCCTCTGTTCCCCTCCCTCCCCAAACTCCCTTTCCCCCTTATCCCACACACACCACCGCTGCCCATTGAGGGGTGGTCAGAAGGGGCCTGAGATGCTTAGGAGCCCCACCCCCAAGTCTCAAATGTTTGATCCCCAATGTTCAGGAGCTGCAATGGAGTATTTGCCCAGCCTTCTGTCATCTTCTGAACAAGGTGTCTGTGCTACGGCACTCCAGTCTGAGTACCCACTGCCGGTTGAGCCTCTGGGCACCAGTTCCAGACTGTGCAGGTGTCCTTTTAGTTACTCTGTAACCTCCAACTGCCAATGTTCGCAAATAACTTGAAACAGATTAAGAACCCTCTGCCAAACAACAGAACATTTCGTGGCACCAGATAGCAGTTTTCTGCTTATGCTTCCTCTGTTCAGGTGTCTTGTTGGTTCAGCCAGTCTAGGGCCATCTCCGGCTGCACAAAAGATTTCCACGTGCCATTCACTAAGATCTTCAATGTGGCCGGGTACTGCAATATGAAGCGGTGTTGCTTTTCTGCCAGTTGAGAGCAGACAGGGGAAAAGGCCCGGCGTTGCGCCGCCAGTGCCGCTGAATAATCTTGAAAAATCCGCACTAGTGAGCCGTCATATTTCATAGTCTCTCTGGTATTTTTATAGGACCTCAGAATAGCAGCTTTCTGCGAGTAACAGTGGAATTTAGCTATCACAACACGCGGTCTTGTGTCCCTCGTCGTCTTTGGGCCCACTCGATGCGCCCGCTCAAGGCGGATCGCGCGGCCCTCCCCGGCTTCCAGAAATGTGGCTAGTAGCCATGTTTCTAATGTCTCTTTCAGCTGCGCATCCGGCAAGGCTTCTGAGAAACCTACAAACCGTAGGTTGTCCCGGCGTGAACGATTTTCGAGGTCTTCCACCTTCTGGGCGCACTCCTGAGCCAGCCATGAAAGCCATTCAAGCTCACCCGCGTGCTCTTGCTGCCTATCCTCCACTTCTGAGACCCTCGCCTCCAACTCCCCGGTGCGGCACGTCAGCTCCGACGTCAATGCCATTATCCCTGCAATCTGTTCCAAGAGTTGGGCAAATTTGGGGTCGAGGGCTCGTACCATCACTTCGGTAAGGTCTGGGATGAGGAGGTCTGCGTTCAGATGAGGCGGCGAGGCCGCCGGTGAGGCGGGCGCCATGTTAGATTCGCCAACCCGCTGCTTCTCATCTTTTTTCTTAGTGCCCTTAGACGTTTGTACCATCGCTGTTCGGGTCAAAAACTTGTCCATATGCTAGCAGCAGCGTGTGCTAAAAATTGGAGGTCGCTTGGTCCTTTTTCACGGTGAAGAGGTCGATTTTGGACGGGGCTTCGGGCAGCTCTAGCGAAACGCGACCGCTATCGCTCGCGCATCACGTGACCCCCCTCCCCCAAATTGAAATTTATAAAACATATCAGTAACTTACAATTTCCAAATGGTGTTAGTAGTAATCTCATTAGAAGCACAGCAACAATGGAGTGGAACCAGCAGTAAAGAACTGCCCTTAAATGTCAGTCCCCTCCTCTAATGCATCATCACATCAATCGAATAATCTAATCAGATCAAATTAAATTAATCCAACCCACTCTACTTCTTTATTGAGTCCATGAGGGTGAAAGGTCTGCCAAGTAAAAATAATTTGCTGTTCAATTCTTAATAAATACTGTGATATGTTACCACCTCTGATCTTATTAATTTGGAGCAAAACCGAAAATCTTAAAATGTTTCACTCTAGTCCAATGACTTAACAAGTGGTGCTTCCAAGCAGTGGCGTAGCCAGAAGGCAATTTTTGGGTGGGCCAAAAGGTTGGATGGATGGGCCCTAGAGAAACACCTGCGATCTGATATGCCCTGCCCATGCCCCTACTCCTACCGCACACCTACCCCACTCCCAATAACTTCAATGGGAGTAGCAGTGCTGGCCTCATTGGCTGCAGGCTACATTGAGAGTTAGGGGAAATATAAGAGGGCGCACTCTTCATCCTCCACTAAGCCACGGTCCGCCAACACACATATGCTTCCCCCAAATATGCCCTAAATATTAAAGTGGGGCCCTAAAATATCAGTACATCTATCAAGAAAACTGAAGAAGCCAAAGTACTATAGAATATTACATAGAAAATTGATGCTAACAGAATACTTTGGTCACACACAATACAAATGCCAAATACTTAATAAGTGACCACAAACAAATCAAAATCCCAAGAGGCCAGACCTTGCATTTAGCAGAGCACAGAGAAATACTAAGAGATGCATTTTCTCCTATATTGTGCAAAATATGATAGCATGTGCAAGAGACAGTGTTAGGGGAGGTACAACTAGGGCAACTGCGTTTAGCCCCCTAGCCACAGAGAACCCCAGGCCAGCTGGAAGCTGAAGAAGATGCAGCCTGTTAGTAAGCTTTTGTGTTCCCTCCCAAATTTCTGCCCTGGGCCCCAGCCATATCTAGCAGGATGTACACTTCAAATCTGACATATTCTAGTCACAAAATAGAAAAATAAAATTATTATTTTTTTACCTTTTGTTTTCTACTCATGTTATTTTTCAAGTCATGTTGGTCCCAGGCTGTGGTTTCTACATCCTTCTGTCTTCTCTTAACTCACTCACCAAGGTCTCTCTCATGTCCATTTGATATTTCTACTCTCTCTCCATATCCACAATCCATCTTCTTCCATCTCTGTACCTCTATCGTCCTCCATGTTTTGTATCTCCCTTTCTCTGTGTCCCTATATTTCTCTGTCCAGCTTCTCCCCTCTCTTCGTCCCCAGTGCCAATATATCTCTAACCTCTCTGACCCTACCCCATCCAGCCTCTCACTCCCTCCCCTTTCCAGCATCTGGTTTGTTTGCTTGATTCCCTGCCTGCCTGCCTACCCATCCCGCCCTCCCTCCCTTACTCTGTAGGTTTAGTATTTGTTCCCTTTTCCTTCATCTCCTTGATCTGGTATCTCCTTGTGCTGTACCAGCAGTTCTCTCCCTTCCCTCCAATTCTCCTCCCCCCTTCCATGTCCAGCAGCTTTCTCCCTTCCATCCAGATCCACTCCTCCTCTTCCTCCCACATCCAGCAGCTCTCTTTCTCTCCAGCCCCCTCCACCTCCAACATCCAGCAGCTCTCTCCCATCCAAATCCCCTCTTCCTCCAGCAGCTCTCTCCCATCCAGATCCCCTCCTCCATTTCCTCCCACCTCCAGCAACTCTCTCCCTTCCATCCAGCGGCTCTTTCCAGCCCCCTCCTCCTCCCACATCCAGCCAGGAGCTCAGGCCCACCCAGCGACGATGCAGAGCAAGCGACGACAAAAGAATTGATCCCCCACCAGCATGCAGGCCTTCTTTCCCCTCCCTCCCTCCCCTTCGGGCAGCGCCGCAGTCTATCGCTACAGCTGAGCAAAGCTGCATCACACCGGGTTCGTCTCCGTCCTGCCGCTACTTCTGCCCTCTGACTCCGTGACCTTTGTTTGCTCTTCTGCAGCTTATCTGCAGCGGTTTCGGATCTGTGCGCTGTCTGTGTATGCTGCCTGCGACTGCTTCCTCTGCGCTAGGCCCCGCCTCTTCAGAACAGTAGGCAGGGCCAGCGCAGAGGAAGCAGTCGCAGACAGCATACAGACAGGCCTGGGAGTGCGCGGATCCGGAACCGCTGCAGATAAGCTGCAGAAGAGCAAACAAAGATCACAACGGAGCCGGAGGGCAGAAGTAGCGGCAGGATGGAGACGGGACCCGGTGCCATGCAGCTTTGCTCAGCTGTAGAGATAGACTGCGGCGCTGCCCGAAGGGGAGGGGAAAGAAGGCCTGCAGCCAGGTGCCAGACTGTCGCTGGGGAAAGGGAGGGAAAAACGTGTGTGTGTGTGTGTGTGGTGGTGTGTGTGTGGTGGTGTGTGGGTGGGGGGTCGGGGAGAGACAGGAGCGCTGTTGGGATGAGGGAGTGAGACAGGGTAGAGCTGGGGAGGGACGGAGAGATGCTGCAAGGGGAAAGAGAATGAGAATTGTTGGATATGGGTGGGATGGGGAGAGGGAGAGAAAGGGCATGAGAGAAAAAAACATTTTGGACATGGAAGTGGAAGGGAGAGGTGAGAGGGGAAATGTTGAACATGGCAGTGAGGGAAAGGAAGGATGGAGAGATGGTGGTGGTGGGGGGCAGAAAGAGATGTCAAACCAGGGGCTCAAGGCAGGGAGAGGGAGAAAAGTTGGACATGAAGGTGGAGAGGAAAGGAGAGATGCACAAGTGAGGGAGGGGAGAAAGAGGGAAGATGGATCCAGGGAGAGAAGATAGACAGTGGATGGTAGGGAAGAGAAAGGGAAAATGCTGGACAATGGGGGAGGGGAGAGAGATGGGACAGGAAGGTGCTGGTGGTGGGAGGTAAAAGGGATAGGGAAATATCAGGCTACAGGGTAGAAAGAGGGAACAGATGCTGGGCTGGAAGGGTGGAGGGAGGGAGACTGGGAATGGTGGAAAGCATGGGGGAGAGGCCCAGGGAGTGGAGAGATGGCAAGGAAAAAATGAGAGAATAGTGATCACAGGGGGTAGAAATATGGTAATGGCGCGTAGATCGAAGATAGAAGGGAATGGAAGGCTGAGAAGGAGAGAGCTAGTGGGTGAAAGGAGGTGGAAATGTGATAGATATCTGAAAAGTAAAAAGAAGGAAAAGATTTAGGAAGCGGATGAAATTTGAGTGTACAGAGGCAGAAAAGAAAAAAAGGAAGGAAAGAGCTAAAATGGAAGGATCAAAATTTCAGAGGTAGGTGTAGTGAGGAAATGAAACAACAGGAGAAAAATGACAAATGGACAACCGTTTGAAGAATTAGCAGAATACAGACAGAAATTGGAAACAACATGATGGAAAAATAAAATGTCTAGACAATGAAGTAGGAAAATCATTTTACTTTGAATATTTTAAATGGAATATGTTAACTTTGGGAAATGTGCATAGCGGATGTCTTTTTATTGTGTTAAGTAGAAAAGGAAATGCACTTTTGTTTTGATTTGGGTTTTTTTTCTCCAGTGTTGCAGTACATGCTGAGGTTCCCAGTTCAATTTTGTCTATATATTTTTATTTCTAATTTGAGGGTCTGTCAGTGTGACTTTAGCGGCAGATGAGATTGGAGAGGAGATGGAATTGGGGGAGGGGCTTTATTTTCTGCCCTGGTCACCAGCATGGCTAACGGCAGCCCTGACCCTTGCTGTAGCTAGTGGGGATTCCCAAGCCCTACTAGCTGGGGTCTCTTCTGAAGCTGGCCAGAGATGCCTTCTACTGAGCTTGGCAGATGGGAGCAGCATCCTGGAGCCACTGACAACTAAGAATGTATGGGGTGCTGGCATCAGTGGCTCGAGGAGTTGCTGCTGCCTACTGGGCTTGGTGGAGAGGAGTTCTGGCCATCTTTACTGGAGGCCTTCAGCTGACAGAGATTGGGGATCCTCATCTGCTAAAGGATTTATATTTTGAATTGGGAAGTGCTGGGGAAGAGAGAAAATTTTGTGCCCACCCACTTTGTGCTCAGGCCCACCCAAAATTGGCTGTCTGGCTACACCACTGCATCCAGCAGCTCTCTTCCTTCCCTCCAGTCCCTTCTTCCTCCCTTGTCCAGCAGCTCTCCAGCCCCTTCCTCCCCTCCCTACCATTTCCAGCAGCTCTGTCTCTTCCATCCAGATCCCCTCCTTTTCCTCCCACCTCCAGCAACTCTCTCCCTTCCATTCAGTCCCCTCCTCCTCTTCCTCCCATATCCAGCAGCTCTCTCCCTTCCCTCCAATCCCCTTCCTCCTACAAGTCCGACTCCGGCAGCACTATCCCTTCCCTCCAGCCCCCGTCCCGTTCTCCCCCCCCCCCCCCCCCCAAGTCCAGCACTTACTTTAGTTTTGCCTTTCCCTCGCTCGCTGTTGCTGCCTTTTCTCCTGTGGTTCCAGGTACGGCCGTCCAGGAGGCAGCGTTCAGCATTGCCTGCCTGCCCTGAAATAATTATTCTCCGAGGACAAGCAGGCTGCTTGTTCTCACGACTGGGTGACGTCCGCGGCAGCCCCACCAACCGGAAAAAAGCTTCGCGGGACGGTCGGCACACAGGGCACGCCCACCGCGCATGCGCGGCCGTCTTCCCGCCCGTGCGCGACCACTCCCGCCAGTTCCTTTTTTTCCGCGCCTGGAGAGAGTCGTGTTTTGCGCTCTCTCTGTTCAGCCGCCGGATCGGTCGATCGCGTATACGCTGATCGTGCTTGTTTCTAACTTTGTTTTTCGGTATTTCGTTACCGCCCGGTTTCCTTTAAAAAAAAAAAAAAAAAGAAACCCTGCGCGTGTGGGACACGCGCTCCCTTTTTTCCCTCGCTTCCAGCGGGGACGCCACGTTGCGGCCTAGTGGCCGCTCGGTCGTTTGTTTTTCGTGGTGTGATTTTAGCCACCATTGACGACTTTGACTTCGCCGACGCGATTTTTCCGTCGATGTCCTCGAAGGTCCCGAGTGGATTTAAAAAGTGTGGTCGCTGCGGCCGGCCGATCTCACAGACCGACACCCACGCTTGGTGCCTCCAGTGCCTCGGGCCGGAGCACAATCTCAAGTCGTGTTCTTTGCGTCTCGGTCTCCGGAAACGGACTCAGGTTGCGAGGCAAGTTCTGCGGGACCGTCTTTTTGGAACTTGCGCCGGCCCCTCGACGTCGACCTCGAAGGCATCGGTATCGACGCCCGGCCCTTCGGTACCGGTATCGATGCCCGAGACATCGGCACCGATGGCAGCGACCCCAGGAGAACAGGTCCCGTCGGGCCGCCGGTCCTCCGGTGAGAGTGGGAGTGAGAGGCCGCGTGGGCAGTCGGCCCCGGTCACGCCCTCAGCTCGTAGCCCATGGGACCGAACCCTGTCTGACCCGGTACCTCGAGACCGAGGGGGATCGACCTCCTCCTCCTCCATGCCCTCCGGTGCCGGTGACGTGCATCGGAAGAAAGACAAGAAGCGTCGTCACCGGTCGCCTTCGGTGCATCCCGATGTCGGAGAGGAGGCGACGCCGAAGCGTCATCGTCGTGAGGAGAGGTCTCCGTCGGTTGTGGAGGTACCAACGCGTCGGGGTTCCGGCACCTCGGTGCCGTCTCCTGGCCCCCAGCAGCTTCCGGCACCGACACCCTTACCGGCCCCACCGCCTTTCCCGGCAGCGGGCCTGGACGAGTGCCTCAGAGCCATCCTTCCGGGGATCCTGGAAGGGCTGATGCGCCAGGCTGTGCCGGCGCCGGGGGTGCTTGCGCCCTCGGCGCCGATGACTGTGGCGCCGGCGAGCTCTAGCCCAGCGCCGGGGCTGTCGACACCGCCGCCGCTTGCGGTGCCGGTCTCGACCGCCACGCAGGTGGAGTCCCCGTCGACGTCGATGGAGGGAGCTCCGTCCCCGCCGGCGCGGGAGTCCACCGCTCGACGACACCGAGACCTTGGTGCCTCGACGTCGAGCCGGGCCCGGTTCAGGACTCAGCTACATGAGCTAATGTCCGATACCGAGGATGAGGACTCGTGGGGGGAAGAGGAGGACCCTAGATATTTCTCCTCAGAGGAGTCTACGGGCCTTCCCTCGGACCCCACACCTTCACTGGAGAGGAAGCTCTCACCTCCTGAGAGTCTCTCCTTTGCCTCCTTTGTGCGGGATATGTCTATCAGCATTCCCTTCCCCGTGGTCTCTGTGGAAGGGCCGAGATGCTCGAGGTCCTCGACTATCCATCACCACCTAGAGAGTCCTCCACGGTGCCGCTGCACAATGTCCTGAAGGAGACGCTGCTCCGGAACTGGGTGCGACCTTTAACTAACCCCACCATTCCCAAGAAAGCAGAGTCCCAGTACAGGATCCACTCTGACCCAGAGCTCATGCGGCCCCAATTGCCCCATGACTCAGCGGTCGTGGATTCTGCTCTCAAGAGGGCACGGAGTTCGAGGGATACCGCCTCGGCGCCCCCGGGGCGGGAGTCTCGCACTCTGGACTCGTTTGGGAGGAAGGCCTACCAATCCTCCATGCTCGTGACCCGCATCCAGTCATACCTGCTCTATATGAGCATCCACATGCGGACCAATGTGCAACAGCTGGCGGACCTGGTCGATAAGCTCCCGCCGGAGCAGTCCAGGCCTTATCAGGAGGTGGTCAGGCAGCTGAAGGCGTGCAGAAAGTTCCTGTCCAGGGGTATTTTTGACACCTGTGACGTGGCATCTCGTGCTGCGGCCCAAGGTATAGTGATGCGCAGGCTCTCATGGCTGCGTGCCTCTGACCTGGACAACCGCACCCAGCAGAGACTGGCTGACGTCCCTTGCCGGGGGGATAACATTTTCGGTGAGAAGGTCGAGCAGATGGTGGACCAACTGCATCAGCGGGAAACCGCTCTCGACAAGCTCTCCCACCGGGCGCCTTCAGCATCCACCTCCACAGGTGGACGTTTTTCCCGGGCCCGGCAGGCTGCACCCTATTCTTTTGCAAAGCGTAGGTACAACCAGCCGGCCCGAAGGCCTCGTCAGGCACAGGGACAGCCCCAGTGCGCTCGTTCTCGTCAACAGCGGGCGCCTAAGCAGCCCCCTGCGCCTCCACAGCAAAAGCCGGGGACGGGCTTTTGACTGGATCCACGGGAACATAGCCGCCCTACAAGTGTCCGTACCGGACGATCTGCCGGTCGGAGGGAGGTTAAAATTTTTTCACCAAAGGTGGCCTCTCATAGCCTCCGACCAGTGGGTTCTCCAAATAGTGCGGTGCGGATACGCCCTGAATTTGGCCTCCCTGCCTCCAAATTGTCCTCCGGGAGCTCAGTCTTTCAGCTCCCATCACAAGCGAGTACTTGCAGAGGAACTCTCCGCCAATGCGGTCGAGCCCGTACCACCCGGGCAGGAAGGGCAGGGATTCTATTCCAGGTACTTCCTTGTGGAAAAGAAAACAGGGGGGATGCGTCCCATCCTAGACCTGAGAGGCCTGAACAAATTCCTGGTCAAAGAAAAGTTCAGGATGCTTTCCTTGGGCACCCTTCTGCCAATGATTCAGAAAAACGATTGGCTATGTTCCCTGGATTTAAAGGACGCATATACTCACATACCGATACTGCCAGCTCACAGGCAGTATCTCAGATTCCGCCTGGGCGCACGGCACTTTCAGTATTGTGTGCTGCCCTTTGGGCTCGCCTCTGCCCCACGAGTGTTTACCAAGTGCCTCGTGGTGGTAGCGGCCTACCTACGCAAGCTGGGAGTGCACGTGTTCCCATATCTCGACGATTGGCTGGTCAAGAATACCTCGGAGGCAGGAGCCCTCCGGTCCATGCAGTGCACTATTCAACTTCTGGAGCTGCTGGGGTTTGTGATAAATTACCCAAAGTCCCATCTCCAGCCAACTCAGTCTCTGGAATTCATAGGAGCGCTGCTGAATTCCCAGACGGCTCAGGCCTACCTTCCCGAAGCGAGGGCCACCAACCTCTTGGCCCTGGCTTCGCAGACCAGAGCGTCTCAGCGGATCACAGCTCGGCAGATGTTGAGACTTCTGGGTCATATGGCCTCTACAGTTCATGTGACTCCCATGGCTCGTCTTCACATGAGATCTGCTCAATGGACCCTAGCTTCCCAGTGGTTCCAAGCCACCGGGAATCTAGAAGATGTCATCCGCCTCTCCACCAGTTGCCGCACTTCACTGCTCTGGTGGACCATCCGGACCAATTTGACCCTGGGACGTCCATTCCAAATTCCGCAGCCCACGAAAGTGCTGACGACGGATGCATCTCGCCTGGGGTGGGGAGCCCATGTCGATGGGCTTCACACCCAGGGTCTGTGGTCCCTCCAGGAAAAGGATCTGCAGATCAACCTCCTGGAGCTCCGAGCGATCTGGAACGCACTGAAGGCTTTCAGAGATCGGCTGTCCTGCCAAATTATCCAAATTCGGACAGACAATCAGGTTGCAATGTATTACGTCAACAAGCAGGGGGGCACCGGATCTCGCCCCCTGTGCCAGGAGGCCGTCGGGATGTGGCGTTGGGCGTGTCGGTTCGGCATGCTCCTCCAAGCCACGTACCTGGCAGGCGTAAACAACAGTCTGGCCGACAGACTGAGCAGAGTCATGCAACCGCACGAGTGGTCGCTTCATGCCAGAGTGGTACGCAAGATCTTCCGAGCGTGGGGCACCCCCTCGGTGGACCTTTTCGCCTCTCAGACCAACCACAAGCTGCCTCTGTTCTGTTCCAGACTTCAGGCACACGGCAGGCTAGCGTCGGATGCCTTTCTCCTCCATTGGGGGACCGGCCTCCTGTATGCTTATCCTCCCATACCTTTGGTGGGGAAGACCTTACTGAAGCTCAAGCAAGACCACGGCGCCATGATTCTGATAGCGCCTTTTAGGCCCCGTCAGATCTGGTTCCCTCTTCTTCTGGAGTTGTCCTCCGAAGAATCGTGGAGATTGGAGTGTTTTCCGACTCTCATTTCGCAGAACGACGGAGCGTTGCTGCACCCCAACCTTCAGTCTCTGGCTCTCACAGCCTGGATGTTGAGGGCGTAGACTTCACTGCGTTGGGTCTGTCTGAGGGTGTCTCCCGGGTCTTACTTGCCTCTAGGAAGGATTCCACTAAAAAGAGTTACTTTTTCAAGTGGAGGAGGTTTGTCGTGTGGTGTGAGAGCAAGGCCCTAGAACCTCGGTCTTGCCCTGCACAGAACCTGCTTGAATACCTTCTGCACTTATCAGAGTCTGGCCTCAAGACCAACTCAGTAAGGAATCACCTTAGTGCGATTAGTGCTTACCATTATCGTGTGGAAGGTAAAGCCATCTCTGGAGAGCCTTTAGTCGTTCGATTCATGAGAGGCTTGCTTTTGTCAAAGCCCCCTATCAAGCCTCCTACTGTGTCATGGGATCTCAACGTCGTCCTCACCCAGCTGATGAAACCTCCTTTTGAGCCACTGAATACCTGCCATCTGAAGTACTTGACCTGGAAGGTCATTTTCTTGGTGGCAGTTACTTCAGCTCGTAGGGTCAGTGAGCTTCAAGCCCTTGTAGCTCATGCTCCATATACCAAATTTCATCACAACAGAGTAGTGCTCCGCACCCACCCAAAGTTCCTGCCGAAGGTGGTGTCGGAGTTCCATCTTAACCAGTCAATTGTCTTGCCAACATTCTTTCCCAGGCCGCATACCCGCCCTGCTGAACGTCAGTTGCACACATTGGACTGCAAGAGAGCATTGGCCTTCTACTTGGAGCGGACACAGCCCAACAGACAGTCCGCCCAATTGTTTATTTCTTTCGACCCTAACAGGCTAGGGGTCGCTGTCGGGAAACGCACCATCTCCAATTGGCTAGCAGATTGCATTTCCTTCACTTACGCCCAGGCTGGGCTGACTCTTGAGGGTCATGTCACGGCTCATAGTGTCAGAGCCATGGCAGCGTCGGTAGCCCACTTGAAGTCAGCCACTATTGAAGAGATCTGCAAGGCTGCGACGTGGTCATCTGTCCACACATTCACATCTCATTACTGCCTCCAGCAGGATACCCGACGCGACAGTCGGTTCGGGCAGTCGGTGCTGCAGAATCTGTTTGGGGTGTAAATCCAACTCCACCCTCCAGGACCCGAATTTATTCTGGTCAGGCTGCACTCTCAGTTAGTTGTTCTTCGTAGGTCAATTTCTGTTGTACCCTCGCCGTTGCGAGGTTCAATTGACCTGGGTTCTTGTTTTGAGTGAGCCTGAGAGCTAGGGATACCCCAGTCGTGAGAACAAGCAGCCTGCTTGTCCTCGGAGAAAGGGTATGATACATACCTGTAGCAGGTGTTCTCCGAGGACAGCAGGCTGATTGTTCTCACCTACCCTCCCTCCTCCCCTTTGGAGTTGTGTGTTTCATCTTTTGCTAGTCATTCAACTGGCGGGAGCGGTCGCGCACGGGCGGGAAGACGGCCGCGCATGCGCGGTGGGCGTGCCCTGTGTGCCGACCGACCCGCGAAGCTTTTTTCCGGTTGGTGGGGGCTGCCGCGGACGTCACCCAGTCGTGAGAACAATCAGCCTGCTGTCCTCGGAGAACACCTGCTACAGGTATGTATCATACCCTTTCTCCCCAGGCTCCGCTGCCTCGATCCCTGCATTCTTTTTTTCGCCCGTCACGAAGTGCTGCCATTCACACAGGCAGCTCTGTTCCCCTTTGCTGCGTCCATCCGGCCCAATCTGATGCACTTCCTGTTTATGTAGGGCCAGATGGACGCGGCAGGGGGGAGCGGAGCTGCCTATGTGAATGGCAGTGCTGC
This sequence comes from Microcaecilia unicolor, assembly GCF_901765095.1. NCBI lineage: Eukaryota > Metazoa > Chordata > Amphibia > Gymnophiona > Siphonopidae > Microcaecilia > Microcaecilia unicolor. The sequence goes on from NC_044040.1 coordinate 110,030,847, forward strand.
ACGACGGGTGAAAAAAATGAATGCAGGGACCGAGGCAGCGGAGCTTGGGGAGAAGAAGAATTTCAGGGCAGGCAGGCAATGCTGAACGCTGCCTCCCGGATGGCTGTACCCGGAGCTGCGGGAGAAAAGGCAGCAACTGCGAGCGAGGGATGTTAGGTGGGCAGGCCTCAAGGGAAAGTGGTTGGGCCTGCCCGTGGCTATGCCCCTTCTTCCAAGTATCCTCTTTGGATATTACTGAGATGTTCTATCCTCCGCTTAATTTTTATGGTTGTTTGTCCCACATACCATTTATCACAGGGACAAATAATTACATATATTACTCTCTCAGATAATCAGTTGAAGTTGTTCTGCAAATAAAAGGTTTTCTGCATATGATGGTTATAAATAGCATCACCTATTATTGTATATTTACAATAGCTACATGTCGAGCATATATTAAAATTCCACTTTCAGGAAATTCTCTCTGTCGTATCCTATTTACTGACAATAATTCAGCTAAATTACACCCCCTTTGGAACACAATTTTTGGTTTATCCTGGAAAACTGTGTGTACTCTTAATATGTCCCAGTATTTATATATCACTTTACGTAATGCCATTGTTTGGGGGGAATAAGGCAAAATGCACACTGTAGTAAATCATTGTGCTGTTTTCTGGGGGGACTGGAGTAACGATTCTTGTTGAGCATTTTTAGCTCTTTTGTATTCTACCCTTACAACATTCTTTGGATAATTTCGTTGTAAAAATCTGTCAGACATTATCCTAGCATTATTATGAAACACCTCTTTATCTGAACATATCTGCTTTACCCTAAAAAATCATACCGATGGGAATACTTTCCCTAAGAGCTCTTGGATGGTAACTAGAGAAATGAAGTATCTGTTAATCTGGGCAGTACATTTAAAAACTGGAAAAACTCTATTAGATCTTTTTTTCTTTAAAATGTGTTGAATTCCTCTCTAGCCATCCCCCTCCCCCACCTGGTTTACTGTAGATAGGATTGAACAGCATAGGTGTGGCTAAAACTCCTGCATTGAGGAAGTTGAGGGCCACCATATATGGTCTGCAAAGTCCTGCCTCTGTGGTGAAACCTCACAAAAATAAGGCAATTTTTCCTCTCATATCTGAATAATCCTACCTTAGAGCTGTGGTTTGGGGCATTTCTGGTGCATCTCTTAACCTTGTCTTCCCCTCATCCCAACCAGCTGTGTAGTTAAGTGGCTTAATACAGCTTTAGAGATAGGTTTCACAGCAAACACATTCTACATATATTAAATTGTTTAAGCCCACCCACCCCAAGGTTGACACTTCCTAAACAGTTTTCCTAAATACACTTCTTATCATCAATTAACTCTATCCAAATTACAACTGTTTTTGAAAAGTAAACCATTCATTATCACAGTAAATTCCAAGCCTTCTGCTTGGTATCAGGTGCCTTTCCTGCTTTAGATAAAAAGGATCTCTGTTAACATATCACTAGTTGTTACTCACTATATATCACTAGGGATATTAATTTACCGTCTTTCTTCCTTAAACTTGTTCATCAACATCAGGCACTGTTATCAGTAGCAGTGTTGAAAGGATAATCAAGAAATCATTGTCAATTAGCTGATACCCATAGATTGACATCAGTTTATTCTGGGTCTCTACTTTGCAATGGGATCAACCAACCAGTACATCAGGGGAAGAAAAGGAAAAAGCTAAATCACTGAATCCCAAATAGGTAAGGAAGCACAATGAATTCTACCCACAGAGTAAAAATCTGAACAGGTTCTCAAATCTTACAATAAAACTATCTGCTTCATACAGTGGTGGAAATAAGTATTTGATCCCTTGCTGATTTTGTAAGTTTGCCCACTGACAAAGACATGAGCAGCCCATATTTGAAGGGTAGGTTATTGGTAACAGTGAGAGATAGCACATCACAAATTAAATCCGGAAAATCACATTGTGGAAAGTATATGAATTTATTTGCATTCTGCAGAGGGAAATAAGTATTTGATCCCCCACCAACCAGTAAGAGATCTGGCCCCTACAGACCAGGTAGATGCTCCAAATCAACTCGTTACCTGCATGACAGACAGCTGTCGGCAATGGTCACCTGTATGAAAGACACCTGTCCACAGACTCAGTGAATCAGTCAGACTCTAACCTCTACAAAATGGCCAAGAGCAAGGAGCTGTCTAAGGATGTCAGGGACAAGATCATACACCTGCACAAGGCTGGAATGGGCTACAAAACCATCAGTAAGACGCTGGGCGAGAAGGAGACAACTGTTGGTGCCATAGTAAGAAAATGGAAGAAGTACAAAATGACTGTCAATCGACAAAGATCTGGGGCTCCACGCAAAATCTCACCTCATGGGGTATCCTTGATCATGAGGAAGGTTAGAAATCAGCCTACAACTACAAGGGGGGAACTTGTCAATGATCTCAAGGCAGCTGGGACCACTGTCACCACGAAAACCATTGGTAACACATTACGACATAACGGATTGCAATCCTGCAGTGCCCGCAAGGTCCCCCTGCTCCGGAAGGCACATGTGACGGCCCGTCTGAAGTTTGCCAGTGAACACCTGGATGATGCCAAGAGTGATTGGGAGAAGGTGCTGTGGTCAGATGAGACAAAAATTGAGCTCTTTGGCATGAACTCAACTCGCCGTGTTTGGAGGAAGAGAAATGCTGCCTATGACCCAAAGAACACCGTCCCCACTGTCAAGCATGGAGGTGGAAATGTTATGTTTTGGGGGTGTTTCTCTGCTAAGGGCACAGGACTACTTCACCGCATCAATGGGAGAATGGATGGGGCCATGTACCGTACAATTCTGAGTGACAACCTCCTTCCCTCCGCCAGGGCCTTAAAAATGGGTCGTGGCTGGGTCTTCCAGCACGACAATGACCCAAAACATACAGCCAAGGCAACAAAGGAGTGGCTCAGGAAGAAGCACATTAGGGTCATGGAGTGGCCTAGCCAGTCACCAGACCTTAATCCCATTGAAAACTTATGGAGGGAGCTGAAGCTGCGAGTTGCCAAGCGACAGCCCAGAACTCTTAATGATTTAGAGATGATCTGCAAAGAGGAGTGGACCAAAATTCCTCCTGACATGTGTGCAAACCTCATCATCAACTACAGAAGACGTCTGACCGCTGTGCTTGCCAACAAGGGTTTTGCCACCAAGTATTAGGTCTTGTTTGCCAGAGGGATTAAATACTTATTTCCCTCTGCAGAATGCAAATAAATTCATATACTTTCCACAATGTGATTTTCCGGATTTAATTTGTGATGTGCTATCTCTCACTGTTACTAATAACCTACCCTTCAATTATGGGCTGCTCATGTCTTTGTCAGTGGGCAAACTTACAAAATCAGCAAGGGATCAAATACTTATTTCCACCACTGTATATCCCACAGAACAGGTGTAGGAGAAAAAAAATAGGATTGGTACTTTGACAGACCATTTTTTTATTTCACAAGTACAACAGCCCCTACACTTGGAACTATGGTAAAGAAACAAAGAGACCCTAAAGCTAGTGCTTTCATTACAGCTTCTGCCTCTGTCCAGACCAAATCCTTGGACCAAAACAAGATTCTGGTTTCATGTGATAAATGTACACACATTGAATTCCTCATGAAAGAAGTACAAGAACTAAGAGAAAGAAATGGCAAGACTAGGAAACATCTGGGACAACCGGAAATTTGTCACCAGAGATACAAGTCAAAACATTGGGAGCTTCCAGCACAAGGAGAGAAGATCTTGGGCAGACAGAACACAGCTGGACGCAGGTGACCAGGTCCTGCAGATCAACCCTCCAACTCCATCTTCTGTTGAACTTAAAGAATCAGTTCTCAGCCCTGGAGTTAGAAGAGCTAGAAACATCTAAAAAAAAAAAAACAGAAGAGGAAGTGACGTCACGAGGCTGAATGGATGCCTGAGACTTTAGCTCCGCACTTCCCTGCTTTTCATTTGCTTCATCTGCCGGTACCCGATCCCATTTTTCTTCGACTGCTCTACGGGGCTTGTGGAGAGTCCGGGTTCGATATGAACAAAAATTCAGCATCGCAGCTAAGGAAGGGCGAACACTGCTCGGCAAGGCAGTTGGCAAAGGGCCTTTCGAGACATGTGTCACCTGCACGGGGCCGCTCATCTGGGTCAGACTCGGCCTCCTCCCATGTGGACTCAAGGCGCTCTGCCCCTAAAAAAGGTTTTCCGAAAGAGTTGGCTAAATGTTTGGAGGAGATCAAAGTGGACATGAAGGCGTCTAGGCTTGAAATCCTCAAGCATATGGACGCTATCAGTCTTGATCTAGGTGAGCTGGGGGCAGGGTTGAGGCTTTGGAGGAGCGCACGGATGAACAGTCTGAGAGAGCTGAGGTGGTGGATTCCTGTTTTTCGCAGTTGACAGAGCAGACGGAGGAATTGCAATACAAAATGATGATCTGGATGTCACGTCTGTGATCGTGACCCCTCTCAGACTTACATTATTTTTGGGGTTCAGCTTCTGAGCTGGCTTCTGTCTGTCCTTTCTGAGTTAGTTCTGTCTCTGTGTGCTGGCTGCTTCCAGAGTGGCTCTAATTACTCCTACTACTACTACTATTTATCATTTTTATAGCGCTACAAGGCGTACGCAGCGCTGCACAAACATAGAAGAAAGACAATCCCTGCTCAAAGAGCTTACAATCTAATAGACAAAAAATAAAGTAATAAAATCAATTAATGTGTACAGGAAGGAGGAGAGGAGGGTAGGTGGAGGCGAGTGGTTACAAGTGGTTACGAGTCAAAAGCAATGTTAAAGAGGTGGGCTTTCAGTCTAGATTTAAAGGTGGCCAAGGATGGGGCAAGACGTAGGGGCTCAGGAAGTTTATTCCAGGCGTAGGGTGCAGCGAGACAGAAGGTGCGAAGTCTGGAGTTGGCAGTAGTGGAGAAGGGAACAGATAAGAAGGATTTATCCATGGAGCGGAGTGCACAGGAAGGGGTGTAGGGAAGGACGAGTGTGGAGAGATACTGGGGAGCAGCAGAGTGAGTACATTTATAGGTTAGTAGAAGAAGTTTGAACAGGATGCGAAAACGGATAGGGAGCCAGTGAAGCGACTTGAGGAGAGGGGTAGTATGAGTAAAGCGACCCTGGCGGAAGACGAGACGGGCAGCAGAGTTTTGAACCGATTGGAGAGGGGAGAGGTGACTAAGTGGAAGGCCAGCAAGAAGCAGATTGCAGTAGTCTAAACGAGAGGTGACAAGGGTGTGGATGAGGGTTTTGGTAGAGTGCTCAGAAAGAAAGGGGCGGATTTTACAGATGTTGTAAAGAAAGAAACAACAGGTCTTGGCGATCTGCTGGATATGAGCAGAGAAGGAGAGAGAAGAGTCAAAGATGACCCCAAGGTTTCGAGCTGAGGAGACAGGGAGAATGAGAGAGCCATCAACAGAAATAGAAAACGGGGGGAGCGGGGAGGTGGGTTTGGGGGGAAAAATGAGAAGCTCGGTTTTGGTCATGTTTAATTTCAGGTGGCGTTGAGACATCCAGACAGCAATGTCAGACAAGCACGCTGAAACTTTGGTTTGGATGCAAGGTGAAATATCAGGGGTAGAAAGGTAGATTTGGGAGTCATCGGCATAGAGATGGTAGGAAAAGCCATGGGATGAGATTAATGAACCAAGGGAAGAAGTGTAGATAGAAAAAAGGAGGGGACCAAGAACAGAACCCTGAGGTACGCCGACAGGCAGAGGGATAGAAGTAGAAGAGGATCCACCAGAGTGAACACTGAAGACGCACTATACTGCACCTGTGTGTGTTGCCTGAGTTAGCTCTGCGTCTGTCTCTGTGTGCTGGCTGTTTCCAACGTGGCTCTAATTACTCCACTATACTGCACCTGTGTATGTTGAGCCTCTCTATGCTTCAGTATGCTTTCTGCCTGCTTCTTGGTTTGTGCTCCCCTCGCACTCTGGGGACCAGAACCAGTGGCTGCCATAGACTGTCTTGCTCTCCCTACTCGTTCCAGGCCTCAGCCGAGTCCGGTCCGGGTTTTCCAGGCTGCCAGACTTGTTTTTCTTGTTTGTGCCTGAACAGCACCTGTAGTTGCCTTGAGATTGCTACAGCTGAGCCTCAGGTGCTGATGGCCTTTATTAATCACCTAGAAACTTCTGTGTTTGCCTTTGCATCGTCTAAGGTCCCTGGTATATTAGGGTGCGCTGTGCCCTTCTGCCTAGTCCAGTTCTAGTCTGAGCTTCTTGCTTGATTCTAGTTAGCTTGTGTGTAGCTTAATTCTAGTTAGTCTGTGTGTAGCTAGTTTTGGTTCTATTGCTTATTTCCTAGTCTTGCCTCTGGTCTGTATTCCTGGCTTGGGTTTCTTTCTTAGTGGCAGCTTGGCAGCTTTCAGTATAGCCCTGCTCCTTGCCTGTATTTCTAGTTACTGGAGCTCCAGCCATAACCCTGCTTTCTGCCGGTATTTGTAGCTACTGGAGCTCCAGCCATAACCCTGCTCCCTCCCAGTATTTCTAGCTACTGGAGCTTCAGCCCTAGTCCTGCTCTCTGCCTGTATTTCTCAGCTACTGGAGCTCCAGCTGTAGCCCTGCACCCCTGTCTGCCTTACTTTCATCTAGGTGCCTGTGGGCACTTCTGAATCCTGATTCCTGGTGTTCCTGCCTGCTAGTTCCAGTACCAGTTTTCCTCCAAGCCCTGCCGGCTGCCTGCACCCGGGGGCTCAACCCCCGGGGAACGGCGGGTAAGTGTAGGTGAAGCCTAGGTCCAGTCCTGTGTGTTCCTGTCCAGTGTGTTCCAGTCCAGTGTGTACCAGTCCAGTGGGTTCCAGTCCAGTGCATACCAGTCCGGTGCATTCCAGTCCAGTGTGTTCCAGTTCAGTACTCCAGTCCGGGGGTTCCAGTCCTGTTTTGCCTTGTCTCTGGTTTGGAGGTGATTTTGCCTGCCACTGCCGCTCCACGGCAGGGGTCCAAGGGCTCACAACCCAGTGTCTCCGGGAGAAGCCTGACACTGGAGAACCGGGGTAGGAGGCATAATCTCCAGTTCCATGGGGTTCCTGAAAACGGCAATATGGAGGATGTACCAACCATTGTGCGTTCGTTATGTGGGAAAATACTGGGAGAAAACCTGGAGCCAGAGGCAGTTGTGATGGACCGTGCACACAGAGCACTTGGGAAAACTAAAGACAATAGACCCAGAGACATAATAGTGAGATTTTCTTCCTATGCGTTTAAAGAGAAAGTATGGCTGAAAGCGCGCCAATTACCACCATTGGATTATAATGAGGTGCGGGTGACGGTATTTCAGGATCTGTCTCTGTTTACCCTAGCCCAGAGGCAGGCAATGAAGCCCATGTTGGAAATCTTGCTAAAGGAGAAGATCTCTTATAGATGGGCTTTCCCTTTTGCACTGTGCTTCGTGATCAGTGGAAAGCAGGTCAGGTTCCGCAGGCTTGCTGAGGCTTGGAGGTTTTTGCGTGGAGCAGGTATGACCGCATTGGCGGCACCTCCGGGTGACTTGGCTCCCTCGACGAGAGCGCAGTTGCAGAAGTGGAAGAGAGTTCCTCAGAAGACCAAGAAGGGGACCAGACATGACTTTGTTTCCTTTGTTTCTTTTATTGCTTGTGTCAGCTAATTTGGTGATAAGGTTGACTTGGACCAGTATTTCAATCTCCTATCCCGATGGGCTATTTGATGTAGTGGGAGAATGAGTGTTGTGCGGGTTCTGGAGAGTGGACAGATGGTACGAGTTTTGGTGAATAAAGTTTGAGTGAGGGTATGCTCTTGGGGTGTGAGTGAGGTGTTAGGGGATCTGTTTGGTTTGTGTGTAGTACTTTATGAGTTTCCCATTCAGGGCCTTATGGTGCTGTCGTGGGGGTACGAGTGTGAAAGGGGTTAGGGAGGGGGAGGGGGTATGGGGGGGTGGTGTTTTGGGTTTCATTGGGGGAGGTATGGTTTGCTATGACAGTGGTTTTGGGGGGCTCCCAGCGTTGAATGTGTGCGCTGGGTGCCTGCCTTGTAGAGGTTTGATATGACCACAGAGTTAAAATTTTTGTCCTATAATTTGAAAGGCATGAACTCTCCACAAAAACGCCAGAAGTTGTTTAAAGAACTAATACACTTTCAACCACAGGTGGTGTTTCTCCAGGAAACACATCTGAGAAGGGACCATGAAAAGTTTTTATCCCATTCTCAATATCCCTTTGTTTTCTGTTCATCAGCAATAGATGGGTCCAAGAAAAGGGGGGTGGCCATTTTGCTTCATTCTTCACTACAGTTTCAGGCAGTGGCGTAGCCAGACCTGACTTTTTGGGAGGGCCCAGAGCTAATCTTGGTGGGCACTATGTATATAGGTATGAGTAGTGTTTCTTGGGATACTACAAAATAATGCCTTAGAATGCAATTGATGATGGATTTCTACATAGTCTGCCCAACAGCTGCCCTGCATCAATACAAACCACTAGATTGTAAGCTCTTTGAGCAGGGACTGTCTTTTTTCTATGTTTGTGCAGCGCTGCGTACGCCTTGTAGCGCTATAGAAATGCTAAATAGTAGTAGTAGTAGTAATACATAATGGAAAAATTGATATTTGTAAATATAGTTACATTATGCCATATCAAACCTGACCAGACATAAGTCTACTATAATGGCAAACATCTCAACGTACATGACAGGATCCTGCATTATAATTACAGCAATGACATATAACAATGTATTCAAATTCTGGTAGCACCTCAGTAATAGCAACAAAAACAAGTCACTGCCAGGTGCTTTGTGCAATAACACTAAATCCTGCAAAGAGGCTTCTTAGAGCCTATGTTGCAAACCTTAACACCAATTCCAGTAACAATACCTTACAAAGGCAGCAGTATACACAACAGCACTTTGCATTCCATTGGAAAAGCCAGACAAGACAGACACTTTGCATTCCATTGGAAAAGCCAGACAAGTCAGACTCACACAAACCACTTGCCAGCAAAATTTCCCGTGGCCGTTCCCGTGGCGCCGCACATTAAAAAAACCAGCGAAGCAGCGTTGCAGGCAGCGCCTCGCGCCCTGCTTGTAAAAAAAAAAAATCAAATCTCCTTCCTTCTCCTCCTCATCTTTACGTCTTGACGTCGACTCGGGCCTTCCAATCAATTTTGGAAGGCCCGAGTCAACGTCAAGACGAGGAGAAGGAAGGAGCTTTGATTTTTTTTGTACAAGCAGGGCACGAGGCGCTGCCTGCGACGCTTTTTCGCCGGTTTTAACGGGACTGAGGTGGGGAAGGAGAGGGGCGAAAGGGACTTGGGTGGGGGTGTTCAGAGGGGAGAAGGGGACTGGGGTGGGGGTCTCAGACAGGGGAGGGGAGAAGGGGACTGGGGTGGGGGTGTTCAGAGGGGAGAAGGGGACTGGGGTGGGGATCTCAGACAGGGGAGGGGAGAAGGGGACTGGGGTGGGGATCTCAGAGTGGAGAAGGGAAGGGGAGGGGAGAAGGGGACTGGGGTGGGGGTGTTCAGAGGAGAGAAGGGGACTGGGGTGGGGGTCTCAGACAGGGGAGGGGAAAAGGGGACTGTGGTGGGGTCTCAGACAGGAGAAGGGGAGGGGAGAAGGGGACTGGGGTGGGGGTGTTCAGAGGGGAGAAGGGGGCTGGAACTGGGGGCTGAAAAAAGGCAGAGAGAGAGGGGACAGATCCTAGATGGAAGGGGGGGTGAGAGGGAGGGCAGACCCTGGATGAATGGGAGAGGGAGGGCAAATGGTGGATTGAAGGGGCAGAGAGGGCAGGCAGTGGATGGAAGGGACGGCAGAGAGGGCAGACACTGGATGGCAGAGAGAGAGAGAGAGAGTGAAGACAGATGCTGGATGGAAGGAAGACGGTGAAAAGAAGATCAGGAAAGCAGAAACCAGAGACAACAAACTGTAAATAAAATATATATTTTTATTTTTTTTGCTTTAGGATAAAGTATTGCAGATGTGTTAAATGTTTATAATAGAACATGTAAATAAGATAATCTTTTTATTGGACTAATTTTAATACATTTTGACTAACTTTCGGAGAACAAAACCCCCTTCCTCAGGTCAGGATAGGATACTGTAACAGCACTATACTGTACTGACCCGAGGACGGAGGTTTTGGCCTCTGAAAGCTAAATGTATTAGTCCAATAAAATGGTATTATTTTACTTTCTATATTTGTTTTATTTCTATTTGTTAATTTGTAAAGTGGTGATTGGTACTTGTTAGTTTTTTTCAAATTTACATCTGCTGTCTTTATATTTTGCACAGTACTAGGGGACAGTTTCTGTTTCTGTGGTGTTGCATTGTATGCAGAGTCTGGCATTGGGGGTTCAGTTTAATTTTTGTCTAAATAGAAAGTTTATGATTACTTATTCTATAGTGGATTAGGGTGTATCTGTGTTTGTGAAAAAGACATGGCTTTCAGTTGGCATTGACTGTGCAGGATCTACGATCTGTCTGGTTTCATTTTACAATAGGTGAATTGATGTTCTAGTGCTCACTGTAGTGTTTAAGATGCTTTCCTTTTCCTTGTGTGACTCGTAGAAATGACTGCTTATGGTATGGTAGAATTGCTCTATAGGTCCTGAGTGTTTTGTATTCTCGGCATGCCTAGTACTGGATTTGGGGGGGGGGGGTGTTAAAAAATGACCGGCCCCGGGTGTCAACTACCCTAGGTACGCCACTGCCTGTAACCCAGCATCAGCACTTCCCTTCCCTACCCCCATCCATCCCTGTAGCCCAGTATCAGCCGTTCCCTTCTCTACTTTAACCCTCCCCAATCTATCCCCATAGCCTGGGATCATCCCTTCCCCACCATCCATCCGATAGCTAGGCATCAGCCCCTCCCTGTAGCCGAGCGTCAGCCCTGTCCTACCTCTTACCCATCCCCCTATGGTCTGGCATCTCTTTCCCCCACCCTGAAGGGCACCAGCATTATATATAAGACAAAGGTCTTATATATAATGCCTTTATTTTATTTTTTTAATGTCCTGGATACTGCAGAGCCCACCTTCACCCAGAAACCTGCCAACATTAGATTTAAAATTATTTTTTCTTTTAAATTTTAACCCAGGCACTGCAGAGAACATCCCGACTTAAAAACCCACCAAGGCACCATGACAAATATGCAACCTTTTTAAAATTTTAACTTGGGTACTATTAAAATTTATTGATGGTGGGTCTGGGTGGGCTCCTGCTGCCTAGGGGGGAAAAAGTATATTTAATGATGAAATATACCTTTTTTGGCCTTAGGCAGTGAAGAACCCACCCAGAAGCCCACCACCAGCCAGCATTACACTGACTGGTCACTGTACATGTTAAAATAAAAAAATATATACATTCATTTTATCTGTGCAGCTGGGCGCATCGGTGGTGGCACTCACTGTGTCCTCCGTTGTTGTGGGGCTGCGGGGGTGTGCTGAGGACTGGGGGGCACATGGTGAAGGAACCGCGAGTCCGTGAGCTCAGCGTCACTGTCATGCGCACTGGGTGGGGTAGAGAAGCAAGGCATAGCAGCAGTAGCAACGCCCGGGAATGAGCGCCGGAGTAGCAATGCCAGCACGTAGTGTGCAATGGCCTCCATTTCCACTTCAGGACCCAACCCAACTTGACCCGCACTACAAAAAAAAATATGTAAGCAGTAGGAGGAGAAGGAGGACCCGGAGAACTGCCGACTGCCTGGGCGGGCCTGAGCCGAGGCCCACCCATAGCTACGTACCAACTTCCACTTCTGGACCTGGCCCGCACTAAAAAAAAAAAAAGGAAGCAGGTAGGAGGAGGAGAGCTGCCGGCTGCCTGGGCGGGCCTGAATTGAGATTGGGTGGGCCTAGGCCCAGCCAGGCCCACCTGTAGCTACGCCCCTGGACTTTCAGGTGGTGAATACGCAGCGAGATAGGGAGGGGCGCTTTCTACTTTTGAGTGTGCTATTGGGAGAGTTGGCTGTTACACTGGCTTCGATATACGCTCCCAATGATGGGCAGAAAACATTCTTGACTAAATTGGTAGGACACTTTACTTCTTGTCCCCAGGGGATATTTATTGTGGGGGGGGGGGGGGGACTTTAATGCTACGCAGCAACCAGCGTTAGATAAGTTGGGTAGATGTTTTGCTTTCACAAGCCTTAAATAGGTTTGCTAGAGATCTTGGTTTATCTGATGTGTGGCGTGTTTCTCACCCAGGGGTCCTGGACTATTAGTTTTATTCGCATTCCCACGATAGTTATTCCCGTATTGACTATAGATTTGTAGATATCTGTTTGAAGCATGCAAGATGGACTTCGGATGTTGGAACGGCTACTTTGTCGGATCATGCACCGGTCTGGGTTAGACTTCCCTCGCTCCGTGAGGAGAAGAAGGAAAGGAGATGGTCTTTGAATACATCTGTGCTTAAGGAGGAGGAAATTCTGGTTGGTTATAGAAAGACCCTAAAGGACTATTTGGGGGTTGTCTGGGATGCGCTTAAGGCGGTTTCTAGGGGGTTCTTCCTCCAGAAGTCTAGTTTTCGAGCTAGGCAGCAACGGGCTGAGGTTGCTAAGTGCTTTACTCAATTGAATCTTTTATCAGAAAGCCATAAGTCTTCTCAGTCAGTAACAACTTTGAGGGAAATTCAGGCGCTTCGCCTTCGGTTGGACCAGATCTACTCTGACCAGTTAAAATTTTTTCAGGATCAGCAGCGGCATTCTCACTTTGTTTTTAGTAATAAACCGAGCAGGGCCCTGGCCATTAAATTGAGACAGTCAAGGGTTGACAGGACTATTCTTAAAGTGCGTGATACCGGGGGTAAGATGGTGACCAATTCAAAGCAGATTAGGGAGAAATTTCAGTCATTTTATCAATCACTTTATACCTCGGAAGTCACACCAAATCCTGAGGTGACACACAAATTCCTGTCGGCGTGCTCTTTGCCTCAACTTACAGCAGGTCAGCAGGAAGCTTTGGATGAGCAGGTATCAGTTGAGGAAGTTCCTGCCGAAGTTCCATCTGAACCAGTTGATTGTCTTGCCAACATTTTCTTCCCCATCCTCATGTCCACCCTGGCAAAAGCAGCTTGCACACCTTGGACTTCAAGAGAGCATTGGCCTTTTACATGGAGTGGACGTAGCCCTTCGGACAGTCCGCCCAGTTGATTGTTTCTTTTCATCCCAACTGGAGGGGAGTCGCCATCGGTAAACGCATCGTTTCCAGTTGGCTAGCAGATTGCATTTCTTTCGCATGCCCAAGTTGGGCTGACTGTGGAGAGTCATGTCACAGCTCATAATGTCAGAGCCATGGCTGCGTCGGTGCTCACTTAAAGTCAGCCTCCATTGAAGAGATTTGCAAAGCTGCAACGTGGTCTTCATTCCACACATTCACATCTCATTACTGCCTTGAGCAGGATACCTGATGCGACAGTCGGCTTTAGCAGTCAGTGTTGCAGAATCTGTTTGGGGTTTAGAATCCAACTCTACACTTCTAGGCCCATTTTATTCTGTTCCAGGCTGCACTCTCAGCTAGTTTGTAATTATATAGTTTCAGGTTAATCTATGTTATGTCCTTGCCGTTGCAAGGCCCAGTTGACCAATGTTTATTGTTTTGGGTGAGCCTGGATGCTAGGGATACCCCACTTGTGAGAATACTACACCCTGCTTGTCCTCAGAGAAAGCAAAGATACTTATCTGTAGCAGGTATTCTCCGAGGACCACAGGCTGATTATTCTCACAAACCTGCCCACCTCCCCTTGGAGTTGTTTATTTCTTTCATTAATGGTTTTGGATCAAACTGAGGAACATGGTCGCGCGACAGGCGGGAAGGCACTCCGTGCATGCGCGGTGTGGCGCTGCACACGGGCCATAAGGCTCTAGTAAATTTTTTTCAATTTGCTATTCAATATGCCGGTTCCTGGGCCAACGCAGATCGTCGACCCACTTGTGAGAATAATCAGCCTGCTACAGGTAAATATCTTTGCTTTATGATACATTGCTTAACTTCACATATTCAAGCTAGTTCTATAAACAACACTAGCTAAAAATGTTTTGCGATTGATATTCACAGTATAATCTTCAATCAGTTTAATAATTTGCACATTTAGGCTTTTTTTTTATCTCTTCAACTTTTGACAGTCTGCATGGCCTCCAGACATTCTTGCATATACAACACACCCATCACCAGCTATTCTTTGTAATTTAACCTTTAGCTCCACAGCAGCAGGATCTGGTGGATGGTTATGGCTGCATTAGTTGTGGCGTAATCGATAGAAGTGGTTAAACTCCTATTACAATGTTGTTGATTACATTTCCAATTTATTGTTTTGTTCTTCTTGGAAAAATTATAAGAACGGACATTTAGATGGATTGTATCCCTTCCTTTTGATGACTTGTAAACGTCCATTCCATGAACAGATAGGTTTTTAGCTTAGATGAAGAATTGAAAGGGAAATACACACTCAAATAGTGTGCACTTAAATAATGCGGTTGCGCAAGTGATGCCACGCTTAACTGATGTGCACTTAAAAAACATAGTTATTCAAGTAATGCCACTCTCAACTGATGTGTGCTTAAATGACGTAGTTGCTCAAGTGACACATGCTTAACTGTTGCAAGCTAAAATAATAGATGCTGAAGTGATAGGCAACAGTCCAGCCCTCCTATTACAGCAGCAATCCCCTGAGAGACTTGGAGGGTCATTTTCAAAAGAACATCCAAATCAGAATGGGATGTCCTTATAATGTCCAAAAAAAATTCCATCTTGCAGCCATTTTTCAAACAGGAAAAACAGGATTTCCTGTTAAAAAATACGTGAGAACGACATTCTTGTGCTGAAAATGTCCAAATGAACAGTCATTTTACAAAATTAAATGTCCAAAATATGAAAATGCCCAAAAAACAGGCAAAAAAATGTCTCTCTGGCATCATTTGTACAAAAATAGCCACACAAACATCACTGCAGAACAGAGGGGCAGCCTAGTGGTCAGTGCAGTCAACTTTAAACACTTAGACCCAGGTATACATCCCACTTAATTCATTTATATGTTGTTGTGAGCCCTCCAGGAACAGAAAGAAATTGTACCTAAAGGTCCACCACTAAAATAGCTATTGCTTTTTCATATTTTACATATTAATTCACCAGATCTTTTAACTCAACTCTTCTCTCATTTCATTTTTTCTTCATCTTGGTCCTTTAATACAGTTTTACTAAGGTATCCTTTTGTTAAAGTTTTACGATATAAATGTGTTTTCCTTCCATGCTATCTCTGTATGGAATGATCAACCACAGTGTATTAGAACTGAATCTAATTATTTTCAATTTTGAAAGAAACTGAAATCGTTTTTATGCGATAAGGTTTGAGTGTTCTGTTTTGTTAATCTGAAGTTATTTTATTAATTTTGTTTGTAGTCAGTGTACTGTGATTGACGTAATTCTCCTTATACTGTCTTATAATGTCAAGTCAGATGCAAAACGCTGATAAGAAAGGCAAAGAGGGATTTTGAAAGAAAGATAGTGATAGAGGCGAAAACTGATAGTAAATATTTTCTTAGATACGTTAAAAGCAAGAAACCGACAAAAGAATCGCTTGGCCCGGTGGATGACCAGGGTATAAAAGGGGCGATCAAGGAAGACAAAGAAATAGCAGAAAAACTAAATGAGTTCTTTGCTTCAGTCTTCACCGAGGAAGATTTGGGTGGGATACCGGTGCCAGACAGGGTATTAGAAGCTGAAGAGTCAGAAAAACTTACTGAAATATCTGTAAATCTGGAAGACATAATGGAGCAGTTCTGCAAACTGAAGAGTAGCAAATCTCCTGGACCGGATGATATTCACCCTAGGGTACTGATAGAACTAAAAAATGAGCTGGCAGAGCTACTGTTCTTGATTTGTAATTTATCCTTAAAATCGAGCATGGTACCGGAAGATTGGAGGGTGGCCAATGTAATGCCAATATTTTTAAAAGGTTCCAGAGGAGACCCGGGAAATTATAGACCGGTGAGTCTGACGTTGGTGCCGGGCAAAATGGTAGAGACTATAATCAAGAACAAAATTACAGAGCACATTCAAAAGCATGGATTAATGGGACAAAGTCAACATGGATTTAGTGAAGGGAAGTCTTGCCTCACCAATCTGCTGCATTTCTTTGAAGGGGTAAACAAGCATGTGGACAAAGGTGAGCCGGTTGATATTGTGTATCTAGATTTTCAGAAGGCGTTTGATAAGGTCCCTCATGAAAGACTACAGAGGAAATTAGAGGGACATGGGATCGGAGGTAGTGTCTTACTGTGGATTAAAAACTGGTTGAAAGATAGGAAACAGAGAGTAGGATTAAAAGGTCAATATTCGCAATGGAGAAGGGTAGTTAGCAGGGTTCCTCAGGGATCGGTGCTGGGACTTCTGCTTTTTAACATATTCATAAATGACCTAGTAATGGGGGTAACTAGTGTGGTAATCAAATTTGCCGATGACACAAAGTTATTCAAAGTAGTCAAATCGCGGGAAGATTGTGAAAACCTACAAGAGGACCTTACGAGACTGGGAGACTGGGCGCCTAAATGGCAGATGATGTTTAATGTGAACAAGTGCAAAGTGATGCATGTAGGAAAGAGAAACCCAAACTATATAACTACATCATTTAAGGTTCAACGTTGGGAGTCATGGACTGAGAAAGGGATCTAGGTGTCATAGATGATACGTTGAAAACTTCTGCTCAATGTGCTGCTGCGGCTAGGAAAGCAAATAGAATGTTGGGTATCATTAGGAAAGGGATTGAAAACAAAAATAAGGATATTATTCTGCCATTGTATTGCTCCATGGTGCGACCGCACATCAAGTATTGTGTTCAATTCTGGTCGCCGCACCTCAAAAAAGACATAGTGGAATTGGAAAAGGTGCAGAGAAGGGCGACAAAGATGATACAGGGAATGAGACGACTTCCCTATCAGGAGAAAAGGCGGCTGAGGGGAAATATGATAGAGGTCTATAAGATAATGAGTGGAATGGAATGGGTCGATGTGGAGCGTCTGTTTACGCTTTCCAAAAATACTAGAACAAGGGAGCATGCGATGAAGCTGCAATGTGGTAAATTTAAAACAAATCGGAGGAAATGTTTCTTCACTCAATGAGTAGTTAAACTCTGGAATTCGCTGCTGGAAAAGGTGGTTAAGGCGGTTAACTTAGCGGACTTCAAAAAAGGGTTGGATGGCTTCCTGGAGGAAAAAGCCATAGAATGTTATTGAATGGACAAGGGAATAATACAATATTTCTAGGATGGGCGGGACAAATTGCTTGTTCTTTTGGCCGCTGTCGGTGACAGGGTGCTGGGCTTGATGGACCCTTGGTCTGTCCCAGCATGGCGATGCTTATGTACTTATTGTCTCATAGGTGGGATGTGCATCATTACCTCTACATGCCAAAGAGATCAGTCTGTTGCACCTGTCATTACTATTGTGTTTTTGGTTAATTGTACATAGATGAGATTTCTATCCAACCTTCTGTGGAAAGCTCATAGCTCCAAAGCTACATGATGTATGTTTGGCCTTTAGGAATGTAACTATGCATACATAGGAAGAAGCTAACAATCCTTTTGTCAAGCCTCATGTGGATATAGCTGTGTACATAATGAATATAATTGATAAAGGTTACAGTTGCAGGATTGTTGAGGATCTCAGTGTGTGTGTAGTCACACAAAGGGGTGTAGGACAATGACAAGTCAAGGCATTCGAGCTAGCTACATGATTCCATGACATAATTTTCCTATATGGCTTCATACTTGCAGGTTCACAGATCGCAGATAAGTCAATATCTGTCGGGGCTTTTGGTCTCAGAAATGATGGAAGTCAATCCATATGCAATAATGAGATCTGAGAAACTGCAGATTTTGATTGTGGACTTTATGGAGTTCTGAGCATGTGGTTAGACATTCCTCTTTATGATGCTGACTTCAGGTTCCAATTTGATGCAGTTGCCTTTGTCCAAGAGGTAAGAGGTATCCTAGCAGGTTCATTCTGTGGACATCCATAAATAGGGATGGGTGAACGATTGTCTACATGTATATAGCTATTTCAAAATACTTTTATTTACTGGCATATATGACTAGGTTGACAGATTAGGCTTGATATATCCATCTTGGCAAGATTATTATATGCTGAGAATGTCATACATATCTCTCTTTGCAGTTTGCCTTCTCTCATTTTCTGCCTATCTCTCTCTGTATCTGTCTATATGTGCAGATAGGCTTGGGGGACTGGTACTGTGGGGCCCGATGTGATGCAACATTCTGTGTATACAATCCTAATGAGATTGTGTCCTGTTTTCTCTCACTACAGCTAGATAATTCCTTTGTATGCAGCAATTGATCTAATTTCACTGGTACTGGTAATGTACTGCCAAGGTCGCACTATAATCAAATGTTCAACAGGCATTTGACCTCTGTGGGATTTGCTGGGCTGGGTGTAGGTAGTGTGTTGGAGCTAGGTGATATGTTCTCATGCAATTGTTCTCAAACAATTTGCTATCATGGAGCTTGTCAAGAGCTTGAATGATATCAAATATTCACTGCATGGAAACTAATGTTAAGAAAATATAAATATTCTATCAGACAATATAAAAGGTCATATTACAACTCCAAAATAGGGCAAAACAATAAGGACCTAAATAAATTATTTCAATTTGTACATAACCTTTTAGACGTTACACCAGTTACCTTATCTAACATGGATACCCCATCAGCAGACGATCTAGCCACTTACTTTAATGAGAAAATCATCAAACTAAGATCCACCTTGCCAACTAATTCCTCCAACTATGTAAAATTCATCGACTATTTAGATCCGACAGCCAATGAATATCCAGCAGATAGAATATGGACACATTTCCATTTATTAACGGAAGACATTGTCACTCAAATGATTAACAAATTCTCCAAATCCCATTGCAAACTGGATGCATGCCCCAGCTACTTAATAAAATCTGCCCCTCAGCGTTTCATAACAGATCTCACCTATTACTTAAATCACATGCTTCAGCATTGTCTCTTTTCCACAGATAAAGGCAATATCCTACTGACACCAATTCCTAAAGACCAGAAGAAAAAGCTAAATGATATAACTAATTATCGTCCAGTGGCATCCATCCCTCTAGTAGTCAAGTTAATGGAAAGTCTGGTAACTAAACAACTTACAGACTACTTGAACAACTTCTCAGTACTCCACTCTTCCCAATCTGGATTCCGTGCTAATCACAGCACAGAAACAGTTCTAATAACACTCATGACCTGTTACGATTGTGGTCGTGACCCCTCTCAAACTTACCTTATTTCTGGGGTCAGCTTCTGAGCTGGCTTCTGTCTGTCCTTCCTGAGTTAGCTCTGTCTCTGTATGCTGGCTGCTCCCAACATGGTTCTAATTGCTTCACTATACTGCACCTGTGTGTGTTGCCTGAGTTAGCTCTGCCTCTGTCTCTGTGTGCTGGCTGCTTCCAGCGTGGCTCTAATTACTCCACTATTCTGCACCTGTGTGCAGCCTCTCTGTGCTTCAGTATGCTTTCTGCCTGAGTCCTGTAGCTGTGACATCATCTGTCAGGCCCTTGATAAGGAAGTAGTGTTCTTCCATTCAGGGCCTTTGCAAACACCAAAGGTCCAGGTTAGTGTTGGTGCAGTTATCACTTCTGCCTTGTCTTGCCTTGAATCCTATCCTGATTCCAGTTCTGTTGGCTCCCTTTCCCTCCTGTCTGAGAACCCTGTATTCCTGGTGCAGTTGCACTTCTGCCTTGCTCTTGTCTGGGTGCCTGGTGGCACTTCTGAATCCTGACTGATTTTGGCTCCCTTTCCCTCCTGTCTGAGAACCCTGTATTCCTGGTGCAGTTGCACTTCTGCCTTGTTCTTGTCTGGGTGCCTGGTGGCACTTCTGAATCCTGTCTGCTTTTGGCTTCCTTTCCCTCCTGTCTGAGTACCCTGAACCCCTGTCTGCCTTGCTTTTGTCTAGGTGCCTGTGGGCACTTCTGAACCCTGTCTGCCATGCTTTTGTTTAGGTGCCTGGGGGCACTTCTGAATACTGATTCCTGGTGTTCCAGTCTGCTAGTTCCAGTACTAGTTTTCCTCCAATCCCTGCCGGCTGCCTGCACCTGGGGGCTCAACCCCCTGGGGAATGGCGGCTAAGTGTAGGTGAAGCCTAGGTCCAGTCCAGTGTGTTCCAGTCTGGTGCGTTCCAGTCCAGTGTGTTCCAGTTCAGTGCGTACCAGTCCGGTGCGTTATTGCCCACTGTTGGTTGGTGGGTTTTGCCTGCTGCTGCTCTCCTCGTCAGCAGCCCAAGGGCTCACGATTACTCCAGAGTCCGTGCCTGCGTGTTTTGAACCTGAGAACCTAACATGACCAAATTCAAACATATTATTGCAGCTAGTAATAATGTCCTTCTGTTACAATTAGACATGTCCAGTGCGTTTGACATGGTTAACCATGATATTCTATTAAACATTCTAGAATATTTCGGAATAGAAAGAAATTTATTGAATTGGTTTCATAGTTTTCTAACAACAAGAACATACAGGGTAATATCTAAATCGATCATATCATCACCATGGAGACCGGAATGTGGTGTGCCTCAGGGATCTCCGCTTTCACCGATTCTCTTCAATCTAATGATGTTACCTTTGACCAAAGCATTGTCTAACCAAGACCTAAATCCATATATTTATGCCGATGATGTGACGATATATATTCCGTTCAAAAAGGACTTATCAGAAATTGCAGACAAAATAAATTGCAGCTTCCAAATTATGAACTCATGGGCAGACGCTTTCCAACTAAAGCTGAATACAGAAAAGACACAATGCCCAATATTAGCATCGCAATATAACAAAATCAACTATCTCAACATAAACACGCCAAACCATTCTCTCCCTGTTGCGGACACCCTGAAACTCCTAGGCGTAACAATTGATCACAATCTTAATCTAGACTGCCATGTAAAAAATGTCATAAAGAAAATGTTCTATGCAATGTGGAAGCTCAGAAGAGTAAGATCTTTCTTCCCAAGAGAGACATTTCGAGTATTGGTGCAATCGTTGGTTCTGAGCCATTTGGACTACTGTAATTAATCCATCAAAATGACCAAAATCCTGTAATATCAAATGTTTACTTATTAACTTTCTTCCACTAATCATGATGTATTGTAAGCCACTTTGAGCCTGCAAAGAGGTGGTATAAGGTGGGATACAAATGCAACAAAAATAAATAAATAAATAATTCCTTATACGCGGGATGCAAGGCACAAACCATCAAGAAACTCCAGACAGCCCAGAACACCGCAGCCAGATTAATATTCGGCAAGACGAAATATGAAAGTGCCAGACCCCTTAGAGAAAGCCTGCATTGGCTCCCACTGAAGGACCGTATTGCATTCAAGATATGTACCTTGGTCCATAAAATCATTTATGGAGATGCCCCATCATACATGTCAGACCTAATTGACTTACCAGAGAGAAACAATAAAAGTTCATCACACACCTGCTTCATTATCCCAATTGCAGAGGACTTAAATACAAGTCTGTACATACATCCAGTTTCTCATACACCTGCACGCAACTATGGAATGAATTACCGATTGCCATAAAAACAACACACGACCTGACAACCTTCCGAAAGTTATTAAAGACCTACTTATTCATAAAGGCATACAATAAAGATTCCCCATAACAATCTGACTTTCTAATTATTCCAATCACAACTATTAAGGAACCCTCCTATCTGTTCATCCTAATTACATCTTCATGACTGAATATTATATCTTGTCCTGATATCATTATGTTATGTTATGTTGATCTTTCAATCCACTTCCAATCCAATATGATTAACTTATGCACTCTTATTTGTAATAATTGTAAAATTATTATTCCGTTAATATGATTGCTTTGATATTCTATGTACCCATCTGTATTTATATTTTGAAATTCTTATCCTATAATGTGTACATGTTGCTATAACATTTTGTAAGCCACATTGAGCCTGCAAATAGGTGGGAAAATGTGGGCTTCAAGTGCAGCAAATAAATAAATAAATCTGTGCCCTTTTTGGATGTTGGCCCCCTATATTGTACATCTGTCCCTCCTCAGGGTATATTCACATCTATACTAAGGACCCATGTGACAGTACAGAAGAGCATATGACCCTTGCCCCAGTTCTCTGGGAATGTTGTCTCTCACCTGGGTACCTGGGTGAAATATCTGGGCATTATATTCCCTGATGGCCAGTTCATGGTGTGTGTGGTGATTCTGCATCGAGGTGAGGCAATGTGCTTGTTCCCCAGATGGGCTTCCTTGATTCATGAGCTTTACTTAGAGCACACCTGTTGGGGAAAGAAGGCTGTGCCTGTATTGAGTGTGTTTGAAGCAGGGGCGTAGCCAGACACCCAATTTTGGGTGGGCCTGGGCCCAAGATGGGTGGGCAGAAGAACCCCGCCCCATCCCACAGGTGATTTGGTCTCTCCTTCTCTCACCTGCATGTGGTCTCTCAAACATACCCCCTTTCCCGCATACCTTTTAAATAGCAGATTTTCACCAGCAGCAACTAATACATGCTGCTCATGTTGGCCCCACAGCATTCCCACTGACACAACTTCCTGTTTCCACATAGGTGGGAATACGTCAGAGGGAAGGCTATGGGGCCGGTGCAAGTAGTACGTATTAGTCACTGCTCACTATTTTTTCGAGGTATGCAGGAGGGAAAGTTCTTGGGAGGTTTCAGCTGGTGGGGCTTGGGAATCTCTGCCAGCCTCATCATAGGTGTTCTGCTACTAGGTGGGCCTAAACCCAAAGTGGATGGGCCTGGGCCCACCCAGGCCCACACTTGGCTAAGGCACTGGTTTGAAGAATCACTTCTCTCGACACTCTGATCCCTGATTGACAAATGCCATAAAATTTAGTACATGCACAAGCTTCATCTGTTAGGATTTAAGGAGGCTATCAAGTGCTTTGGGAGGAGTGTCATGAGAGATGTATCCGAACCTCAACTCAGGTCTCCCAAATAAGTGGGCTCAGTTGAGGAAAGCCAGAGGAACTATTGGTGGAAACAAGTTTCCCACAAGACTGGATCCGGGATGCTAATATGTATCGATTGTATCTAATTTGCATATTTGTGAAGGCTGAGAAAGAAGTGTTGCATTCCCCAGAAAGGTAACGGGGCGCCTCAGGGGTACCAGAAGGGTGATCTGTTTCCCAATGATGTTTCACAGAAGGATTCTAAGAAATTATGATAAATGAGGAATGGTCACCCTGAATTGAAGGAGGAGCCCAACTGAAGAGGCTGAGGTTACAGGCTGCCATAGGGGAGAATTGTCTCTGAGCCTTTCTCAGAGGCAAAGCTCTAGTGAGCCCTAACCGCAGGCTTGTAATGCTGGACAGGAACCACCAGGGGCCTTCAGCACATGAGATTACCCCTGGGGGATTATAGTACAGAAAATGGCTGAGGCCATTCCATTCCCTGTAGAAGTGGAGGATGAGCACAGGGATAAGAAGCTTGAGATCCTGGACTACACCTCCCCTCCTAAGGGAGGTAGTGATGGCTCCTCTCCATGAGGTACTCAAGGCAGTCAGAAATGGGCAATCCCTTCTGTCTGTCCCTATATCAGGTCTCTGTGCTTATCGCCCGTATCCAGTCATACCAGCTCTTCATCAGCATGTACTTGTGGATCTCAGTGCGGCAGCTGTCAGACTTGGTTGATGCACTCCTCTGGAGCAGGCCAAACCGTTTCCCCAGTTGGTCAAGCAACAGAAGGTGTGTCGCATGTTCTTGGCCAGGGGCACTTATGACACTTGATGTGGTATCCAGGATATCTGCCCAAGGTGTAGCAATGCACAGACTTTCATGGCTGCGTGTTTCTGACCTGGAACATTCTGTTCAGCTGAGGTTGGCGGATGCCCCTTGCTGGGGGGATAACCTTTTTGGAGAGAAGGTTCAGGAGGTCGCTGACCAAATCAAGAAACATACCAATACTATATCTTTTCTCTCCCACCGGGTGTCTTCTGAAACTGCCTCCTCATCCAGAAGGTATTTTGGCAACTCATGGAGTGCTCCCTATTACTATTCTAGGCGTAGGTACATTCCTGCGACCTGCCAGCCTGCTCAGGCTCAGCCAGCACGCTCGTTCTTGTCAACAGTGTGCGCCCAAGGCCCCTGCTGCTCCCCAGCAAAAGCAAGGGACGAGCTTTTGACTGGCTCCAGTAGAGCATAGCCGCAGTCAATGACTTGCCGGTTGGGGGGAGGTTAAAGTTTTTCACCAAAGGTAGCCTCTCATAAACTCTGACTGCTGGGTTCTTCAAATAGTCCGACTCGGATACACCCTCAATTTGCTTTCCAAACCTCCAAATTGTCCACCAAGAACCCATTCTTTCACCTCTCAGCACAAGCATGTACTTTCAGAGGAACTCTCCTCCCTTCTCAAGGTCCATGCGGTCAAACCCGTTCCACCAGGGGAAGAAGTGCAGGGATTTTATTCCAGATACTTATGAAAAAAAATACAGGGGGGATGCGTCCCATTCTAGCCACCGGAAGTATCTTCGGTTTAAGCTTGGAACACATCACTTTCAGTACCACATGTTGCCTTTTGGCCTCACGACAGATCCCAGGGTCTTTCCCAAGTGTCTAGCGGTACTCGCAGCGTCGCTACACAGACTGAGAGATCATGTGTTCTCTTATCTCGACAATTGGCTGGTGAAGATCACCTCAGAGGACAGTGCTCGAGAGTCCATCTGGATGACTGTTCAGGTGCTCGAGCTACTAGGATTTGTTATAAACTACCCCAAGTCCCATCTCTATCCTGTTCAACAATTGGAGTTCATAGGAGATCTGCTCGATACAAGAACTGTTTGAGCCTACCTCCTGGAGACACATGCAGACAATCTTGTCTCCCTAGTGTCCAAAGTTTGGGTATCACAGCAGGTCACATGTTGAGATTGTTGGGCCACATGGCTTCCACTGTGTATGTTACACCCATGGCACACTTGCACATGAGATCTCCTCAATGGATCCTAGCTTCCCAGGGGAATCTAGAGATGTCATCCAAGTGTCCCTGGAGCTTTACGCTCTCTTCAGTGGTGGACAATTCGGTCCAGTTTGACCTTTGGACTTCTATTCCAAATTCCTCAATCGCAAAAAGTGCTGACAACAGATGCATCTCTCCTGGGTTGGGGAGCCCATGTAGATGGGCTTCACACTCAAGGTGCTTGGTCCCTCTAGGAAACAAATCTTCAGATCAACCTCCTGGAGCTTCAAGCAGTCTGGAATACTCTAGTGGCTTTCAGAAATCGGCTGTCCCATCAAATCATTCTAATTCAAACAGGCAATCAGGTTTCAGTGTATTACACCAACAAGCAGGTGGACACAGGATCTTGCACTCTGTGTCAGGAAACCATCCAGATGTGGCATTGGACTCACCAACATGGCATGTTTCTTCAGGCCACTTATCTGACGGGCGTAAACAACAACCTGGCTGACAGGCTGAGCAGGATAATTCCACGACACGAGTGGTCTCTAAATATGGGCATAGCCCGCAAGATCTTCCAAGCATGGGGCACCCTCTCAGTGGATCTTTTGCCACTCAGTTCAACCACAAGGTCCCTCAGTTCTGTTCCAGGCTTCGGGCCCACAACAGACTAGTGTCAGATGCCTTCC
Source organism: Microcaecilia unicolor (assembly GCF_901765095.1). Classification (NCBI taxonomy): domain Eukaryota; kingdom Metazoa; phylum Chordata; class Amphibia; order Gymnophiona; family Siphonopidae; genus Microcaecilia; species Microcaecilia unicolor. Next base: position 110,056,442 of record NC_044040.1, read on the forward strand.
TTCTACATTGGGGGACAGGCCTTCTATATGGATATCCTCCTATACCTCTAGTGGGAAAGACTTTGTTGAAACTCAAGTAAGACTGTAAAACCATGATTCTGATTGCACCGTACCAGCCACGGCAGATAATGGTTCCCTCTTTTTCTGGAATTGTCTTCCGAAGAACCATGGAGATTGGAGTGTTTTCTATCCCTCATCACAACCTCCAGTCTCTGGCTCTCACGGCCTGGATGTTGAGAGCCTAGAATTCACTTCCTTGGGTCTTTCGGCGGGTGTCTCCCGAGTCTTGCTGGCTTCCATGAAAAGTTCCACTAAGAGGTGTTATTCTTTTAAATGGATGAGATTTGCCATCTGGTGTGACAGCAAGGCTTTGAATCCCCTTTCTTGTCCTACACAGACCCTGCTTTGAATACCTTCTACACTTATCAGAGTCTGGTCTCAAGACCAACTCCATAAGGGTTCACTTCAGTGCAATCAGTGCTTATCATCAGCATGTAGAAGGTAAGCCTATCTCTGGACAGTCTTTAGTTGTTCGCCTCATGAGAGGTTTGCTTTTGTCAAAGACCCCTGTCATACCTCCACCAGTGCCATGGGATCTCAATGTTGTTCTCACCCAGCTGATGAAAGCTCCTTTAGAGCCACTGAATTCCTGCCATCTGAAGTGAGCTTCAGGCCTTAGTAGTGGATGCACTTTATACTAAGTTTCATTAAAACAGAGTAGTCCTCCGCACGCACCCTAAGTTCCTGCCGAAGGTGGTGTTGAAGTTCCATCTGAACCAGTTGATTGTCTTGCCAACATTTTTTCCCCATCCTCATGCCCACCCTGGCGAAAGCAGCTTGCACACCTTGGACTGCAAGAGAGCATTGGACTTTTACATGGAGCGGATGAAGTCCTTCGAACAGTCCGCCCAGTTGTTTGTTTCTTTTGATCCCAAAAGGATGAGGGTCACCATTAGGAAACGCACCATATCCAATTGCATTTCTTTCACTTTTGCTGAGGCTGGGCTGACTTTGGAGGGTCATGTCACAGCTCATAATGTTAGAACCATGGCTGCATCGGTAGCCCACTTGAAGTCAGCCTCTATTGAAGAGATTTGCAAAGCTGCGACGTGATCTTCAGTCCACACATTCACATCTCACTACTGCCTTGAGCAAGACACCCGACATGACAGTCTGTTTGGGCAGTCAGTGCTGCAGAATCTGTTTGGGGTCTAGAATCCAACTCCACCCTCCTAGGCCCATTTTATTCTGTTCCAGGCTGCACTCTCATCTAGTTTGTATATAGTTTCAGGTTAATCTGTGTTCAGTCCTCACCATTGTGAGGCCCAATTGATCAATGTTTGTTGTTTTGGGTGAGCCTGGATGCTAGGGATTCCCCACTTGTGAGATGAAACAAGCCTGCTTGTCCTCATAGAAAGTGAAGATGCTTACCTGTAGCAGGTATTGTCCGATGACAGTAGGCATCTTATTTTCACAATCCCGCCCACTTCCCCTTGGACTTGTCCTTTTTATGTTTTTATTTGGTATTTTTGCTTTGTATTAAACTGAGCTGTGAGAATAAGAAGCCTGCTGTCCTCGGAGAATACCTGCTATAGGTAAGTATCTTCACTTTATGTAGCCCTTGTGTTCTGCTTTTGGAGACATAATCCTGAGCCGAAGGTTATAACCATATTCCTCATGCACACACACACACAATCTCTCTCTCGGTCTCTCTCTCTCTCTCCCTCTCCCTAACTGTAGCTGTACACTGCATTTCTGCTGACCTTCTATGTTAGGAGGGGGTAACTGTTCAGGTGTACCCTCAAGACGTAGGTGTGTAAGTTAATACACTCCACACCACTGTCTGATTCCAACATCTGTAAGCTGACATCCACAATCACATAAATTTTCCCAATGTGATGTCTGTTGACTTGGTGCTGAGCCTGCCCTTTCAATGTGCTGGTTTCCTAAGTGTGCAAGTTATGCCATTAGTGAAGAGACTAAGCTACCTGGAAAGGTCATCACATGGTACAAGGTGAGGGTGACAGTTGTCTGGGGGCAGTCATGGGGAGTGTTATGGTAGCTCCTGTGTCAGTCACGTCTCCTGTTGGTTCCATGCATAGAAGATGGTGATTTCCATGCACAGACACCTGAATGCAGTGACTAATGCCAAACGTTCTAGGTTTCCAAGTGTGGCTGCTGGATGTCTCTGTGCCTGGTAACTATGGTGCTCCTAGCCACAGAACAGATGCTGAGTATGTGGGTATCACTACTGTTATCAGGTGATTAGGGTGTGGCTTGCTTCTCCCTCCCTTTGGTGCTATCCCTGCTATTGTTGTGACCTCACCTATCTCCCTCCATTACTCCTCCCTTTCTGCTCTGCAGTGGATGCTCTGTGTGATTCTCTCTGATGATGGTTCTGTACAAACTATGGCCAATATACTGTAGTAAGTGCAATTTCCCTTGTGTGTCCTGAATGCTGTTTCCAAGCCTGAATCAAGTTTCAAGTTAATTTTAAAATTTGCTACTCCACCCATCCAAGGCAAGTAAGAGGAAAAAAAAAAGACGTACCGAAAAAAGGGTAGGGTAGAACCAAGTGTCACACCTGCAGGCTCAGGGAACTTCAGACAGATGTAAATGTTGGCCTTAATAATTGAAGCCTCATTACCTATTTCACAGCTAGTGGCTTATTCACACTTTGTGGGCTACAGCACCAACAGTGCAGAGAAGACGCATAGAGTGTAATAATAATGATAGCACTGTAGCAGAGATGGCAGGCTTTCACTGTACCTCAGATAATGTTGGGACACAGTAGAGCAGAGGTTTTCAACCCAGTGTTCAGGTCACCCAAGTGCCCTTGTGGCTTATGGTATATTGGTCAGACTATAAAAAAGATCAAATATCATTTAGTACAGCATTTGAGCAATATAAGATTACAAAAAATGAAAGCGCCATTGGTTGCTCACTGTGTGAGTGTTCAGCATGCGTTAAATGACTTGAAGTTTGTAGTGTTAGTTCAATTTGATACTGATCCAGGAGGTAACATTTTACAGCATATGTTCAATAAAGAACAAACAATGATTTATGAATGAAGAACAATGGCTCCGTTGGGGTTAAATAAAGAAGTCAAGTGGTTAGGAATTATCATGTAGAGAGTTTTCTGTGTCAAGTCATTGAATAAAGTGGTTCTTTGAAATCTTATGTCCCGTTCTCCCGGAGTCATTGGTCCATTTCCCACTCTCTTTCTGTGTAGGAATTATCATGTGACATATTCTATCTGGGTTAAATAGCATTAGAGGAAACTAATGCATATGCACCGGCGTCTGAGTGGGTTAGACACCATTTTCTCCCTGCTACAAAGGAGGTCTGCTCTGATTATGCAGTTCGAAAAATAAGTCAACATTCTTCAGGTATGTTTAAATGTTAAGGAATATGAGGGTTTAATTTTAAGTTGGAAATGTATGTGATTTTCACAATGTTAATCTGCACTTGTAGCTGAATCCCTGATGACGCTTAGCAAAATGCAGTGACTGTGTCAGGTTTCATGAAGGAGGGAGTGACTGCATAACGAAGAAATCGGTGTGGAAGGAGTAGAGCAAAGACATTGGGAACAATAAACAGTTAAGATCATATTGAGGCAATAATGTTCACTCAAACAAGTGAAGGAGGAAGCAGTTTTATGCTATAACAGTGCCCTTGTCAGTTGGATTTTACAAGAAAGCTGTATGGACACATTGAACTATTGTTTATAAGTGATTGGTGTTACTATAGAAGGACCATTAGCCAAAATCATTGTGTACATAATTAAGGTCTTACATTTTAGGAGATAAGAGAAGCTGTCTCCTATAATTGAAGATTGTGTAATACAGGGATATTTGGTAAATTATTTTATTATTAGGTTGGTATGAATGTGAGGTGTGCATGGTTAGACTTGTGGGAAGGGATTTTTTTATGTATATTTGAGATATTGAATAAAGAGATTTTGAAGATTAAAGTTGAGAATAATAGTTACTATATTGAGGGATATTAGGTGTAACTAGAGAAAGATATATACTCAGTAGATGATTTTACATTGAATTTAAAGGGGATATCCTGAAAACCATAACTGGCTGAGTATGTCTTGAGGATTGGGTTGAAAACCCCTGCAGTAGACTATGTAATGTCAACACGGAACTTGCCTAGCTTTACAATATGAAGGGAAGAAATCACTGTAGATACTGTACATCTTTGGCATTTATTTGCAGGACTCTTCAAACCAAAACAAAAATGCTACTTACTCATATTAACAAAAAATATGGTTACATTCACCTTAGTCACTAAGAAAAACCAAAACAAAGTTCACAAATTAACTTAAAATACCCAACCCCTTACACCTCTTTACGGGGCATTTTGGGATGGGGGGGGGCCTTCCTCTGTGGCATCAGAGTGGCTGCTTTCTGGCAACAGGTGCCTTATTTGGGAGGGGGGGGGTGCTGCTGCTGCTCTTGCTCTTGCAGCCCTTTTGCTAATTTTCTCAGTGCCTCCACAATGGCCTGGGCTCCCTGCTGTACTGCGTAGGTGAGGGAGCACAACTTGGTTGCCATACTTCTCAGCTCCTACTGGATGGCAACCAGGTGCCGCTCCAGCCTCTCGCAGTGTCCCTCCTGTTGGGACCACATGGTTGTCAGTGTCTGAAACAGGAAGACCAGCCTCCTGTGCCAGTGCCCTCTGCCTGCTAATACTCTGGACTTTCCAGGCCCTCTGGCCCCTCTGTACTTCCTACAGGCAGGATGTCCTCCTCTGCCTCATCTCCTTTGTCTGGGAGATTCCTGTTGGACCAGGGGACATTTGTTTCACTGGAGTAGCCACAGAGACTGTCAGGGTCTCAGCATGAGTTGAGGCTCCCACATTGGGGGGCATTGGTCCTGGGTCCTGCCTCGGGGTAAGGGGAAGGGTTTGGGCTACAGGGATCTCCAAGCTGCCACCACTGGGTCCTGTAAAAGGGACATGAAAATTTAGCTGGTCACCTGACCATCAGGTACTTTATATAATTACCAGCGTGACATTTTGGGGTAAGGAACATATATAATGAAAGTACAATTATGCTATAACTTGACAGATACATATACAATGGACTAACTTCTTCTATACCCACTGTCAATGTGTGTAAAATTACATAGACAGTGATGATTGTGGACCATGGGTGAATGCAGGGTTATCAAACTTGCCATGATACACAAGGAGCAGTTGTGGGAATTGAACCCACATTCTCGTGATCTGAAGGCAGTGCTCTAACCATTAACCTATTCCTGCTGGCTAGTAGATGCTATAGGGAATGTAGGGAACTTTGGGACATCTGTTCTAATTGATACATGGAGGGTACACCTTTGTAGGCTGGGTTTGGAGCAGTGATAAGGGCAAAAATTCTACATCTTCCATATAGTTTGTGACGTGTCATATCATCCCTCTCATCTGACCACCTGGAGGGATCTTGGGGGAAAGATGGGCCATCAGCTCATTCATATTCCAGGCCTGGTGTGGGTAAAGGAGGGCTTTCTCCAAGGTCTGTTTAATAAGGAGTGCACCCACATCAAATATATCTGTGACCTGGATGTGCATGTGATGCACACGTCCTGCCAGAATATACATCTTATTACATACTAGCTCCATGTTATGTGGTCCCAAAACTGTGTCCAAACCTGATGGACTTTGCACAAACCCGTAGGCTGTGTTCAGTAGCAATATGTGTGAAAGCTGTTATGTGTTAAGAAACATGCATTACTCCAAAGTGACACTTCAATTGTACATACTCACAATAGTCATATGCCATGACAGTGATTCAAGCGAGGGCAATGGTTCAGATCGTAATGTTTGGTGACAATGGAAGTGAGGTGAGAATGACTTGGTAGCGTTTTACTACAATTCATGGCAGTGAGTTGAGAGGCATTGTGCTTTACTGTCACGTCTGTGGCCGTGACCACCCTCAGCCTTACCTTCTTTCTGGGGGTCAGCAGCTCTGCTGGCTTCTGTCTGTGTTAGTCTTGTCTCTGTCCTGGTGTGCTGGCTGCTTCCAGCATGAACCTGATTGCTTCACTAGACCTCACCTGTGTGGGCTATGTCTCTCTAGGGAGCCAGCATCTAAGATGGCTGCCACCGGCTCTGTACCAGCTTCCAAGATGGCTCCTGCTTGTCTTTCCTGTGGGCTCACTTCCTATGTGTGTCAAGCCTCTCTTTGGGGTCAGTGTACTTCCTGCTTCTGTCCTGCTGCTGCTGACTCATCAGTGAGAGCCTTCATAAGGAAGTGCTGTGCTTGCAGTCAGGGCCTTTGCATAAGTGTTATGCTCTTAGGCCAGGTTAGGTTAGTAAGTGTCTGCTGCACTACTGCTTAGCCTCTCTCTGGGTTCCAGCCCAGTTTCTTTCTGTGTCTGTGTCTCTGTTGTCCCTCCGTGGGGGGTCTTCCCTGCTACTGTCTGTCTGTGGACTGCGGGTCCTTCCTGGCTTACCCTGTGTTTGGGGTGAAGCCTCTGTTCCTGGCTTACCCTGGGTTGGGGTGAAGCCTTTGTTCGGGTTTGTTCTCTGTCTGTATGCGAAGCCTCAGCCTTTGTGGGTTCCCCAGTCAGTGTGTGGAACGGCTGTGGCTTCAGACCCTTGGCCTGTTCTTCCTGTTTACTCTGTTTGCTGTTCTGCCTGCCCAAGACCCTTGGCCTGTTATTCCTGGTTTGCTCTCTTTACCCTGAACCCTGCCTTGCCTAGCCTGTGTGCCTACCCTGCTTGTATATCCTGAGGGTATATCCTGAATCCTGTATCTGTCTGGCTAGTGTGTTTTCCTGGGTGATTATTCCTGTTTCCTGTCTCCTCCTAGCTAGAGGGTTTACCCTGTGGGTATTCCCGGATCCCCGTTTAATCTAGTGTGTTGCTGCCCTAGTCCTTGCTCCTGCTAGCTTCTGTACGCCTTGTGTTCCTAGTCTGGTCTCCCTCGTTTATCCCAGACCCAGGGTGGGTCCTCTGGATCTTCAGTTCCTGCCTTATCCTGCAAGTCCTGCCGGCCACCTGCACTTCGGAGCTCAACTCCGGAGGAACGGTGGCTAAGTGCAGGTGAAGCTGTTCCTGTTTCGTCTGTTCTAGTTGCCTGCCTTGTACTACTCCAGTCCAGAGTTCCAGTACTGCTCTTCTGTGTTTCCAGTCCCGAGGTGGTCTTGCCTGCCGCTGCCACTCCTCGGCAGTGGCCCAAGGGCTCACGAACTCCAGTCCTGCCTCGAGGACCTGACAGGATGCCAAGGCCCTTGAGAACGCAACATTTACTGCATGTACATATGTACCTGATGGACCTCCCTAACTGGTTTCAGCCTAGGTTAGGCTATTACATGTTGCAGATGTCAGGGAGCACAAAGGATGTTCTGCTCCCTGTGTGGGGATTATATATGGAAGTGTCCCCCCCCCCCCCCCTACGTACGGACTTCCTACACCCAGACTCTGATGTGAGCTACCTTCTCCATTGGCGGGTCATTTCTGTTCACCCTCTCTTCTGTGGCTCAAGTGAGCGCTGCAGCTGTTGTGGTAGCCACTGCATTTTATCTATTCGAAGAAAACATTAGGAAAGGGCAACAGGGCTACTGAATGGGGAGGCACCTCCAAGTCCGCACTACTGACAGGTGCAAATGGGCACCAGCAGTAGGCCTTCTCTTGCCTGATGCCACATACCACACTTCACAATAGCAACTATTTTTTAGCCTGGGTCAGGAGGTGTGGCCAGAGCTCATTGGGCAGCATGTGCCCATCGCAACACACTGCCAGATAGCCACCAGAGTGGCACATGACCCTTTACCGTCTAGTGATTATGTGGCAGGAAGAAGTGCCAAACATAGTTCTAGCCACATGGTAATTTGTACATTACATAAGTACATAAGTATGACCACGTGACGCTATGAGCTGAGCAAGACGTGACTTGCTCAAGCTCCGAGACCCTGACTCCCAAAACAGCTTAATTTTGATTTGGGAACCGCCGGTTCTACCGCCAGCCTAATAAGTAATCTGCTTATGGACAAATATATTACCAAATCGCCGATAGGCATGGCGTTGCGAATAACAAAAAAGGAGAATATGGCGGAAGGCCTGGGACCCGCGGCGCCGCCAGTGAGCTTTACAGAACAGCAGCTTGTACAATTGACCTCCATGATTGAAAAGGCATGGGCCCCGAAATGGCAAGCAATGCTGGAGAAACTGGATAATTTCCAAACGACACTAGATGGTTTGGGGATCCGGACGGGTGATCTGGAGGCCAGAATGTCAGTGATTGAAGATGACTCACGTGGTTATGGCCCAGTCATCCGCAGTTTACAGCGAGAGCTAAAAGAGCAGGGTGCAAAACTGGAAGACCTCGAGAGTCGTTCTAGACGGAATAATGTACGTATAGTGGGTCTTCCTGAGCAACTGCCAGAGCGTAATTTGGAATCCTGGCTGGAGAGCTGGCTGGGAAGAGAGCTGGCCCTCACAGATTCCTGTGGCCCACTGGTGATAGAACGCGCACACCGCATGGGTCGAAGGCTGGAAGCTAACAACAGGCCAAGAGTAGTTGTTGCGAAAATCCTCAACTATAAACACAAATTGGAAATCCTGCAAGGATTCAAACTCAAGAGGGATTCGCTAAAATATGGTGGACGTAACATATTGATTTTCCAAGACTACACGATGGCGGTGCAAGAACAGCGTAAGAAATTTCATCCTCTATGTGCTACATTGATTGAGAAAAAAATAAAGTTTGCTCTCCAATACCCAGCGAAACTACGTCTATTTGTGCAAGAGAGATGGCAAACCTTTAACACAGCTGAAGAAGCACGCCAAGCTGTAAAAAAATGTTTTGCTAACATAGGGTTAATCATTCTTACTATTTCTAAATTAAATGTAGATTCTTAGGCCTCTCTGAACTGTAGATTCTGTGACCTTGTGTACATGAGTTATAGAATGGGATGTGCTTAGATAACTTGCTTGAGAACCAGACAAGCTGACTCCCAGTAGTCTAGAAATGTAACATGTTAGAAAATATGAAGGTGCTGACAGACACACAAGCAACAAGTTTCCTTTGTATTCCTGCACATAGAAAATGTATAAGAGACGCAGGGAGGATTTTTAGAGTCAGACAACCTTCTGACTGCAGTTGGATCTGTCTCCTTGCAAGTAAATAAAGCCTGACTTGGTTTAATGATATTCGTGAGTATGTTAATTGAAATTCTTTTAACAGTTTTGGTCCTTCGAGCCGGAAACCAATATCTCTTTCCTTGTGTCAGGTTCGGAGCTGTGTGCACTTGGATTTTGAATAAATCCTTTTAAATCAAAGTCCCCCGGGCTAAAGATTGCCTGTAATTAGGGGCCAGATCTTCTGACACTTCGAAGAGTGACGGTTTTTTGTGTATCACGAATCTCATGGGACCAACTTAGGTACTGTGATGTCTTGTTTGTCTTTTGAATTAGTGTGTCTTTTAAATTGGTAACTGAGATTTGGAGCGATGACTCGTGTACTATAGTTTAAGGGAAGTCCACGGTCTGGGACCCGCTCGCTGAGGAGCGCGGACTCCCTTTGTCTGAGACTGCTAGAGAAGTCCACGGTCTGGGACCCACTCGATGAGGAGTGCGGGCTCTTGTTATTGCTATCTCAGACTGCTATAGAGTGAAAAAGAAGTCCGTGGTCTGGGACCCGCTCAAAGGCCTTAGCGTGCACAATAAAAGAGTGACATAACCATGGGAAATTTGTGTTGTAAGATAGAGTGTTGTTCGTGTCTTTGTTGTTGTTTTACAAGATCCTCAAAGCAAGGGATTCTCTGTGGAGATCCTAAGTTTATGCATAAACGTAATCCAGATACTGTGTTGTATTTACAGAAGTGGAAAAAGAGATTTGGTTTTGATGGAAAATTAACTGTTGCATCATGTTAGAAGTTATTACCAGATATAAGAAATTATGAGATCACTAACCCTGATAAGCCTAAGACTGTTTCCTACAATCTTAAAAGGGAAACAAATAATCAATTGAAGACATGTCATTTTTCTTTTTTTTTTACAACAGTAGAGCTATATATTCTATAGCAAACAGTGCACTGTGCTTGAGTTTTTAATAATTTTTACGTTTGTTTACCACTGTCCCTGCTTTATCAAAAGCTTTGTATATGCAGCACCTGAATTTCATTGCTGGGGATAATGTTATTTTTCTTAAATCTGTTTGTTAACAAAGGTATTTCACTTATTCCTATGATGTTGACAATTCATGCTCTTCTTTAATTCTTATGGGTATAGTATTACTAAGCTTAAATACTTTGCATTCCATAATTAGAGGTTCTTTTCCTTCAGAGAGACAGGAGAAAAAGAAAAAAAAAAAACCTCCTGTCAGGAATGCAGCCTTGATAGGGTTTTTTTTCCTACAGCTGATTCTGCCACACTATGTTGAATTTCAATTGTGTGAGTTACTGAAAGGTGCATGACGGCATTTTCTGAGGTTTACATGGGAAAGAGGAAAAAAAATAGGAACTATTTAGCTGAGTTTTTTGGATTGTGTAGTTATTACAATTTTTATATACCTTGTATACCAGGATTTTGTGCTGTCCCAGTGCCTTTCTAGGCAACTGCCTGGGTTGCCTCACTTTGTTTAAATTGTTGCTTTTTCCCTTATTACATTGGATTTAAATTTGTATTCTTCTAGCTTACTTTTCTGCGCTTGGGCTCAAAAGCATGTTGCATCTGCTGTAATTTTATTGTGAGTTTTATAACAAAATAGGAATTTAGGGACTTATGCCACTCATGGGGAGAGTGGCAAAGTAAAAGTCCCCATTCAAACAGGGTCAGAATGATATCATGTTCATTTACCGACCATAGTCCCTAAATGATATAAAGAACATCACAGAAGGTATCCCACACCCCAAATGTTAAAACATTGGATTTTAAAACTCGGATTTGTAACTTATGGGGTGGAAACAGAAAGAGCTCTTAGGCAAATTCTTGGCCTGATTGGTGCCTTATCGGTGGAAATTGGCAACCCACAGATGGCAACAACAGACCACTGAAGTGTGATAACGCTGTCCTTGCCCAAGCATTATTTACTGTCTCATTGGCTTGTATTAGAACTAAAATTTATATCAAGGACCATGTCTTGACTCCGATAACCCTCATGGTCAAGCAATTATTAAAGACATTTATTAAAGGAGGAATAGTAGAAGTTTTTCAGCCTGCACATGGTAAACACACTATCCAGCTTATAATCGAACGAGAAAAACGCCCAAGTTCCGACCTAAATCGGGAGATGGACGTTTATCTCACACAAACGAATAAAGCGGTATAATCGAAAGCCGATTTTTGGATGTTTTCAACTGCACTCCGTCGCGGATGCGGACAAAGTTTATGGGGGCGTGTCAGAGGTGTGGCGAAGGCGGAACTGGGGCGTGGTTATCTGCCGAACAAAGATGGGCGCATTTCACTGATAATGGGAAGAAAGTATGCGTTTTAGCTAGAATTTAGGACACTTTTCCTGGACCCTGTTTTTTCACGAATAAGGCCCCAAAAAGTGCCCTAAATGACCAGATGACCACTGGAGGGAATCGGGGATGACCTCCCCTGACTCCCCCAGTGGTCACTAACCCCCTCCCACCACAAAAAAATGATGTTTCACACATTTTTATTTTCACCCTCAAATGTCATACCCAGCTCCCTGGCAGCAGTATGCAGGTCACTGGAGGAGTTGTTAGGGGGTGCAGTGGACTTCAGGCAGGTGGACCCAGGCCCATCCCCCCTACCTGTTACAATTGTGCTGCTTAATGCTTATTAGTCGTCCAACCCCCCCAAACCCACTGTACCCACATGTAGGTGCCCCCCTTCACCCCTTAGGGCTATAGTAATGGTGTAGACTTGTGGGCAGTGGGTTTTGAGGGGGATTTGGGGGGCTCAACACACAAAGGAAGGGTACTATGCACCTGGGAGCTCTTTTACCTTTTTTTTTGTTTTTGTAAAAGTGCCCCCTAGGGTGCCCAGTTGGTGTCCTGGCATGTGAGAGGGACCAGTGCACTATGAATCCTGGCCCCTCCCACGAATAAATGTCTTGGATTTATTCGTTTTTGAGCTGGGCGCTTTCATTTTCTATTATCGCTGAAAAACAAAAACGCCCAGCTCAAAAATTGTCGAATAAAACATGGACGTCTATTTTTTTCGAAAATACGTTTCGGTCCGCCCCCTTCACTGACCCGTTCTCAGAGATAAACGCCCATGGAGATAGGCGTTTTCGTTCAATTATGCCCCTCTATGTGTAATTGTATCCAATGCATAGTCTGGATCCAATTACAAATGGCCCATCCTCTGTGAGTAGGGAACTAATGTACAGTTTGAAATTGTATTGGGATACAAAAGATTTTTGCATAGCTCATGTACGGTTGCCTGACAGAATCAGCTCTCTATTTTTCAATCAAAGGCAGTCTGTCTCCGTGTGTAATTAAGCAAAAGAGAGAGAACTTTTTCCTCTCCTCTCTTCTGGGCACGGAAACAGACATTGTGTTCCTCTATGTGTGGGTGTGAAAAAGTCAAGTCTATGCTTTCCTTTAGGGACATATTGGCTGCCTGTGTTCCTTTGCCTTAGATTAAGTACAATAATGGTTAGTGTTTTAAGAACCTTATGCAAACCTTATGGGTCTCGCCGGCTGTGCAAATCACCGCTGCTTAAATTGCATTACACCAAATTTGTTTTCCTCCACTGCAGAGGAGGGATGCAAATTCCCAAGTTGTTCATAAAACATGTGGACTATTTCTTGCCTAAATCCTTGTATCTACCTCATTAAGATTTGTATACTAAATGTTTGTCTAGTGAAATATCCAACGCGTCTATCTATGTATGTTTTGTACCCCAGGTAATTGAGATTCAGAGAAATAAGTTTTAGGTTTCTGTTTCAGTAAACAGTTGCTTGCTTGTCATCAATGTATTACTACCTCATTGTGGCTATTGTCCGGCAAATGGAATTTGCTGCTAACAGTGTTTTTTCCTCTCTTCCTTGCCGGATGATGTCACGCTTCTTTCTTATATTGATGACTTGCTCCCTCTGCTAACCAGGGGCGTAGCTACGGGTGGGCCTGGGTGGGCACAGGCCCACCCAATCACAACTCAGGCCCACCCAGTCAGCGCTCGTAAAATCGGGCATTAAAAAAAAAATCTGTGAAGCCATTTCGCAGGGCAGGCAGCGCTTCACGTCTGCCCTGCGTGCATTGCAGAAGAAGGAAATCGCCTCTTCGTCTTTGGGCCTTCCCTCACTGTGTCCCCGCCCTCCTTCCGTGTGGGCGGGACACAGTGAAGGAAGGCCCGAAGACGACGAAGCGATTTCCTTCTTCTGCAATGCACGCAAGGCAGACGCAAAGTGGACCTGCTGCTCCGAGGGTAGCAATTAATTTACTGGCGCATCCTCACTGACGGCGCAATGCGGCTGCTAGTGCTCTGCAGCTGCTCTAACCCAGCATCAGCTGCCCAGCTACCCCGTGCCCCCCGCAGTGCGCACGTCGCACACCAATAGAAAAATCTGCTGCCCTCGCGGCTCGGCTGAGTGTTCTGCAGCGAGTGTTCTGCAGCTACTCTCACCAAAATGCCTGCTACTGTGCTGCCTTGCCCCCCCCCCCCCCCCCCCCGCAATGCACATGCTGCACCTGTGCTGGGCCAGTCTCCCTGTTGGAGTGTCAACTGAAGACGTGGGTCCTCTTAATTCAGCCTCAGGCCTCGTCTCAGCACTCCCCCGCAGCCACAAACACCTACAGGAGCCACCACAGTTAGAGCTCTGCTCCAGGTGCACACTGACTGCATAGTGTGCATAACTGCAGTCTTTTGGGAAACAACACTCAAGCCCAGGTAAAAACAAATGTTTTAATTTTAATTATGTGTAATGCTGGTGGGCTTATGGGTAGGGGTGGGCTTTTCACTGCCTAGGGGGAAAAAGGTATATTTAATGTAATGCTAGTGGCTTTCTTTCTGTGTGGGGGTGGGCTCAGTGGCCAGGTTAAAATTAAAAAAAAGTTTTGTATTTAATATTGGTAGGGATGGTTTCTGCAATATCCATGTTAAAACAAAAAGAAAAGTTTTATTTTTAATGTAGGCAGGTTTCTAAGTGGGGGTGGGCTCTGCAGTGCTCAGGACATTACAAAACAAAAGTTTTATATTTAATGCTGGTGTGCTTCGGTGGTGGGGGGGGGGGGGGAGTGGTGATGCCAGACTATGGGGGGATGGTTAAGGGGTAGGACATGGCTGACTCTAGGCTACAGGGAGGGGTGGGGGGTAGGGTAGGGGCTGATGCCTAGATACAGAATGGATGGTGGGGAAGGGAAGGGCTGATGCTCGGCTACAGGGATGGATGGGGGGGGATAGGGAAGGGAAAGTTAAAGCTGATGTCAAGCTACGGGGACGGATGGGGTGAGTAGAGTAGTGTAGGGAAGGGCTTGATGCCGGACTATGGGGATGGATGGGGGGAGGTAGGGAAGGGGTGATGCCCAGCTACTGTATGTCATTTACTTTGATGCAGGGCAGCTGTTGGGCAGACTACTTAGAAATCCTTATCAAGTGCATTCTAAGGCATTAGTTTGTATTATCCCAAGAAACACTACTCATATCTATATACATAGCGCCCACCCATATTAGCTCTGGGCCCACCAAAATGTCATGTCTGGCTACGCCACTGCTGCTAACCCTTGTGTGTATTACATACACACATTTGCATGATAAAAACAAACAAACAAACTTTAATTTATGTTTTCCAGGACCTCTTTCTCAAATTACGCTACCAAATTGAGCTATCCAACAACTGTTTGGCGAGTGTGAGGTTATTGGAACTTTTAAATTTTATACCCTGTGGTATTGCATGAATATTTTCTTTTACAGCCCTGGTGCTTCTCCCTTGAAGGAGCACTTTTGTATTGTCATAAGCTTTTGCATATCTTTGCATTTTCTTGAGATATTTGTAGCAGGAAAGAGTTACTATTCTAATGTTCTCCTGTATTGGATTTGCCTTGTTTATCTTGTGATAAAGTTTTGCACCATGTTAATCAGCTGTCCCTTGACAGTGCAGTTCCTCCTAATAGGAGTTCCCGAAGTCCTGATAGCCTATTACAATGGCAACACTGGAAGGGAACGGATTCTTACAGACTTTTGTTTTGATAATGTATGCAAGGAACAGTTTGTCTACTAAACTACTTAATGTGTTTAATTCATCATGCTTGTGATAAATATATATCTGTGTTACTTTACCTTGGGTAATTGTGACTCCAGAGATATTGCCCCCTCCAGGGTAAAGGAATTTAGCTGAATGTTCAGATTAAGAAGTTGTTAATGTACCTTGAATGAGAATGCTTTGTGCTGCTATAGAACATTTCTAGGCACCTGCCTACTTTGCTGACATCATCCTTGTTCTAATTTTTCTCCATAAATCATATGTCTCTTGATTTTAGCTGGACGCTTAAACCTGGTTGTCCAGAGAAGTGAGGTGTACCATGATAAAGATCTAAATGTAAGTTTTAAATTATTGGGAATCAAATCATGAAGATGATGGAAGAAATTTCCCCAGTCATTCTTAGGTCATTTTATGTGCACGGTTACTGTGATGTTTGAAGCTTGTAAAACTTATTTACTGCCAATGTGCAAGTTGTGTAAGCAGTGTGAATAACCACATGGCAGGAGTGCATGTTTATGTGCTACGAAAGTACACTGTAAGTTAGTTAGAAGGTCTGTGGAAGTGAACATATGTAGAAGTGTTTGAACAGGATTATACTTTTTGGGATAGGCCAGAATAGCAATTCATTTTATTCTGTATTACCTATCAATAGAAGCATAAAATCTGAGTATAGAATTGAGCTAATGGCATTTTGTTAAGGATTTGACCAGATATTGAGTGAATTATCATCCTTTATGCCCTGAGGCCATACTCTGATGAATTGATTTATTGTTTGGAGTCATTTTCCTTGTTTTTTCAGGTTCATCAAATTGTCCTTTCACCTTAGTTGACGGGCAGAACATGACATCATTTGAACCATGATCACTGACAGCACTAGTCTTCGCTGCCATTGTGTTAGGCCTGTTGTCTCACCATTCCTGAAGCAGGCCCGACCACTGCAGTCTCCTCTGTTTTCAAGATTGTTGTCTATTACTGCAATGCATTTTTTTTTTAGAATTGTAACCTTTATATCCTCATGCCTATAAACAACTCTGTTAAGTTGCACCATTGCAGGAAGGAGATTTTGGTTGAACTCCTTTTGCTGGATAAACTGCTAAACTCTACTCCACCATTTAGACTGGTGGTCAGTATAGGAATAATGTTTTTGTTTAATCTTAAAATACTGATACATTTTCAATTGTAATGATTTCTTTTTGCTTACTAGGTATAAGCATCATCAGTCTTAACACCTCTGAAACCACTGAATGTTTCCTGTCTGATATTGTTTCTATACATATTTCTATGGTATCTCATGTATTGTCTCATGTTGCAAAAACAAGATACTAAAGTTACAATTGTACATGACTTGTAATGAACTGTGAAGTTCTCATCTGCCAATGTGGATACATCAGGAGTTGGAGGTGAAGAATGTTTACAGAAACTTAGAGAACAGGAGGGGTAAAAGGCCTCCTGATCTGTATGTACTGAATGTGGGAAGAAAGGACATTGTAAGAGGTTTTTTTTCTCAGACAGTCCAGGACTGCTCCCCAAGGGATTTGGGAATTTCCCCTGTGAAATGTTTGGACGCTAAATGTCAATGAACCAATTATATACTACCATGTCTTCTTCTTTATTTCATTTAAGGGTTACTGGCCCAAATTCCACCACTTGAATTTGCTGTTCACCTGGGAGAGTGGGTACTGGTCAAGACCAAGCTACAATCCTCCGGGGAAAAGGTCCTCCTCAAACCTTGCTGGATACCAGGATCAAGGGACAAGTAGCCACCCCTGCCAATTAGTCACAATAGAAGGAAAGAAAACAAACAAAACTATATGGATCACTCCTACGACATACATGCTTGCGCTGGGACTCAGGCCCTGATGATAATCCTGCCTGGGATCCAGTGACCAGGTTTTCTACACTGTGTTTACCCTTACTGGACTACAGGACCAGGGACAACCATTATAAGGGAAGAGCGTATTTTCTATGAGTTTGCTACAATAAGAGTTGAACAGGGAGACCTATCACTACCCGACCCCACACGGGTGAATTGGTAACCTTTTGGCTCATTACATATAATATTGGGAGGAGCTTGGCAACCTTGGTACTTCTTAGGCAAAGGGGGAATCACATACTTGAGTTGTTTCACCTTATCGATTACACTCCGTCCTCCTAGACCCTGGGGCAATACCAGTCCCTTTCCCTTGAATAATCCTCAGACATCACTATTAAGAGCCATGGGCTAAGTCATGTCTCAACAGGAGGGAAGTATGCGAGTTTGCATTTTTATAATAGCAAGTTTCGAGTTTGCATAGCATGTTATCTTATTATACTGTTACTGTAACAATACTGTAGGTTTAACTATGCCTTTGTACTGTACAATACTGTAGGTTTAACTATGCCTTTTACTGAATGAATATGTGGGACCATTGACTTGAGGAACCATTGAACTTTGGAATTTTCAAACGCAGATTGAGGAAGATAATGGCAGAAATTTAACTCCCTTTGAGTTTTGTTAGAAAAGCAGTGTGTGATCCTCAGCTTGCCTCATTGGATAAAGAGTCATGAGGGGGCGGAGAAAGGAAAACAACAAATATGAAGAAAATGTTAACTAACAAAGAAGTTTTTCTGTCTAATGTCATTCCAGATCAGTTTGTGAAGACTCTGCACACACAAACCTTGGAATTCACTTCCTGCTTAAGATACCTGAAGTCTGCTATCTGTAAAGCC